>NC_054603.1:14658171-14968556 GCF_004785595.1 Juglans microcarpa x Juglans regia
TATGCACCCCCGGGATTAGTCGGGACTTTGTTTTGGACACTCGATGCCAATAAAAATAAATAAATATGCGAGAATATTATAGATTTCCATAAGGTATCTTTTTTTATACTTATAAAAGAAGGTATCTTCTTTGATACTAAATCTGTTCTTGAATCTTGACTTGCACTCATCACAAACATTTTCATACTCTGACCTGGTAAGAGTTCTCCTTCTCCTTCTCCATGTTTGTAGTTTAATCCTTATGAACAGAACCTGACGAAGTCACTGTAAAAAACCCATGTTTTCTGTGGTTGTTTACTCAGGTTTCCGAATATTGGCATCTTTTTCATACTTATGATTTTTTTCCCTGGAATGTCTTTACTTATATTTGTAGAACTATTACCATGGATGCCAGTTTATAGATGCTTTTTTAGATGAATTCTTGGGTAATGGAATTGGATAATTTGTTGTGCAGGTCCTTGGAAACATTGATTCTTCATGCACCATAAAAATGCCTTCATCTATTTCTTGGTCAGTAGGCTAAACACGTAATGGACTTTTTTTTTAATCACATTTAATGTCTTTTGATTATGTTTTTAACTTTGACTCTGGTTTCCAAACTCTAGTTTGGTATCGCTTCAGTACGATGACCATTACTTCTTGGCAAGCTCCATGGATGGATCGGTTAGTATTGTCTTTTCATCTTAACTCCTTTCCACTTAAAATGTGCTTGCATGAGCATGGCAATAAATATTGAATTGTTCTTGTGATGAGTGTACGTCAAGAATCAAGACTCGAAATCAGATTTAGAAACAGAGGAGACATTATTATAATCTTTTATAACCTATAAAAAAAAATAAAATAAAATAAAAAAAAAAAAAAAAAGAAGAGAATACTAGCATTCAGGAATTTGATGCACTGAATTCATTGTGATTGGCAGCACTGAACTGAAGTAAGCCTTAATTGAATTCGTTTTGATCAGCGGTATGAATCCTTCTCAGCCAATTGGTTCAGCCTCGCGTACCCTTTCTCCATTCAGTGTGATGTAATGTTAGAAGTACTTGTCCCAGTTTAAATATCTAAATAAATAATAGCCCAACTAGGTTTGAGGAAAAAAATTAAAATATGGAGAGAGAAGAGGGGTGATCTATGGTTGAAATGTTGTTGATCAGTTCAATAAACCCTTTCCTTCCCAACTCTCCCCTCCCAGCAGATTTTATCAACGCTATAACTTTCGACTCCCATTCAATAATGACAGAATGAATATACTTTCTTGTTCTCTATTTTGCTTACTCTTTGATTTTCAAGCTGCATTTGTATGTGCTCCTCCGCAAGGGTTGAACTAGGAATCCATCTTTAAGGGGTCGGCCTAATTTTTTTTTCTTTTTTTTATAATTAATAAGAGATTTTATTACCAAGAATAGGAATAGTCCAAGTACACAGGAAGTATACGAGGAAATACCCACATACACTCAAGAAACTGAAAAAAGACAAACAGATTGAGAAAATCATCTCCATTCAATACAAGAGCCGTAGCCTACAAACTCAAAAGTATTAAAGAAAAACTCCCTAAGTTCTCCCTAACCATAAACACCACATCAAACACAAGGGGATCATCTTCCAAGTGTCAACAACACGATGTCTTCCCTCAAAACCTTTCCAACAAGTAAAAAAATCCACCACTTGCTTAGGCATCACCCAAGCAATTCCCGTCCTACCAAAAATCTCACTCCACAAAATCTTAACCACCTCACAATGAAGAAAAAGATGGTTTAAAGATTCACTATCTTTTTTACACATAAAGCACCAATCTACTACACAAAGTCTACGCTTTCTTAAGTTATCCATGGTCAGAATTTTTCCAAGAGATACCAACCAACAGAAAATGCCACCATACTAGGCACCTTAACTTTCCAAATGCATTTCCAGGGGTAATCACTCACACCATTGCAGGTTAGTACCCTATAATAGGAACTAACCGAAAATCTGGAACTTCCTTCATGAACCCACAACAAGCTATCCTCCCTTCCTTGAACAATCTTTTAATCATATAATCTTCCAAAAAAATGTGAGACTACATTCACTTCCCAATCATGCACATCTCTCACAAATTCAACATTCCATTGAGGATTATTATTCAAGAAGAAAGAGAATCAGCCACTACAACATCTTGGTCCCTAGCAATCCTAAAAAGGGAAGGAAAAACATTCTTGAGGGATTCACCATATATCATGCCAAAAATGTATCCTTGTCCCATCCCCCACCTTCAATTTAATATGCTTGACAAACTCCCCCCAACCCATCCGAATGGACTTCCACAAACCCACCTCATACTCTCCTCTTAACTTCATTAGAGCACCAATTCCCCCACAATCTCCCATATTTAACATCAACAACATTCTTCCATAATGCATCCCTCTCAACATGATATCTCCATAACCATTCCCAAGAAGGTATATGTGGTATAGTCTCTCTCTATTTTCTCTCCGTACAAGTGCGAAAAATAGTAACTCTGGTTCTTTGCCGTTGAGGATGGTGGATAGTTAGTTCCTTCATTATATCAACGTTAAGATGGGTTTTACAAGGGAGTTTGGAATCAAATCTAAGCTCTTCTCTGTAGTGGGGGAAGGGGGTCTGGTCCGTATCATTGAAAGAGGTAGAAGATTCAAGCAGGAGCTATTGATGGGGTTGGGCACTGCACAATGGCTTGAGAGAGCTCTGAAGGATAGTGCGATAGGTGAAAGGAAGGATTTTTACTCGTCAACAAGAGAGGGTTATCGTTGTTTCATTGCTCAACGATGTTTGAATAAAAGAGGCAGATTTTTGGAGGTGGCAGTGTATGGTGATGGGAGTCGACATAGTTTCATTCTTATTCCAGAAGAAAAGGGGGGAGGGGGATGGAAAAGAATGAGGGAGGTGTTGAGGGAGGTTACTGGGGTAGACAGAAACAGAGATGGAGGTGGTGGTGATGTACAGAGGAGGAAGTGGGACGATAAGGTGTCCTCTAAATCTTACAGAAATGCTCTCTCTCCGGCGGGGGCCTTTGGGGGGTTGAGATCTGGTGTCGAAGGGGAAGGGCTTGATGGAGACGTGCACCGAGCCACTCGTTGTCCTTTTCGGGAGAGAGAAATTGTCAACGATGTGCGGGCGTTGCTCTGCATGGTAAGAAAGGTGTAGGAGCAACTGAGATTTTTGCAGGAAGAGGTTGAAAAGGTGATGAAGTGTGTCGGGGTGGTTATGGAAAGGGATAATACGGGGAGTTTTTTTGGGGGGGGGGGTAGTTTTAAGTCTAAAACGGGGCGTTTTCAGGTGCCCATTTGGGATTCTAAGGGCAGGTTGGGCCCTAATGGGTCGTATATGGCTCAGGCCAGTATCATTAACGGGCAAAGCTGTAAGGATAAGGGGCGGGCTGTTGGGCCCGAGCCCAAGCCCAAGGCCCGGTAGCAGTGGAGGGCTCGTTCAGTCTATGGGGAAGCAGGAGGAAGTTTTCTCCAAGGCCAGTTGTCGCGTAGCCACCAGAGGGTGGTTGACCTGCTGGAGTCTTCATCGCGACGACATCAAAAGTCACCGATGAAGGTGGTGGTGCAGCCGGAGGAAGTTTTTTGTCAGTGGGAGAATCAGAAATTGCCAACAGATTCGGAGGTGGCTCTTCCACCACCATCATGTGCTTTCCCACCTCCGGGGAGTGCACAGAAATCCCTGATGGAGCAAGGGGGAGGTGTTGAGGCCCTTGCAGGCAATTCCGAGGGGTCCAATGACGTCGAAAGGGATTCGGTCAATGACGAGATTTTTCTGTAAGACGATGAGAACTCACAGAGGCTTATCCAAGCGTCGAATGGATCTGTTGGGGAGTTAGGATTGGTGATTGAGCAGGAAAATGTGGAGGAACAACAGGATTCTCAATTGCAGCAGCCTATTCCGTTGAAGTGTATGTTCCCAGACCAGTCGTGTTTCAGACTGGGTGTTTAATACAGTGAAGGATATTCAGGAAATGGTGGGTTTGAAATGTGAAGGTTATGAGGAACAGTTCATGGCATTACTCACAGCCATCGAAACTGGTCACCAACAACATAGGAAGGTTGGCACCAAGAAACAGCGTGAACTCAAGAGGCTGACTTGGTCCATGAATTCTGAAGGCAATTCCAGTAGGGATAGGACTAAGGGGAAGGGGCTGTTTTATCCCAAATGAGACGAAAATTAATATCATGGAATGTCCGCGGACTAAATGAGGCTAGCAAGCGTCTTCAAGTAAGAAACTTGCTGCGAGGGTGGAAGGCAGATATTGTTTGTTTACAGGAGACGAAGTTGAAAGTTATTAATACAAAAATTGTTAAAAGTATATGGAGTTGTATACATGTGGATTGGGTATATTTGGCAACGAGTGGTGGAGAAAAGGGAGGAGTTTATTGGCTTATTTTCGGTAGCATGTTCCTTTAAGAGTGTTTCAGATGGTTACTTGTGGGCTTTTGCAGGTGTTTATGGACCTAATTCAGACAGTGGTCGGAGTGTATTGTGGGATGAGCTAGTTGGAGTGCACAGTTTGTGGGATCTTCCATGGTGTATTGGTGGAGATTTTAATGTAACAAGATTCCCCAGCGAGTGTTTTGGCAATAGAAGAATGCATCCAGCAATGTCAGATTTTAGAATGCATTTTTTATTTGAATTTAGTGGATTTACCAATGGCGGGGGGCTTATGTATGTGGGCCAATAATCAGATGTGGTCTCAGTTAGACAGATTCTTAATTTTTCCGGAGTGGGAAAGTCATTTTCCGGAGGTTTGGCAAAAGAGATTGCCTTGGTTGTGTTCGGATCATTGGCCTATCTTACTGGATTGTGGTGGGATTCAAAGAAGATGTCGATACTTTAAGTTCAAAAACATGTGGCTGAAAACGGAAGGTTTTATGGATAGGGTCAGACAGTGGTGGGCATCCTATCAGATTGAGGGAACTCCTAGTTTCATGTTTGCAGGTAAATTGAAAGCTCTAAAACAAGACTTAGAACTTTGGAATTGGCAGTCTTTTGGGGACATTGGGGAACACAAGAAATGCAAGACAAGGGAGATCTAGGAGCTGGAAAGGGTACAAGAGTCTAGGACCTTAACACATGAGGAAGTAGCTCTAAAGCTAGTGCTGGTTGCAGATCTTGAGAGGATCGTTTTATTAGAAGAGATTTCGTGGCGGCAAAAGTCGAGAGTGTTATGGTTGAAGGAAGGCGATCGTTGTACTAAGTTTTTCCACAGGGTAACCAATTCTCACAGGAGATCTAATAATATTGAGTCGTTGAAGATTGATGGGGTAGATTGTAAAGATGAGCACAGGATTAATGATCACGTAGTGGGATTTTTCGAACAGCTACTCACTGAGCAGGAGGGTTGGCAGCCTAAGCCCAATGGGCTATTTTTTGACTCTATTGGGTCTATGGATGGTATCTGGTTGGAGAGACCTTTTGAGGAGGACGAGGTTTTTGAAGTTGTGAGGAAAATGGCTAAAGATAAGGCTCCGGGTCCTGATGGTTTTTCGATGGGTTTCTTCTAAGCCTGCTGGGATGTTTTAATAAAGCCCTTCTTGGGCTTTATTAAAGAGCCTCAAATTCTGCACCCCCAAACCTCCACACGAAATTAGTTGACACACCTTATTCCAACTTACCAAGTGAAATTTGTTTTTCCTCCCCTTTACCTCCCCACAAGAAATTCCTATAGATCCTCTCAATTCTATTTGCCACCCCTATCGGCATAGGGAAAAGAGAGAGGAAATAAGTGGAAAAATTAAACAACATACTCTTTATCAAAGTAATTCATCCCCCTTTAGACAAATATAACTTTTTCCAACCAGCCAACCTTCTCTCGATCTTCTTGATCACCTCATCCCATATCAAAACAGATTTATAAGGGGCACCCAAGGGAAGACCAAGATACTTCAAAGGCAGGAAAGTGATCTTACACTCCAAAATATTGGCCAAATCTGAAATATTGGATACGGAGCCCACTGGAACAATTTCAAACTTGTTTAAGTTAATTCTGAGACCCGAAACTGCTTCAATACATAAGAACAAGGCTCTCAAAGAGCGAAGATGTTCTTGATTAGTCTCACTAAAAATTAAAGTATCATCAGCAAAAATATGATACTTTTAAGCTATTTCGAGACTCATCTCCTACCACAAAACCCGACAAGAAACTTCCTTCTACCGCAGCTTCAATCATTCTACTCAAAGCATCCATGACTAGAACAAAAAGTAAAGGAGATAACGGATCTCCTTGTCTCAATTCAGGTGAACTATTAAAAAACCCAACTGGGGTACCATTCACCAAAGTGGAGAATCTCGGCATCGAAATGCAATGCTTGATCCAAATACACCACTTATCTCCAAAACCCTCCAAAACCATATCTCCCAAGTAAGTACAAGAGGAAGTCCCAACTAACATGGTCATATGCCTTTTCCATCCCCAATTTGATCAATATTCCAGATTCATCTAATCTAATTCTGTTATCCAAACATTCATTAGCAATTAAGATTGAGTCAAGAATTTGTCTCCCCCAAACAAAGGCATTTTGAGATTTCAAGATAATTTTACTCGACACCACACTCATGTAATTAGCTAGCACCTTAGAAATAATCTTGTACACCCCATTTACCAAACTAATAGGCCAAAAATCCTGCATTTCCACTGCCCCCACCTTTTTAGGAATTAGTGCAATAAAAGTAGTATTGAAACTTTTCTCGAAATGAATAAAATTCAAGAAAAACCTTCATAATATCTTCTCTCACTATGTCTCAACAAGTTTGAAAGAAAGTCATTGAAAAACCATCCTGGCCTGGAGCTTTATTCCTTGCCATTCCTCTAACCACATCAAGAACTTCATCATCTTCAAAAGCTCTCTCTAACCATTCTGCACTTACCTGGTCAATGGAATAAAAAAACAGTCCATCAAGCTTGGGTCTCCACGAAAATTCTTCCCTGAACAGCTTCTCATAGAAATTGACGATATGTTCCTTGATGGTACCTCAACAGCATTATTTCTTCAATGAGAGTTCGCCATTCGGTGAAAAACTTTTGTACACTTGTCACCTTCCTTCAACCAAATGACCCGAGATTTCTGCCTCCAAGAAATTTCCTCCATTAAAGTGATCTTCTCTAATTCAACCACCACCTCTTTTTTTCTCTCCAATTCCTCATCGGATATGTCGCCCAACAGCTCCCTATCCTCCAAACTCTTCAATTGTTGCAACAAAAGCTTCCTCTTATTTTCTGTGATCCCAAATTCCTCCACATTCCATTTCTTCAAATCTTGTTTTAATGCTTTGAGTTTACCTGCCAAAACAAAGCTCAGAGTACCTGAAAAAGAGTACGATGACCACCATGACCTCACCCTATCCACAAAACCCTCTTCCTCCAATCACATATTTTCAAATTTAAAATACCTATGACCTCTAATTATGCCCCCACAATCCAACATAATGGGATAATGATCAGAACACATTCTCGGTAACCTCTTCTGGCTCAAATAAGGAACCAAGAAGCCAAAACTAGAAATCTGTTCAGCCTCGACCATGCCCTTCCATTGGACCACATAAAATCCCCACCTGCTATTGGTAAATCAATTAAATCTAGCTCAAAAATCAGATCTGAAATAGCAGGCATAGCATGAGAGAAATGAGTATCCCCCGCACACTCGCTAGGAAACCGTGTAATGTTGAAATCCCCTCCAAAACACCAAGGAACATCCCAACAGCAGTTAACACCTACCATTTCATCCCATAAAATTCTCCTACTATTATCCATATTAGGGCCATAAACCCCCGCAAACGCCCATTCGAATCCATCATCTACACTCTTAAAACAACAAGCATCCAAAAATTCTCCCACATATTAATCTATCAGCTCCACTACCCTCCTATCCCACATAACAGTAATGCCACCCGAAGCCCCATTCGAAACTAATTCAACCCACCCCATACAATGACAACTCCACAAACTATTGACAATTGTTTGATTAACAAATTCAGCTTGGTTTCTTGCAAACATATAACATCAGCCCTCCACTTACTGATCAAATTCTTCACCCAGAGATGTTTTCTATAATCGTTAAGCCCCCGAACATTCCATGAAATAATCTTTGGTTTCATTGTTAACTATTGGCAACCCTCTCCTTGCCTTTATCTCTAAAGGCACTTCCTCCCCTAGCATTATAATTAATGGAGCACGACAATCTTTTCTATTTGCTTGTCTTTTTTGAAGCGGATCTAGCCAAAGATGGTTGACCAGCCTCAGTTGCTATAAGAAGTGCTCTAAATTGTTCCTCAAAATCGTCACAAGAAATTCCCATGCAGTCCTTGATTTCATCCACTTTCCGCAACACCCAATCAGAGGATTTATTAGGCCATTCAATTTCAGGAGGGATAGAACACAACGGATCGGGATCCATTTCATCGTTTGAATCCATCAACTCCCTTGACTCACTTGCCTCAGAATTGTCCCCACCACCATGAACCGCCTACAAATCTAAGTTATTGAACTGGATACAAGGGACCCCAGAATCATACTCCTTGATGGGCCCAGAATCATAACTCTCATCTCCACTTCACCAACTACATCCTCCACATCCACTCCCTCTGACGCCTGCTCAGTACCCCATAGCATAATTGTGAAGAAGAAAGTAACTGCACCAAGCTTTCTCTACCCTTCTCGTGATGTGAAACTCCTTTAAAAACCTTGGGATCAGAGGAAGACAACTGCCTCCCCTTCACCGGAGTGAGACTCACCACTTGAGTGCCCCCAGAAGAGTTGTCAACTGCCTTCGACCCCTTTTGTCATGGAGACGCATCCATCTAAGCTGTCGAAGATCTGATATGAGTCTCCACACGTTAGATTCTTAGATCTATGTAAATGGAGAGTCGTCGTTGGAGAACTCGTCGTCGGAAGACCTCTCGGAGGTTCACTTGCCACTGTCGACCCTATATGTGACGTCGAAGCACTCGTCGGAGCCACCAAACCCTTGGGCTGAGCCTCAACTCCTATCGAGTTTTTGGGACCCTACTTCCCACGAAATGGCTTAGTCGTCCATTGAACAGGCCTATTTATTGGGCCTCTAGCCAGCCCATCTCCCTTAGTAACATTAGAAGCCCTAGATCCATTTCGCATCCCCATCATTCACCACTTCATCTTTCACATATGTTTGGCACAGGCCCATAAGCAAGCCCAACCCCTCGTCAACTTTCTTCAACAATGAATCCAACCTCTCCTTCCATCCAAACAACTTTGCCCTTACATGCCAAAGAGCCTTTGACTTCTCCAAAATTTTGCAGTGCCACGAAAGGCCAACCATCCGACCCACCATCAAGCCGATTTCTCTGCGAAGCAGCATTCATCCAATCCTTTCTTTTACTAACATCCAACCCTGGATCATCCTTCCTAATATTGCCATTTCCAATATCCTGGTGAGAATTAAAAACCTCATACGCTAGATTCATCAATGACGACAGGTAAGAAGCTTCGCGAGGAGGGATATCTCCTTTGAATGATGTATCCGAAATCACCTTCTTAACTCAGGAATCCCAAACAACACCACCATTGTTTGGATCAACTATGTTAGGAGCAACTCTGTTTTCAACAACAGAAACAGAGGACTTAGAATCAACCATCTCTCTCATTATCCTCACAAAACCTGCCCAACCACACCCTTTCCTCCCTTCTGGAATCACAATAATGCCATTCCCCATACCATTGCCAAACTCAACTTCACAAACCTACCATACGCATTTTGACACCTTTGAACTAAAAAAACTCTATTTCACTCCCTTCTAGTCTGATAAGATTCCATTTTACCCAATGACTTCAAACAATCCTCCACCACCTTTGCCATCCAAACAACCATACCTCCACTGAGATAAAGGGACATTGAACAACTTCCGGCTCTTCTTAGAAATACAGAAAAAGTTGCCACCTTGCCTACTAAGAGCATTGGCAATGGCCTAGAGTCCAAAATTTAGCTAGAATCTTAACCTTTGGCTATAGTATCAATTTTTGACTAAATGAGTTTACATTGGACTAGCCATCTTAAAGTTAAAATAATAACATAATATAATTTTTTTATTTTTATTTTTTTATTTTTTACAAATACAATTCATATATTTCCTAGATCTTCATGCTTTGTAGAAATAATGTGTCTACTCTATCAATATTCGCAATCAGTAGAATAAATAATGTGCATGCCATGCATGTTTTACCATTCAAAGAGAATGAAGTCATGAAATAATAAAATATTGCTTTCTATTGTGAATAGTTGCTAGCCATGTTTGGAGAGGACTTAAGATTTACTGTAGCTCAAGTCTTAAGCTTTGGATCATTGGCTAGTCCAATGTGGAGGCTTTTTTTCATATCTATCTAAAGTTTGGACTTGTATTGGCATTTGGCTAGTCCATTGCCAATGCTCTAAACAAGAACCTCTTAGCTTCTATCCAAAAACTATGATCCATCTTCAGCTAACTAAAGATATAACCAAAAGAAAGAAAAGAAATCGAAACAAAGAAACAAAGAAAGATTAAGGATTATCCCTGGCGAGAAGCGCCGGGAATGGAAGACAAAAGGTCATGCCAAGAGAGTGAGAGAGGGGGAGAGATTTTCAAAACATATCCCTGAATTTCCAAAACATATGCATGTTGGCCTAATTTAATAGTTAATTTGTTTGCATGATATATTTTTCCTATAAATATAGTATTAAAAAAGTTCTATAAACGTAATTTAAGATAAAAAGAAAAGGGTTATCAACATATGCACAACGTAAGGGTAAATTGCAAATGAGAGTAAAGGAAGATTGAATAGACTCAATGAAGGATGGAGAAAAGCATTGAGTTTTGGAAAACATTGTTTTATGGCTTTTAAAACTTTTGTTGGGTCAAACTTTTAACTTTAAAGAAAAATTTCAGAACTTTTAAGATTAAGGCTAAAATTTGATTTTTAGCAAAAACTTAAATACATGTAATTTTTAGACTTTGGAAGAAAGCTATGGGTTACCATAAATTTTTTAGGATGAGAGGGTTATATATTATTCCCCAAAGACTAACTCCTAGGGGTTGGCTCAAGTTGTAAAGGCCTTGGTCTTGATGGTATGCTCCCTACAAGGTCTAAGGTTAGAATTCTCTTGGGTGCAAACAATCTCTATGGACCATCAGACAGGGATTTTTCCTTGAATTACCAGATGTGCAGTTGTGGAAAACTCCTTGCCGAGGGCCTGTGCACCTCCAGGATTAGTCTGGACGCTAGTCTCGGAGACTTGGTGCCAATAAAAAAAAGAATTATTCACCAAAGACTATAACAAAGGGGCATTAGAGCAGTCAATGGCAGAGGGTACAAGGTACAAGGACTTAGAGAAGTTTGTGTTGGGCTTCAAGCAGCATCAAGACCAACAAGAGAAGAGGGTGGAAGATCACTAGAAGTCCTTGGATGACTTATCAAGAAAGATGGACCTCGTGTTGGAGACCTTGAATGGTGGACATCTCCCTTCATGGAATGTTCACTCTAGGACACCTGAGGACATGATGCATGCAGAGAGTTCTGGAACTTCGGGTGGGATGCAATTCTGTGAAGGGAGATGTCCCGTTCAAGGTCTCCAATACGAGGTCCATTTTCTTTGATAAGTCATCCAAGGACTTCTAGTGATCTTCCACCCTCTTCTCTTGTTGGTCTTGATGTTACTACAAACCCACCACTAACTTCTCTAGGTCCTTGTACCCTCTGCCATTGTTGTCCTTATCAACCTATACAAAGCTCCAAAGCCGACTGCTCTGATACCTCTTTATTATGGTCTCTGGTGAACAATTACATCAAGAAAAAAAGGTTGGAATGAAAATAAGCAAGAATCCCTGATTTTTTGAGGAAATCAGCACCTCCAATTTCGGCATTCAGTCTTCATTCATCATGGAAAATATCCAGAACATTCTTCCAGTTGTTATCATCATTCTCCTCTAACTTACTCTACTGGAATTGTGGAACAGATACCAGAAATAAAGGCTAATTACCATTGAAGCTAAAGAAATTCTTATGAAACTTTTCTTACAGGCGACTATGGGGGGAGTGATGTTTTCTTAGCCCCACCTCCCTCAGCGACTGCTCATCTGGTTTCATGCAGCATTGACATTGGTTATTCTGTGAAATGATTATTATGTATACACAACATTGACAATGCCGTTGTCTAAACTTAATCTTTTCATAATTGTAACAGCCTTTTAAACAAATATTATAATCTTCTTAATTGCAATAATTTTTTCGCTTTTGAAGTAATTTGGATTATTCCTCTTCTCATCCCTCCTGATGTACTATTACTGCTAGCTAAGCTAAAAATTATGTTGATCTTTAAGTCCGTATCTTGATTTCTGCATTTAATTTCAAACTTTGTTACGGTTGGTCCATCAGAAAAGAGAGGGAGGGAGAAATAGAGTTTTCTTTCCTAAGCTTCGGTTCTTTTCCAGGTAAAACTATATGATCACCGTCTAATCCGGAGAGGAGCTGTGCAATCTTATGAAGGGCATGTTAATTCCCATACTCGTATACAGCTTGCAGTCGATGCATCTGAGAAATTTCTTATGTCAGGTATTTGAGTGTAAGCTATTTAACTAGTGATCAGTGCTTCTGAAATTTGAGCTTGTATCTGACCTTATATTCATTTTAGGTGGAGAGGACTGCAATTTACGGCTCTGGAGTATCAAGTCTGGTGAATTGCTCTTTGAGAATAAGTTCTCTAATTCAGTCCCTTCAACTGTGTGCTGGCGTAGAGCTGAAAGTATCTGGATTTCTTCTTAGTTTCTCATTCAATTAATATTATAATTTTCTCTCTCACTTTATAGTGGATATAGAGATTTTACAGGAGTTGATGCTTATAAGCTCTTTCACATGTATAAATTTTCCCATTTATTGACAGAGTTGTATTGGATTCCTGCATGTGTAGGATTGGTAGGAGTTCAAGACGAGAGGCAAAGCTATAGAGAGTATCCATATCAGCAGGGCCATGGTTTGGAGGCATGGCTTGGATCTCGCGAAGGACTGTTTTACATGGATTGGTCATGAATTTGTAGTGAAGAACCAATATCAGTGCAAAAGTCTTTATTTGGTGGTGGGATTTTGGTTCTGAAAAGCAGTTCCCCTCAAGCATGTGAAGCACTACATTGCCTGTGATATGGATGAGAGCAATGACAATACTAACAGCAAACAGGGCCTTTGTGAGTGGAATCACTAGGAGATGCCATGAATGTAGGCAAGTTGAAAGAATAATGATCTTGGACCAATTCAACTTGAGTTGTTCTTGTAAGGGCTGCATAATTTTTGTTTGGAGCATGGAACAACGTCGTTTTGACAAACAGTTAGATCTTCTTCAAGCTCTCGCGAAAAAGCAGACCTAGAACTTGCAGACCTGCCCATCCGTGACTGTTGGCTCTTTGTAGTGAAGAGTCCAATCACTACAAAACTAGGCGGAGGATCAACTGAGAATTTAAATAACATGTGACTTTTTTCCCAATACTTCTCTTCAAACTCAAGCACACTTCATTTAGTTGATTACGTTGCCTATGTAATGAAGACCACCCACTTGTGGTTTTGAGTAGTTCTTATTGTTTGGCTCAACTACTGCTTTAATTCATGAGTGTTGTAAAAGCTGCAACTATCAATACGAAACCAAGACTTGAGAGGAGTCTTGAAACCCTTGTATTTAGACAGTCAACCCTTTGAAGGGATGTTGTTCAGTTCTTATCCATTGCCAATGCATGGAACCATAGCCAAGGGAGAATCATGGGGTGCATATTATTATATTGTGATCATTCGAAGTTTTATTGCAACAAATGATTTATAACAAACCAACTTGTCTAATTGGATGGAAACGCTGAAGGAGAATTATAAGTAGGCCAAAGCAGAGGGCATGTTGGCCTGAGAATTTCATCTTTAACAGCTGTCAAGTACGTAGTTCACGTGGAAAGGATTGGCAATGTAGCTGCATGCCCATTATTCTGATAGCTTGCATATATGGAGGTTAGGTGGTCTTCATATTATATATCCCTCCGAGTAAAGAAATTAGATAAGCCTCAAAGTTTCTGCAGTAGCAGCTCGCTAGCTTGCTAGAAAAGACATTTTGCTCGGCTTAAGCTTCCTATATATCGTTAATTCTTCTGTTCTTTGTCACGTAAACACAATTGAGGTAGAATTCATCCTACAAAAGCGTTTGTGCAAGAGAGAGTGTCTCTCTCAATATAAAACTACTAGCAGGATCACTACTAGCCGATGTGGGACTATCCCGGCCCGCATACTCGACCCTCCCCTCGGGGGTCCCTTGCAGCGGCCCCACACGCCTACCAAATCAAGGGACCCTTGCCAGGAGTGGCCCTACTACCCTCGGCGATATCGGTTTTGGCTCTGATACCAATTGAGGTAGAACTCATCTTACAAAAATGCTTGTGCAAGAGAGGGTGCATCTCTCAATATAAAACTACTAACAGGATCACTACTAGCCGATGTGGGACTAATATATATATATATATACATGTTAAAATAAAATTCTGTTACATATAGTTATTTTTATATATTCTACTAATATAATTGGTTAAAATAATTATTTTATATTAAAAAATAAGATAATTAATCACATTAGTAGAATGTATACAGTTTACAAAAGTGATTTAGATAAAATTTTTGATCAAAATGTGTAGCTCATTGTTGTGATGTTTGAGACAGTGTCCTGATTTGACCCAAAGCATACACGTACAGTCCACATGCACTGTACTTCTCGCTCGCATGCAGAATGCGATGGCACTCACTAATCACGAGTTCACTTTTTGGTAAAGAAAAGCTTTGCATACACATCACTTTTGAATCACTTGTTATCGAGATGGCTACATCGACAATCAATTCTTTCGATCCCTTTCCGGATGATTAGATTGACGGATGGTGTTTTGTATCTAATTAGAGTACTACTTCTCATGCGATCTACAGTTAACAGTAGCGTCTCGATCGTGGCCATGCAGCAGGTCAAATGTTTTAATTACAAATCAATTTTAAAAAAATAAATTTATACATTGATACAAATTTTACAAAGATAACCTATAATTAGAGAGAAAAATGTATATTAGAAAACTTGTGTTGGTAAGCCAAGAAAAACCGATGGTCAGCCAATTTAAGCCAGAGGGCTCTCAGGGTGGTCCCGGTGGTGTTCCCTCAAGTTCTTAATCTACTTATTTCTCTTTGGAAATAGAAAATTTTTGTTGAAAATCTGAATCAATGAATTCTTTATTCAAACCTAATGAATCTACCACTAGCATCCCTATAGAATCTGATAATATTAATCAAGAAGACTATAGTATATTAGATATAGAAAGAAATATACAAGATTGGATAATTCCCGATGTTCCAAACAATCAAATATATAAAATCTCAACTTTTTCTTCTAAATTTTCATTCCTTACAAATTACACAATTAAAACAGTAGAGAAAACTATTAGTTTAAATAATGACTATGAATCATTACATCTCTTAACAAAAAAGGCTATTGATCAACACAAAAAGCAAAATTATTCTTTCATCCATATTGGATTAGTACAAGTAGCTATAAAGCCACTCACTCGAAACGGCTTAAATACCTCAGTATTGCTTTGTTTAAGAGACGGAAGACATTATAACTTTCATGATTCATTACTTGGAATGGTAGAATCCAGCTTGTTCCAAGGACCGGTCTATTTTAACTGTTATCCCAATTATTCTTTATCATTATTTGATGGTAACATTTTACACGCCTTAATACTAAATATTAAAACAAATGGCTATCAAATGATGAAAGGGTCACATGCTTTAACAGTAGTTTACAGGATTCATTATAAATTAATGAAACCAACATTAGAACCACAAGCTTTAATTACTAGCCCTAAAGGATATACATTATTATTACAATCTAGCACACAAAATTCTAGTATACAAATTCCTAAACAAATCAATTGGAATCAAGTCACACTTCCTAATGAATGGCAATTAGAAAATATCACTCCAACACCCAAAGTAGAAAATAATTCTAAAGATAATCTCGAATATATAGATCAAAAAACGGATGGGACGGTTCAAATAGCTTTTCAGCCTTTCAGAATATCTTTTTCACATTATTCCTCTCCAGCACCTTCCAGTTATCATACACCCAGATCTATTCTTACATCAATTTCTAGAAATAAATCTCAAAATTTTGACACCAGATCTTTTGATACTAGATCCCAAAATCTTGACACCCAGATTCGAGAGATCATTCCTGGAAACATTATTGATACACCAATATATGCTATTAGGAATCCTGATAGAGCATCTACCTCCCAAAATCCTGAAAAAGAACCCTCTTCTCCAACGTATTCTCAAGTAGTTGGAGATGATGCCCAAATATATACCCTGAATAAAGAAGAATTTAAAATTAACAAAGAATATCTCAAACAAGATTATATGAAAAAAGAAAATAGTCACAAAAGAATAACATTTTTCTCAACCTTTACAAAAATAGAAAGAGATTATATTCAAGAAAGATATTACGAAGATTTAGAGAAAATACAGATCAATATTCCTTTCTTTACATGGTTTGAGATATATAAATCAAACCAATTATCTACCATAAACAGGACTACTAATCAATGGATTAAAGGAGAAAATAACCAAATTATTTATGAAGAATATCCCCCTTTTGAAGCCATCAAGTACAATCAAAGGAATACTCAAATTTTGGCTACACCAATAAAAAAACATAATATTGCAAATACTGAAAAGAACCTTGATAATATAATACAACAAAACAATTATACTAATTTATATTTAAAAATCATGGGTAAGCAATTAGAAAGGATTGAAACCCAAATATCTCCTATAAAACCCACTATTAAAGAAATAGAAGAAACTCCCTTATTTGTTCCCCACAAAATTCCATCCCATTTAAAATCAATATTTTCCAAAAACAAAAATGATTTATTGGAACAGATATTTAGTAAATTAGAAAAATTAACTATAAGCAACACTGCCACCACCTCAAAACAACCACATATTAATGTATTAAGCAAAATAGACTCACCCGTAATATCTGACTCTGAAATTAGTAATATTGAAAACCAATTTAAAAATCTAGATTTACAGATAAACAAGATTAGAGGAGATCATGTTAATAACTTTTCGGCTAGAGATTCAAAACATCATGTCTCTATTACTCGTAATTGGTATCCCAGACCTACTCCACCGGATATGCAATTCGAGGAAAGAGAACATATAGTAAGATCAACCTTCGCACCAGATGTATTATACGAATGGAATATAGACGGATTATCTGAATACGAAATACTAAATCATTTTCAAGAAATGATTATGATAGCCAACGTCTATAAAAGTAACAGAAAAACTGATCATCAGGTAGCACACATTATTGTTACAGGATTTACTGGCCAACTAAAGGGTTGGTGGGATCATTATCTTTCATATGATGAAAGGTCACGTATATTAACAGCCTATAAATATGATAAAAATATGCAAATAATTAAAACGGAAAATGATTTACCCCTAGAAGATGCTGTCAATACATTAATATATGCATTAACCAAACACTTTGTAGGTGATCCCGTTCAATTTAAAGAAAGAACTAGTGATTTATTGATTAATCTTAAATGCCCTCAATTATCTGATTTCCGTTGGTATAAAGATGTATTTCTAACTAAAGTTATGATCAGAAATGATTGTCAACAGCCATACTGGAAGGAAAAGTTCATAGCCGGACTTCCATATTACTTCGCCCAAAAGGTACGAGAATCATTATTAAGATCAGACGGTACTATTGATTTTCATAATCTTACATATGATGATATAATAAGTAAGATTAATAGAACTGGATTAACTATGTGCAATGATTTAAGATTAAAAAAGCAAATGGAAAAAGAAAAGAAGTTTGCTAGAAAAGAATTAGGTACTTTTTGTGAACAATTTGGTTACACTCCTTTATTAGCCCCTCAAGAAGACACAAAAAGGGAAAAAGAGTTTATAACAATTATTCCAATAAAAAACGAAAATACAGAAAACCTTATAAAAAGACAAAAGATAAACAAATATATAATAAGCCACTAAAAAATCCTAAAAAGACTAATAAAAAGAAAAAGCAGATTGTTTGTTATAAATGCGGAAAAAATAGGACATTACAAATCAAACTGTAAAGTTAAACAACAAATTAATGAATTAGATATACCCGAAACATTAAAAGATAAATTAATAGACATTTTTATAATAAAATCAAGTGAAGATGAGGTTAGTTCTTCAGAAGAAGAAGAAATTTATCAATTAAAAGAATCAAGCTTTTCAGAACAATCTTCCGATAGTGAATTAGAAGAAGATGAAGTACATATCTGTAATTGTCTAAGTAAGGATAATTGTATCTGTAACAAAACCATTAATGTACTTTCAAAACAAGAAGACATTATATTAGAATTAATAGACAAAATCAACAACCCTCAAGAAAGAAAAGATTATTTAGAAAAATTAAAAGATACATTTAATAATCAAAATACTACAATAACTTCATCCTCAACACCTTACAATTTTTCAGAAATAATAAGTAGATTTAAAACTGACAAACAGAAAATTACGATTCAAGATATACAACAAGAAATCAATGAGATAAAACAGGAAATTAGAAATTTAAAAACATCTAATCTTAAATTAGAAGTTTCAAACGAACAACTATTACAAGAAATTATATTATTAAAAATAGAGAAAAATGGGAAAAACTTCCATGAAGAAAAACATAATATTGAACAGGGAGAATATTCAACATTAGATGAAACGGACAATTTCATTAATATTCTTAATAAGATAAATTTTCAAAAATGGTATGTTGAAGTAACAGTTTCAATTAATCAAGAATTCTCTTTTACTACAATTGCCCTATTAGATACAGGAGCAGACTTAAATTGTATACAAGAGGGATTAATACCTTCTAAATATTTTGAAAAAAACAAGAGAAACATTATCCCAAGCCAATGGAACAAAATTAAATATAAATTATAAATTATCCAATGCACATATATGTAATAATGGACTTTGCTTTAAAACAACATTCATCTTAGTAAAAAATATTAATACCAAAGTAATCTTAGGAAATCCCTTTCTTGCACTACTTTACCCTTTCTCTGTAACAGAAGAAGGAATCTCTACTAAAATACTTGGACAAGAAATACAATTTAAGTTCATATTTCCCCCAGTACCAAAAGAAATTAACTCTTTAAAGAAAATTTCATTAACCAGAGAAATTAATTTCTTAACAAAAAATAAAATTAGAAGAAAGGAAAACCAAATAAACTTCTTAAAACAAGAATTAAAATATAAAAGAATTCGAGAACAGTTAAAAGACCCATTATTAACCCAAAAAATTGATAATTTCAAAATTACAATTGAAAATGAAATATGTGCTAACCTACTCAATGCCTTCTGGAATAGAAAACAACACATAGTTGAATTACCCTATGAAAAAGAATTTTCTGAGAAAAACATTCCAACTAAGGCTAGACCTATCCAAATGAATAACGAATTACTAGAATATTGTAAAAAAGAAATTAATGATTTAAAAACAAAAGGATTAATAAGGAAAAGTAAATCACCATGGAGTTGTGCTGCCTTTTATGTCCAAAAACAGGCAGAATTAGAAAGAGGAGTTCCTCGTTTAGTAATAAATTATAAACCTTTAAATAAGGTATTACAATGGATTAGATACCCAATTCCTAATAAAAAAGATTTATTATCCCGATTATATAATGCTACAATATTTTCAAAATTCGACATGAAAAGCGGGTTTTGGCAAATCCAAATCGCTGAAAAAGATCGGTATAAAATAGCTTTCACAGTCCCCTTTGGACATTTTGAATGGAATGTTATGCCCTTTGAATTAAAAAACGCCCCTAGTGAATTTTAAAATATTATGAACGAAATCCTTACTCCATTCACTTATTTTTCAATAGTATATATAGATGATGTATTAATATTTTCTTCATCTATTGAACAACATTGGAAACATTTAAATATCTTTGTTCAAGTTATCAAACAAAATAGATTAGTTGTCTCCTCATCAAAAATAAAACTATTCCAAGAGAAAATTAGATTCCTTGGACATGAAATTTATCAAGGAACTATTACACCAATTAGTAGAGCAATAGAATTTGCTGATAAATTTTCAGATGAAATAAAAGATAAAAATCAATTACAGAGATTTCTAGGAAGTCTCAACTATGTTGCAGATTTTTACTAATCTCTCAGACCATTATGCAAACCATTATTTAAAAGATTAAAAAAGAATTCACCTCCTTGGACAGAAAAACATACTAGTATTATAAAACAGATTAAAGCTCATATTAAGAAATTACCATGTTTAGGGCTTTCATCTCCTCATACTTTTAAAATTGTTGAAACAGATGCCTCTGATATAGGTTACGGAGGAATTATGAAACAAAAATTATCATCCAACTCGGAACAAATAGTTCGATTCCATTCAGGATGTTGGAATCCTACTCAAAAGAATTATAGTACTATTAAAAAAGAAATTTTAGCTATTGTATTATGTATTTCTAAATTTCAAGATGATTTGTTGAATCAAAAGTTTTTGCTTAGAATAGATTGCAAATCAGCCAAGGAAGTTTTAATTAAAGATGTGAAAAACCTGGCTGCAAAACAAATATTTGCCAGATGGCAAGCTATATTAAGTATTTTTTATTTTGATATTGAGCATATTAAAGGAGAATCTAATTCTCTTCCTGATTTTCTATCCCGAGAATTCTTACAGGGAAAATCATGTCATCTTCAAAGTCCAAAATAAAGTCCAAATCTTCATACGCACGGCCGCCATCTCCTCCCTATCCTTCACCTTGTCCTTCTGCAACTCCAAGACCTTATACGGTATTGGGATCATTACCACAAAATATTAGACCCTCTTACAATCCATTTTCACCATTAGCCTCTCCAAAATTACCAACCTATTCCAAAGCTGTTTCTCCTCCTTCTCCTTCCCAAATTATTAATCCTCCATTATTATCTCAACCTTCTTCGTCTCCTATTATTATCAAATCTCATTGGCATCCGGTCTTTCCTATTGAATCTGAAATACAACATCTGTCTGACCCTCAGAAATTACTTGATGCCTTTCTCCTACCGGACTGGCATTATGTTCCACAAAACATTAAGAAAATCCAGCATTTTTATGAATTTATATTAGTAGATACTGACTCAATTATTCTCTCAGAAATTCCTTGTTCCCTTCAAACTCAACCTTCTCCACCAGCGTCTCCAATTATTGCCTTTCATAAAGTCACTATTAAGCAAGTTCTCACCCTGGAACAATGGGGAAAAAATCCCTACTTGACAAGAAAATTCTCTCATCCCTATGATCCTCCTTATTATGATTATTACGATTACCAGCAAGCATGGACAAAAATGTTTTTAAAACAAAACAAAAATTTGCGTCATTCATGGTTCCTTCATTTTGATAAACTATAAGAAATTAAAACACTCCCGAAATGGTTCTCACTATGGTGGGAATATTATGGACCTGAACCTCTTCTCCTTCCTCTTCCCCTTCAGGAAAGTCTCCAAAATTTCATCTCACAGAATGATAGCCCACCAGCATTAAACCATTGCTCACCCCTCTTGCTCTTCTTTCTCAAAACAAAATTAAATTGGATTATGAAATGGGAATACGTTATCAAACCTCATCCCTCTCTCAAAACCATTATGTTCCCAGCCCGTCAAGTTTCCATCAAATGGTGGGAAAAATACAATTATGATCATGTACTGAAGATGTTTTCAAAAGTTACCAAAGCTCCGGAAGTCCTAGTCCAGCGGAGCAGATTCCAAGCACAATTGGCATCCATTACAAACAAAAAGGATTTGAAAAAATTAGCTGAAGTAATGTCACAAATATCAGACAGTGACGATGAAGAAGAAGCACAACCCAGATTAACTCCACCACAGCAACCCGCATTATCACCAGCCCATCAGGCCTCTCCTTCTCAACAGGCCTCTCAATTTCAAGGCAACCAAGCTGCATCTCCTTCTCAAAATTATTCACCTTACCATCCGGTACAACTGATGGATTCTCAAGACCCGTTTGAACTGGAATTAGCAAATTATGATCCTCAGAATTTGTGACTACAAAAAATTATTATCTGACTAACCAGCATGATATGCAGATATTATCCCTCTAAAAAGTTATTCGCGACAGATTATTGCCCAGCAAAGCGACAAATAATTCTGTACTAGATTACGTGTTATGTACTATGTTTGTTTTTAGCGTCGGCTGACACTGTTCTTGTCTTTAATGTCGGCCGGTACTGTGTTTGTCTTTAGCGTCGGCTAATACTGTTATTATAACGGCCGGTACTATTCATGTATTATTAAAGTTACTATTTTAGTGTCTATATAAGGGGGGTTCACGAGGCAAGAAGGGCATTCAGAATTCTAATCTGATATCCCTTCCTTTCTCGCCCAAACCTCTCCAGTCCAAGTCCTGTCCTCCTCTCTTTGTAAATCCTCAATCATCCTTCCCTCATGTCTTCAGCTCTCAACTCCTTTGAGAATTAATCTCATTGTAAGTATTATATTTTTAATGAAGAAGTTTATTTCATATCTCTTTTCTTTAATTTTCCTCATGCATATGGTCGGTTATACCGCCTGCCTACTTTGCTATCATGCATATGGCCGGTCTTACCGCCTTTAATTCTTAATAATACATTATATTCTACTAATACCTTATTATCTTATACCTGAGACACGTATTAAATTATAAAATTATTTTTATTATAAAATAAATCTATTAATATATCACATAAAATTATATACGTTAATTTATAAATTTATTTTTATGATATTTTTTTATAAATATAATACTTCTCATTGGGCATACGTAGAGTCTATTGAGAGTAATCCAGAAAAGTTTGAACTAGCTCAAATTCAAAAGCGAAGACAGAATGATTCTTTGATTACCAAAAGCAAACCACCTTAGAACCGAGAGAAAGATGAAAAAAGGTAAATGCTATCAAAGTTTACGTGTCTCTGTCTTGACTTAAGCATGCTTTCCGGAACGCTAGCTTTTAGTGAGATGGAAGAGGCGGATGACGGATTGAATAATATTATCTTGCTATTATGAATAGAGTAATGTTAGAGATGTCTCGTTTAGATAGTATGAAGATTAAGTTTTAAATGAATTAAATAAAATATTATTAAAATATTATCTTTTAATATTATTATTTTAAAATTTATAAAAATTAAATTGTTTATTATATTTTATGTAGAAATTTAATAACCTTCTAATGATGATATGATATAGTTTCTATATCCAAACGAGCTAGTTTTAGAATATGCAAATTTTGCATATTTGTTTTTAGAAAAAGTAAGACTTATTATTAAAATATAAATTATTTTTAGACTTTTAGATTCGTCAATTTAAAAAAAAAAAATATGCGAAACTTATACAATCTAGTACGGTACAAATTATTTCTCTTAAAAATATTCTCTCCTTTTTTAAGGCACAGAGGAGTTAATTAATTTCATGTTTTTGTAACAGAGAAAATGTAAAACAAAATAGAAAACCTAAGGCGAAAATGCTAAAATGATATTTATTGAAATCTTTACAATGCGACTTTTTGATATGGTCAGAAAATGCTTGCGCGGGGGGCCGAGCTGAATGGTGCCCACAAAGTGACAGGTAGTGTTTTTCTTAAATAGTTGAGAGCACTCGGATTGGCCTCTTCAAAACCTAATACATCTTCTAAATTTGAAAAAATATAGATAAAATAATTTATATTAATTTCTTCAAAAAGTAAAAACTTGAAGTATGATCTACAGTAATTTTAAGTATATCTTTAAATTTAAAGATTTACTGTTCATCTTCAAAAGTAATATTTTATTGTAAAAATTATCTTAACTATTTTACTTTTCAATTTTTATTTACCACGATTTTCATTTCTCCGAATGCCATTTCACTTTCATTTTTTGTTTAGTTTTGAAATATGTGAATGAATAAATATTATTATTAATTAACATATAGTTAGTGTAATTGTAAAATAGGAAAAAAATTAAAAATATTATTATTAAAAAAATAATATTATATTATTATTTTCACTAATCTAATATAGGGTTATGGCTAGAGAGATTTTAGATTTATGAAAAATATATACTTTTCATCAAATTCTGAATATGACTTTAATGAAACCAATAATAATGTTTAAGGAAGTGATTTTTAGTTAGTTGGTAATTTTTTTTAAAATATTTAAAGATATTTAAAAAATCATTGAAAAAAAAAAAAAAGAAAATATCGTTGCAAATATCACATTGCAAATCTTTAAAGGAAAAAGTTAGTTTGTCTACCAAATGTGACCGCTCAACTTGTCCGCTTGGAAATTTTTAATTTTTTAATTAATAATTAAAGAAGTGATTTTAATTGTATTGACGTATTTTTTATTTTTAAAAATATTAAAAAAATGTGAAAAAAAATGAAAAAAAAAAAAAAAGAGTTGTAAAATGTAACTATGGGTGAAGTAGAGCGGGCAGAGTAGCCCGACTCATCTTTAAAAGGTATATATTCCATTTGAAATTTTGGTCAAGCCTTTCATAGATGAATTTACAGTAAAGGGAAAGCTAAAAAAACAAGCTACAAAGTGCCAAGTAGATTGTTTGAGAGGAAGGGTAGATGCCAAAAGGAAGAGGAAAAAACAGAAAAGAAAAAACAAAAAAAATGGAGAAGGCAGGTAGAAGAGGACGGACAACGGACAACAGCCTTTGCTATGGGCTGCTGGTGCCAATGCAGCTTTTAAAAGGGGAAGAGAGACAGAATGGCATTGAATTTGGTTACCACTTTACATGAGATGGTAAGGGCTATATTGGGAAATTCAGAAGAGGAAAGAGACACTTCTCCACTGCTTTGGATGCCAGGTCCCGGTCCGTATATGACTTTACACGCAAAACTATGGCGTTCTTGCTTTCTTTGATATCCCTCTTTCATGATTGCATGCAGTCTCGTCCTAAACAAAAGGTTAAAACCCACAAATTTACTCGAATCATTATGTCCATCACTTTGGTTTATCCACACACACATATATCATATATATATATATATATATATATATATATATATACATGACCAACCAGTACCTGAGATATACAAGAACAGATTCCCCTACTAGCTAGCAGAATGACGTTGATCTCCTTAATTGATTGATTAATACTCCTGATGTGTTTTTCATTGATTACTTGTAATTTACTGGTCAAATTGATTCTTCGTTATCCCACTTTTCATAAAAGAATTAACGAGTCCTATTATTTTCACGCAAGTGCGTCTTAATTAATATCCATCTTTCATCAGAAAATTAAAGAAAAGTCTTTTTATAAATGAGTTTGTGTACCAAATTATGTACCGATACTGACATGTAAGGTATCAATTTAATAAAATGGTGTGAATTGAAGACAGAAATAATTTGCGTGAGACATTGGACCTTCTTCTTCTTTCAAAATTTTTCTTTTTTTATATTTTCTTTTTAATAAAAAAAATCATGTCAACGTCAGTACGCGATTTGGTGTGCCAAACCGCTTGTATCTAGCAAAGCTCAAAATTAATAGACTCGAGATTTGCAAGTGATATATTCTCAAGCTATTTTCCATGGCTAGTAGCTTTTTGCTTCAACTTTCCTCACCAGAACCTTCGTTTCATATTATATATATGTATATGAGGAAAGATATTTATAACTATGAATTATGTAACCGCCAAGTAATCGTTTTGAAAAAAATAAATAAAACATCAAATCTACATGAAAAAAAAATTAATTTTTTAATAGTAATTCTTACTATTTTTCAAAGCGACTACGTAACGTTTACGCACTTCACGATTGTACGTAGAATTACTCTATGTATTCACCTTCTAAAGGAGGTTCTTACGTACGTACCCATATGCATGCCCACATCATGATGATCTCTTCATCTTCTTCACCATTTGCAGATGATCAACTCTTTCTCGATCCATATATCCCACGTACGTACGTGCAGCTTAATTCATGACTGCCTCCATGAGTTTACCAAATCGATCTCGTTCCCGCATGAAGAATCTTTTGCTTTGATCAGTTTTGGATGATTATTTAAAAAATAAAAATAAAAAATCCTTGAATTGGACGTACAATTAGGAAAACTGCTGGTTGCAATTTTGGCTGTCGTTTCTCATATCGATGTAAATTAGCACATATTTTGCAGGGGAAAAAAGAAGATTGTCCAATAACTCCGATTACTTTAGTGATATTTTAATCTCTCTTTTTGGGTTCTGCCCCTAATATCGATACATAGTTGCAATTTTTTAAAAAAAAATTCTTGTCTTTTTCCCATTATACTAAAGAACATTGCCTTTTCTTCTTTCGGTGAAGTGTTTTAAAACAAAGATATAGATAGTAGTGGGAAACGGACCCTTCATGTCTATAGCTAGCTACTAGTCTAGTACTAGTCAAACAAGTGATTCGATCTCCTTGTTCAAAATACACAAAATCAAACAGTGCCAAAAAGCAAGAGTATCTTTAATTTATGATCAGTGCATATATAATAAAAAAAGTAATATCCATTTCATTCACAAAGAAAAGAAAAAGGAAAGACATGATCATCTGCATGGCCGAAGGAGGAGGGCGGAATAATGATGACTATGAATTCCACAAATGAAGAAACCAAAGATCAATACTTATGTACATATCCTCATTGTTAAATGATTGGTTGGTAGGTTCTGTTTTGGAAAAACAATAATAAGAATAAACTGTAGAGATATTTTACTATTGCAGTAAGCCTAACTCATGTATATATATAAACGGCATGCATGCAAAAACACAAACCACAGATCAAAGATATTATATATATGGATGGAGGAAGTGGCCATTTTCTGATCTCTCTTCTTGATCTTTTACTTCGTTTAATTTGCTCGATCGTCACTTACCTATTCGAAATGGGATTTGGACCACTTGGAACTTCATGTTCTCCGGCATCGAATATATTTTCTTGCCATGGCAACAATGGAGATGATCTGCTTGTCTGGAACCTACCCCTCATTCGACCTGGTGAAGGGACATGGATACCATTTGTTGCTACTGATACACTTTTGTGAGTTGATGATTCGGTCTTCGACTTTCCAACGCCATGTTTTCTTGAGGTAAATTCCATGGTGTTTCTCTTCATGACAGGTGGGAAGCTATGCTTTGTTTCAGCAATGGTAGGATTAGAGATGAGTAACAGAATGACGAAGAGGGTCAAAGAGGAAAGATAGGGAGAGGCAATATCGGCAGCCATGCATGCAAAATGAAATCTGTATAAAATCATCCAACGGGTCTCAAGTGATCAGCATCTAGCAAGGTACTTGGCACTCAGTCAAGGGTTGGTCGTGTGAAACCTTAGAGCTCAAGATGGCTAGGAGAGATCATTTGAGACTGATACCTTGTTGGGCTTGTTATAAGCATTCAAATGAGAGAGAGAGAGAGAGAGAGAGAGATCAAAAGTAAAAAGGGGAAAGCAGGGATTGTGAACTGCTTTAACAATATTCCTTTGAGGTGATGGGAAGATGGTCGCTTTAACATGTCTTGTGGAGATGACTGTGATGGTAGAAAATGTGTGCTCAGAGAGAGAGAGAGAGAGAGAGAGAGAGAGATGATCTTGGATTGACCTTTATGACAGTGAGCGCGCCCTTGGCAGCAACCCATAGTCTCCTAAGCGGAGGACAGAGTAGAACCCACTTCGAGAATGGGTCCATGCAGCAGACATACATACAGAGATCGAGTGAGTCTAATAAAGTCTTTGAATCCTCGAAAAAGTTAGAAGGGCAGAAGGGGATTCACAAGTATAGGTGAATATATATTATTGAAGATGTACAGTTCAATTACCACACTCACCAAATCATGAAATTATCAAAAGAAACCAGTGCATGCAAGCTTCTTGTTCAAGCTTTGCAAGCTTCTTGTTCAAGCTTTACGTATTTTTATACCAGATCTCAGGTGGAAAATCTACGATCTACTTCGTTGCTGATTGGTGGTGCTGATTTCTAGATTGCATGGAATGATGTAACATTGGCTATGATTTATGTTAGAAGAATCGGTCACTGCACCTATTCTTTTAAGATCACTAAAAGACAAAACAATAATTTATCAATATCAGAGTTTTGATTCAGTTTAATTATGTCTATCTATAATGGCTTCCTAGCTAGTCCAGGTTTCCTTCCCTTGAAGCCCAAAAGAGAACAATAGATTTTTCAAGCCTAAGGCCACGTTGATTAGCCCAAAAAGAAAAGGCCCTAAGAGGATTATTGTACTACGTACGCGTAGAAGGGAGCGTTATCCTTCTCTGAAATTACCATCCTACTTGATTATCGGTGGAGAAACACAAAGTTCTGTCCGGGCAAGGGAAGGGTTTAAGCATTATATATCAGACAGTTTCTACTTGTCTCGGGTTAAGCTTGGGCGTACTCATCGAGCTTTTCCCAGGCACGAACAGCGAAGAGTTCAAGTGGAAAGACATCATGGAAGCCACAAACTATTTGGAGAAGAGATCATGTTTGGCTCAGGTGGTGCTGGGAAGATTTATAAAGCCAAATTGCCAGAATTGCCATCGGGAGATATAGTGTAACGCCCCAATAGAAAGTCCAAACTACATAGTCTATACTCTAAAATGACTAGTAAATGATACAATTGGAACCCCATTAGAACACTATAAAAAGCAATAACTTCTCGTTCTCTAGCAACATGAGATCTCATATACTATCTACCTTATCCCTCTTATTATACGGGATATCACATATAACGACAGTTAAAAAGTACTACTTGCAGAAAGATGATGATACACAACTAACTGACTAAATAAAAGCTCTACAAGAGAGCTATTTGGATGCTAAGAGATCATCTGTGAATAGTAGTGAAATAGTTTATAAATAGTAGTGAACTATTTGTAAATAGTAGTATGAGAACAGTTATATTCCCAAACATGCTCGAGATGGTAAGTGACAGGCATCTTGTGAAGTTGATGGGTTACTGCAGCAACAAAGGAGCAGGTTAATTTGAATCTGCTGCTGATATACGAGTACTACATGGCAAATGGAAGTGTATGGGATTGGCTAGCTGCATGCATGGACATCCGCGCGCGCTCGGAAGCAAGAAGACTAGGAGCCTTGATTGGGAGCTGGCAAGGCTAAGGATTTCAGTGGGATTTCCTAAAGGAGTGGAAATAGCTGCACCATGATTGCGTACCAAAGATCATTCACAGGGACTAAAATCTAGCTACTTGTTGCTAGATTCCAATTGATGCTATATGATTCTTACTTTATCATCTATAGCTCAAATAATTCTCGAAGTATTAAATTTACTTCTGTTAAGCCATGTCATATATTCTTATGACATCAGACAATTTGAAATCTCAAAGGTTTGAGGTACTTCTACTTCTGTCCCCCATATACGCATGTTTCCAGAAACATTTTCCTGTGTTTTCAGAATACGCATGTTTGTTAAAGGCAAAGGAAAAGAGTGACGTTTATAGAATTGGTATTGTGCTGACGGAGCTTGTGGGTAGAGAGGCATATAGAAATGCAAAATGCCGGTCGTGAGGTGTTGATCGATCCTTCATGGAAACCACTCCTGCCGGGTGAAGAATGTGCAGCCTTCCAAGAGCTTGAAATAGCCCTTCAATGCATAAAAACTGCACCAAAAAGAAAGGCCACCTTCCCCGGCAAGCATGCGATTTCCTTGTACATGTGTTCAACAATATATAGGATGTTGGACTTTGGAAAGATGAATATAGATCCCTTACACATAATTAACGAAATAATGTTGATTTAGAATAAAATCACAACTTTGAACCAGTCTATTTCAGAACAAATAGATCGACCCCTAGCATCAGTTGAACGTGCTAAGTAGATTGCACCACTAAGCATTCATTTGAACCACTAAGATCTAAGATCTAAGATCTATACCCATAATCGGCCATTTGTATTCTAGATCTTAAAAATTATCTTAAGTAGGAGGTCCGTTAAATGGCATCATGACGCCTGCTTTACAAAATAGTTTTGCTTTAAAAGAGTAGCTCAAGTGATTCATTTTATTGGTGGAGGTTTTACATCAGCCAGTCAGCATCATGAAAGCATATAAAAAATTGTGCAAACAGGTAATAACCTGAAAGAGTTCTATCAGCCTTACGAACAGAGCAACATTAACTGGAAAGCAAACATGCATCTACAACTTGAAGACAACATTTTCTGAAAACAAGAATGCCTTGTCTGAAGCTGCCACAATCCATGGAAAAGCAAGCTATTCGTCATCTTCATCTGCAATTGACAGCAAAATTACAAGATAAATAAAGTAGTCGATAGAGAGTAAGAGAAAAGAGGGAGGGAGGTGATGTATATACAGTCACAAAATACAAACACAGGTGTCATCTTTGTTTTGGTTTGTTACAACATTTTATAAATGAAATTATATTAGGTGACTCATAAAATGTCTAGAATCTCCAGCATGGTACGCTCGCCAACTAAACAAACAGTAATTGAACTTCCAAGTGATCTTTAAACATTTAGCCAATTAAGAGGACGTCCTATTTTAGCCAATTAAGAGGCAAACGCATAAAATTTACAAAACATGAATTCAATTAATCGTCCATATTCAATTTCAAGTAACAACCAAAAAATATGTATCAGGATGAATCCAACCATGACTTTATGTAAGAAAATACAAAAGCGCGAGTTTGCATACTCTACCCCAAAGCAAGTAACCTTCAAAGGCCTCTGTATGCTTGTTAGCACAACATAACCAATGTAGGTTTCATAGCATTGGATAGCACAATATATGGAGGTTCTTTTGCATTATGTTGATTTAAAAGGTTAAAATGAAAAGAAAACTTCGCATTATTATTGGATATGGAAAACATATAAAAATGTTATCAGGCATCTAAGAGCGCCAAAGGTAAAACACATCCCATTTAAAGAAGGTGCGGTTTGGATAGTAAGTTGAGATGAGATGAGTTAAGATGAAAGTTGAAAGTTGAATAAAATATTGTTAGAATATTATTTTTTAATATTATTATTGTTTTGGGGTTTGAAAAAGTTAAATTGTTTATTATATTTTTGTGGGAATTTGGGAAAGTTGTAATGATTAGATGAGATGAATTGAGATGGGTTTTGTATCCAAATATGGAAAATTAAAAAAAAAAAAAACAAAAACAAAAAAAGAGGTTGTTAGGAACTAGAGAGTGCCAAAGATAATAATAATAAAAAAAAAATGCATATCTTGAGAGTATAGAGTGTTAGGAGAGTGCTCCCTAGTCCCTTGAATGCCACCATAACCTCACCCTCCACCCCTTACTTGAGGGAGAAAGCAACACCATGTGGTCTAAGGACCACCGAAGCATTAATAAACCATTATCAATGGTATCCTTCAGTCTCAAAAGAGTTCACAGACCACTCTAGTGATTAAAAAAAAACAAAGAGAATTATTAATTTTAACAACATTCAAAGTGCCACCCCCATCAATACTAAAGAAGAGATTCTAGTCTATATGGAAAGAATCTGATACAGAACCAAAAGGTTATCAGATAGCAGAAACCATAGCTGCCAAAATATCAATATTGAGTTGAACTTAGGACCAAGCAAACAACCGTCATAGTTGCTGAAACATAATAGGCATTTCATTTAAAATCAGAACAACATAGAGTCATCGTAACAAAATTTCACAATATAGACCAATCGAATCCCACTTAGTTTGAATGCTCAAAATAACAGCAATTAGGAGGGCGTGATTCTACTAAAAGAAAACAAACTTTTTGTTAAAAAGTTCGAAACATCATCCAAACAAGTTAAATGTATCAGAAATATTATCCGGAAACCCAGTCAATAAAAGGCGCTTCAGATGATGCGGATTCTACCAAGACGGTGAGAACGGACATGTGAGAACATATACAAGAAATTCAATTTCATGATGCAACAACATAGGCTGATTGGAATTTCACGTACCCACATGAAATGGATACACAATGTCCAAAATTATTCATACAACATCCAATTTGACATCATATAAAATCAAATACAGAAAAAAAGGAGGAAGAAAAGGAAAAGGAAATACCGAAGTAGCGGTGCTCGTTAGCGGCCTTCGCTTTGGCGAGCATCTTGTCGAGGTCCTCCTGGAGCTGAGCGTCCCATTTGACGAGCTGGTTAACGAAGACGGCACCAAGTCCCATACCCACCACGTGCTCCCATGGATCTAAACACAAAAGGAAAAAACATAATCAGCCCAGGAGATGACTGTAGAGAAAAAGGAACAACAGAGGGAAGATAGGAGTGGTGGAGAGAAGGACTCACGGCGCATGTAAGGGAGTTTTCGGAGTGCGTTTGAGTACATCTGGGTGCCAAGTCCCAGCAGTGCTCCGATCATCGTCGCGCTCCACGCCATCTCTCTCTCTCTCTCTCTCTCTCTCTGTGCAGAGTGCCGCTCACCACATTGCTAGAATGAAATCTTGGATTCATGAGCGATGAACCTGTTAATTTGGGCTGGGTCCGTTGCAAGATTTGGACTCGAACCAGAATCCAGACCCATCATCCAAAACCCGATCGTGTAATCCCCTAGTACTATAATATCCCAAATAATCTACTCAAGCTTTTAATTTGAAAATTACATATTGACAGTGAGTTGAGATAAAATAAGATGAAAGTTAAAAATTAAATAAAATATTATTAAAATATTATTTTTTTAATATTATTTTTATTTTAAAATTTAAAAAAATTAAATTTTGTATTACATTTTATGTAGAAGTTTGAGAAAATTATAATGATGAGATGAGATAAATTATCAAAAGGAATTAAAAATTCTATTTTAATTACTGTGCGTCACCCTTTAATTTAGAGATTAAAACTTTGAAAAAAAAATAAAAAGACTAAATATAAAAATATATAATGTCGTTTATCTTTTAGACAGATTACTTCCTAACTCTTAAAAATGAACCTTATCATCATGCTCTTTAAACGCCAATCATTTTGATCATTCTATTGTAAATACGTGCAACCTGATAACGAAGTTCTTGACACATGGCTCATAAGCAGCATCATAATGGGTTCCGAGCCATCATTGGCAGTTATGGGGCTTCCGAGCCTTGTGGAAGGGTCCACTTTGTTAATAAAAAGTCAAAATGATTAAAGACGAGAGTATAACGATGAAATAGTTCATTTTTTAGAAAATAGGGATTAAACTTTTCAAACCAAATCATAGAGACTATTTAGTATTAGGAATAGAAAATGATACCATATCTTGTGAATTTATCCCCTTAATTTGATCGTTTATATATTTTATTTTATTTTTTAATTTTTTAATTTTTTAATTTAATAAAAAAGTGACTATTAGTGTATTGATTTTTTAAAAAATTTTATTAAAATGTTTAAACATGTTTAAAAAATATTTGAAATAAAAAGAAAAAAAAATGCAATTTGTACTAATGGGCACACCAAGTGGACAAACTTTGGTGGCAAAATAGCACTACCTTTTTTAAAATATTGAAAAAGAATTGAAAAAAAAAATGAAATACACTGTCATTACACTCTTTCGATACATGTAGCAGCGCCCTTAGTATTAACCTAAAATAAAATCCAAAGGTCAAACCTCTTTATGAGTTGAGAAATGCTTAGGGAATGAGATAAGATAAAAAATTTATGAATAGTAGTAAGATAATTTATGAATAGAAGTAAGATAGTTTGAGTTAAGTATTTATTAGGTTTTGAGAAAGGAGAGAAAAAATTGAATAAAAAATATTATAAAGTTAAAATATTGTTAGAATATAATTTTTTAATAATATTTTTGTTTTAGAATTTGAAAAAGTTGAATTGTTTGGAAGTTTGAAAAAATTGTAATGATTAGTTTGAAAATGTTTGTATTTAAATCATATCTAAGAATGAGATGAAATATCATGAATCTGTCAGTTGCACCTCTTTTCAACCAAAACAATGGATTATAGATAGTGGAGCCATTGATCATATGGTTAGTTGCACCTCTTATCTACCTCCATCACCTCAGTTGTTAATCATACGGTCAAACTTCCAAATGGAACACTTGCACATGTAACTCAAATAGATACAGTGCATCTTTCACACTTCTTAACATTGTATGATGTTCTTTGTGTTCCTAGTTTCTCTTTTAATCTCATTTCAACAAGTAAGCTCTCCATTGATATGAATTGTTGCCTGATTTTCCTAACTAACTTTGTCTTATTCAAGACCTATGTTCTTGGAGAATGATTGGGATGGGTGAGCAGCAACCTGGGCTGTATTACCTCTTGTAGGATTTGAGTTCTTCAGCAAGCTTTAAGGTCACCACAACACTTGCTCATGTCATTTGTAATGGTTCTAGCCACTGTCCTTTTAACTTGTAGCATTATAGAATAGGTCATCTTTCTCGTTCAAGATTGTTGGTTCTGAATAAATATGTATCTAAAATAAAGGCTTCGAGTTCTTTTCCTTGTACAAATTTTCCTTTGGCTAAACAACACAGACTTCATTTTCCTTTAAGCCAAAGCGTGTCTTTTTCTCTTTTTGACATAATACATTGTGACATTTGGGAACCTTTTTCAGTACCCTCTCTTGATGGATCCAAATATTTTCTTATGATAGTTGATAATTTCTCTAAATGTACTTGGCTTCCAAAGTTGTTGTTCACCAAAAATCATGTGTTGAGACACTTCAACAAAATTGAGTAGTTGAAAGAAAACATCAACACCTCCTGAAGGTTGCTCACTCCTTGAGGTTTCAAGCTCACCTTCCATTAAAAGTTTGGGGTGAATGTGTTCTCACAATAGCCTACTTTATCAATCGGACCCCCACCCCACTTCTATCCAATAATCACTCTATGAGGCCCTCTTTTCCAAACTCCCCACATATTCCCACCTCAAAGTCTTCGATTGCCTATGTTTTGCTTCCACTCTCTCTCGAAATTAACATAAATTCAACCCTCAAGCGAGAAAATGCCTCTTTCTTGGATACCCCTTCGGAATAAAAGGTTACAAGGTATTTGATCTTGAAAACCACACTCTTTCTGTCTTGCGGGATGTAGTATTCTTTGAGACCATTTTTCCTTTCCAAACGTCATCCATCCTCCAGTTCATTCAGTTATGCCACCTTCTTCACCCTCATCTTCCAATACCCAAGAACCTTGTTGTTCGTCTTCTCCTGCACCAGCTCCGTCAGTTGCTGTTCGGCACTCCTCTCGAGCTCTCAAAGCACCCACTTACCTACAAGATTACCATTGCAAGCTAGCTAGCCCATGTTGTCTCAAATCCTTCAAATCAAGGTGCTAGTAAGTTTGCTACCTATCATTCTATCTCCTAATTTCTCTATTACCAGAAACTATCTCCTTCTTATAATCATTTGTTTTATCTGTTTCTACACACTCTGAACCTCAAAACTTCAATCAAGCTGTCTAGCACCCCCATTGGCACATAGCCATGGCTCTAAAATCAAAGCCTTATAACTCAATCATACTTGGACCCTCACCTCTTTACCTGATGGAAAATAACCTATAGACTGTAAATGAGTGTACAAAATTAAATATAACTTTGATGGTAGTATTGAAAGATACAAAACGAGGCTAGCTGTAAAAGCTTATATACAAGTTGAAGGCCTTGATTTTTAAGAAACTCTCTTTTATGGCTAAACTTGTAATTGTGAAATGTCTTCTAGAGTTGGCACAAAATTGGTTTCTCCACCATTTAGATGTGAACAATGCATTCCTTCATAGTGACTTGGAGGAGGAAGTATATATGGAAATACTACTTAGTTTTTTCATGTGCATTGTTGCACATATATAACAAATTTATTGGTCAAAGATGAACTTAGCGAGATTGGTGAAATTGTTGATTGTGTTTGAGAAGAGATGAAATACTTGATTGCATCAGAAGCTTATATCAAGCAATTTAGTGATATTGCAAAACAATTGCAATTACCAACAAAGAAACCTTTTTTGGATGTTTCTACTCAATGGAATAGCACTTACTTAATGCTAGCAGCAGCCTTAGAGTTTAAAGAAGTATTTCCAAGATATGGAGATAGAGCTCAATGTTTTAATTATGTTCCAATAATTGAAGATTGGATAAAAGTGGAAAATGTCTGTCAAATTTTGGCAATTTTTAATGAGGTGACAAACGTTATCTTAGGAACCAAGTATCCAACTGCTAACGTATTCATTCCTGAGGTATGGAGAATAAAAGATGTGTTGAACAAGAAGTCTCTTGACCAAAATGATTACATATGAGCAATGGTTGTGAAGATGAATACGAAGTTTGAGAAATATTAAGGGGAATGTAACTTGCTTATGGCAATAACTACAGTGTTAGATCCAATGTTCAAAATGATGCTTGTTCAATTCTATTTTCCAGTAATTTATTCAGAAGCAGAAACTACTAAAAACATAGAAACCATCTTAAGAATCTTATATGAGTTGTATGATGAATATGCTGAAAATTATAATTTAGCTAATGTGGAGTCAAGTGGACATGAAAATGCTCGAGACTTAGGTTCTTCTTGTGGTAGTTCTGTCAATGCTATGGAGAAGAACATGATGAGTGGCGGGTCTATATTTGAATCATTTGCTAGAAGTGTTGATACCACTCGACCAATAAAATCTGATTTGGATTTTTACTTAGAGGAAGATGTATATATTTGTAGTGAGGATTCAGATTCACATTTTGATGCCTTAGAGTGGTGGAAGGTCAATGATCTAAAGTACTGCATTTTATCTAAAATGGCACGTGATATTTTGCCAATTCCAATTACTATAGTGGCTTTAGAATCTATATTTAGTGCTGGTGGTAGAGTGATTGATCTTTATCGAGAGTGACTAATCCTTATCGTGCATCAATGTCTGTTGAAACAGAAAAAATATTATTATGTGGAGCTGATTGGATTCGGGTACTTCATGGTTTGAAAAAATATCGAGTGTAAGTATAATTTTATTTCGTGATTTTTCATTGCAATCTAGAACTTTTTTTAACTTATTGAGAACTTGTCCCAACTATTTTTTCTCTTTCATTTTGTAGAAAGAAGAACCAACTTATAAGAAGATTTTACTGCCCTGACGTGAATTGCTAGCAGGTTGTATATTTTTGTCTTTTGGTATAATGCTATTTATTACTAAATTGTTATTTTGTTATATCATGTTGCTAATGATATATTATGTGTTTTGCATCATAGTTTGATGGGGATTGGCTTCTAGCTAGCTTTTTGTTTTTTATTTTTATTATTTTTATTTTTTTTTGTGAATTGATCTACTAAAAATACTTAAATGAAATATGTTTATAGGACAAGATGTCTAAGTAAGGGTGCAATTATTTTTGAGAAAAAAACTTGTTGACTCGTCGGAGCTGTCTAGCTAGACAAGGTTGCTAGAAATTTGAATTTTTTTTAAAGTTTGGACATATAGATAATTTCATTACTTGAATAGTTGACTTGAATCGCTAAAGTATAGAGAATGTTGCAAACTATTGTTTTTGTACATGATGGAAAAATATGAATAACATGAAGTAATTTTTTATAGTGTTTTATTTTTGTACTTGGTGCTCAAAGAAGTGGTTTAATATGTTGATATTGCTTTCATATTTGTTATTCTTGGCTATTATTATTAGGTTGTTTATTACTTTTATTTATTGTTCTACAGGTTATTATTCAATCTATTGTACTCCATCCATTTTTAGACTAGGTGTTTATTATTAATGTTTATCATTTTATCAATAAGTTGCTTACTCTTAGTTAAGATTTGTGGATTTAATATTAGGTGTTCTGGCAAGTTGAATTTAGTTAAGATTAGTGGATTTATTAGTGTTTATATATTTTTTATTCTCTTTAAACTAAGACCAACTTTTACACACTTATGTAACTCTGTCAAATGTAGAATTGGCTCCTATATTCAAAGGTGAAAGCCAACGTATTTACATTGATTTATTTCTAATGGGAATGTTGGTTCCTATGTCATATGTGCATAAGAAATGGCTAAAGTGAATAAGAGTTTGTGGACTTTTCAGTTTGTAAATTTGAATCTGTGATTTAGAAGTTATATTGTGAATCTGTAATACCTTAGAAGTTGGAATTATTTACCTGTTTCAGTTTTTAACTATAATTTGGCAAGTGATGAATCATTGATTTATTTGCAATAAGAATGTTTTGAATAAGCAATGTTATGTAATGTGCTGCTGTGCATCAGAGGGGTTCAAGTGAATAAGAGTTGGAGAACTTTTTTTATACCATTTATTTAATTTTTTTTCGTATTTGATGCTATGATTAATGTTCTACCATTTGTAATTATAATTTATTGTTATACCTTAGAAGTTGGAATCAAGTACCTATTTGTAACTATATTATGGCAAGTGATGAATCATTGATTTATTTGTAAAAAGATGTTGTTTAAGCAATGCTATGTCATGTGCTGTTGATTACTGTGCATCAGAAATTGGGCTAATTCGACTGAAGGCATGAATAAGAGTTGGAGAACTTAAGAATTTTCCACTATCATTTTTTTAATTTGTTTTCCTAGTTGATACTATAATTAGTGATCTACCATTTAAAATTGTAATTTATTGTCATGCCTTAGAAGTCGAAATTATTTACCTATTTGTAAGTTTGTAACTATATTGATTATTGTGAATATTCTGTACAGTCAATCTTTTCAAGAAGTAAAAGATTAAAAAAAAAAAGTCTTCTCAATCAAATGAATCCAAATAAACCTTTGGATTAAAGTTGAAAAGATTTTACGTAGCTTCCTGAAAGAACTTTCAACCTGTTTCTCTGTGTTGTCTTAGTCTGAAGAAAACAGAACATAAAAGGTTGTCGTTAGCAGCATTAGTTTCTCAGTACTTTCAAAGAAATAGCATATTCTGAGTTGTTGATTTATTTGCAATAAACATGTTTAAGCAGTGTGATAGTCATTTGTAATAAGAGTTCAATCTAATATTTATTATCAAAATTCTAGTTAAAATTGATTAACATAAATAATCTTATTTGTGCATCAAATTTAACTCGAGCTCGATCGAGTAGCTTGAGCTCCTATCAACTCATTTATTTTTGGTATTCGAGTTCGAGTCGAGCCAATTTTGGTCATAAATCTCTAATACTTTTCGAGCTTGAGTCAAGTTCGAGCAAATATACATGCTAATTAAGCTCGCGATCCCTAGTTCGAATTCGACTCAACTCAGTTTGTTTGCAGCCCTAGGCATGAAGTGCTGTGCGTTCACATCGGGTGTCTGCTTGTTGTCTTCCAATTTCAACTTCTTTGTTGTGGACTTCCAACTCCCTCTTCACAACTTCAACTTCTTTGATATTGTAAGTGGAGCTTTCTCACTACACATGCACATTGGGTCGTATCTCCTTAAATGATTAATAAGAGAAGATGAAGAAACTGATGATGTCTTTCTAAACTTGTCACAAGGAATTACAAGTATAAACTTAAAGAAGCATTCATTATAAACTTAGTAATCTAGTTCTTCAAATAAGCTTACTTGTTAGCCAACAATGGAACCAAGATATCCCTATTCAATGAATACTAAAGGTCTGGTGGAACTCATCGTCCTCAACATTGGGAAAGACAAAAAGGTAAACTAGTAAACTTCATTTTTTGGCTTCCAATTTAAAAAAAAAAATCAAATCACTACTTTTTTGGCCTCTAACTTAAGGAAAAAAAAAATCAGTACCTTACCTTCCATGATAAGGATTGCAAAGCCTTATCTATCATGATTAATTGAATATGATGTACTCCATTATCCTAATAGCTTTAGCTCGTTGTTTTATAGGTATTGAATGATCAAACATTGGACATCACGGTTCTGATGGTTATCTTCACAACCTTTATTACAATACCTTTAGTTATGTCATTATACAAACCAACTAAAAGATTGAGTAAAGCTAACTACAAGTACAAAACAATTGAGAGGAAGGACCCCAATACTCAACTTCGAGTTTTGACCTGTTTCCACACTACAAGAAAAATCCCCACAATGATTAATCTCATTGAGGCTACAGGCTGTGTAAATTCACATTTTGTCCAACAAAGGGCATCGATTATGTACATTTTGTGAGGCTACATTTTGTCCCCTGTTTTCACTCCTTTAATATGCATAATTCTTATTTCTTTGTTGTTAAACATTGGTTTGCAATCAAAAACTATAAGCATCATAGATATGCCCATATTGTGACTTGGAAACCTTAATTTGAGGAAAACTTAATTGGTACAATACCAGACCCAACAAGGCAGTTCATAATTTAGGGAAAATTACTCATAATCCAGACCCAACAAGGCAACTCATAATCGGTCAAGAACAAAATGGAATCAACCTTCAAAAGAGAGAAGAGAGAGAGCGAGCGAGAGAGAGAGAGAGAGAGAGAGAGAGAGAGAGAGAGAGAATACCTTCGCCGAATCGATAAAAACTGGACAAACGGGCTTCGCGAGATCGACGAAAACTGGGCAATGTTCAGAAACCCATATCGACCTGGGGAAGTTTTGAAGAAGAGGAGATGCAGAGGTTACGTTTCATAAAACCATATCGATTTGGGAAAGCTTCGAAGAGGAGGAGAATGGTGGGTTCATTTCACCTGGGGAATGCTTCGGAGACGAGGAGAGTTAGATGGAAGAGAAACTTTGGAGGAGATGGAACTGAAAACACGAAGTGGGTTTGTGCGAGACCTGGGGAAGCTTTTGGAGAGGAACTGAGGCAGAGATGGAGGAGAAGCTTGCTGAAACGGAATTGAGGTTTGTGTGAAATGCATCGTTTCCTTTTCCACGTAGACCGTTTGTGCGCATTCTCTGTCCGAAATCTCCTGCATACATCATTTTCCTAAATGAAATGACTTTTGATTTTGTGTTAAAACGGCACAGCCCATGAGTAATATACTAAGATGTATTGGACAAATCTATCTTTTGTCATCCAAACAGCTGGTAAAGGTCATAGTTATTTATCTGTATCATGCAGTTACTTATTGATACAATGCTGTGAAGCTAGGAGATTTATCAATAAATATAAGAGTAATGCTACATATAGTTATGAAGTGCGCAAACGCCATGCAGTCACTTTAAAAAAAAATGGGGTCTACTATTAAAAAATTATTATTTTTTCATATAGGTCCCGTATTTATTCACTTTTTTTAAAGTGATTGCACGACGTTTGCGCACTCACGACTGCAACTATCATTTCTCTAAATATAACTGCAATTTGCAAAGGGATGGAATTTGGGTGTCATATACGAACCACGAGTGTGTGTGTGTTTGTGTCTCTACTACTGTATGGGACAAAATTGCATGATGTGAATTTACATGCTCTCTTCTACCATGAGTTGCATGATTTGACCAATATGATTGGTAAGTGGCTAACTTCATGCACAACAAATATGGAAGAAAAATTTTATTAACGAGGCATTGAGGATTACAATTGCTTGCTTGCACTTTTAATTGCTGAATGTTTGTTGGTTTAAAAAAAAATATGTTTTCTGATGTTATTGGTCTGAAATATGATTATCTTTTTACATCATGCTTTTGTATATAATTATTGATCAGGAGGTTTTTCAGAGATCGTGAGTTTTTGTAAAATGGTATCCATGGTCTTTTTGGGACAATACTCAATCATCTTTTTTTTATCAGTATCGGGTGTCTAAGAACAACATCCTAACTACTCCTAGGGTCGAAGTACAGGCCTTTAACAATGAGTTTTCCGCTAGTGCACATTGAGTAATTCAAGTTGAAAATCTCCCAATTCAATGATCCCTAGGAATTATTTGCATTGGTTAAGAGGATTCGAACCTTAGACCTGGAGCAAACTACCAAAATTAAGACTTTTACCACTTGAGCCAACCCTTAAAGATTATAACCAAGCATGCTTGACTTGTTTTCTTTGTCTTGGGTGTGAAGATAGTTTTATTATTATTCCCGTTAGTTTATAATTAATCAAGAATGTTGAGGACATGATAGGTTTCATTTCATATAGTATTTGTAAAAGTTTCAAAATTAACATATTTGGATAAACAATCCAAGTCACGAGGCTACGTGGGTGGTGGTTCATCTGGTACAGAAGTATGATTATTTATTGAGTGCGAGAAGGTAGTACTAGGGATTGCTCAACTTGGCAATTGGTGCCTTGTTTTTTTTACCTCAAATGCGGTTGTTATTTGTTTCAAAATTAAATACATTCCTGAGGATGCATGACCCACTAGCACTGCTTATTTAAACACATATTACTACCAAGGACGTACACCGTCTTTGAATTTAAAACATTTAATGCTAGTAGTGGTACTACAAAAAAATTACTTATTTGTGATCAGTTAATTACAACGAAATGATTATTTACAACTAAAATTAATTGTGAATAGTCTTTTAGTTGTAACAAATTGATCACAAAAATTATTTTTTTTTATAGTGTAGATAGTATATACTACTAGAAATACATGAATAAGGTCTATTATCTGTATATATATATATATATATATGGGTTGGTGTACCCGTATTCTGCAACTCACTTCTGAGATAGATACGGATTGGTGTCATTGAGTTAAAAATATCCGATATTTATAAACTGACGTAATTTAATACGATACGTTAGATCCTAAATTTGATTTTAATGCGATGCAATTGTTTCCACCTTACCGTGCACATCATAGGTCATAAGGCTTCAGTTCCCGTCACTTTCTAGTGACTTGCTTCTGTTTTCTGATCTCCTGGAAAAAGTATGTGCATGACTCGTTGTTGCATGCCATTTTCAATAGCGTCATGAACACGTACGAGAATGTAGCTAGGGAATATAAAATCACCAAAAACTCCCTTCTTCTTGCCGTAGAAAAGCCAAATTAATGCTTCTGTATATATTTTATATTTTAGCCAGATTAGCCAGGACATATAGACAGCAAGTTGTAGTGGATTACAAGTCATTGAATTATTAAACATTAATCTACATTTACATTCCTAATCGATTCATTTTAGACAAATAACATTAATAACACCCAACATATCCTGATCAATATTTTGGGTAATGCTCTAGATCCAAGTGTACAAAGTTCGTACAATACTCTTTTTAGAAAAAATTGAGATTCATGATTAAAAACAAAAATTATGTGGGCCTTAGGACCGGTTTGGTTAGCCAATACAGATGAAAACATATCATCTACAGTTGTACCATACAATAGTTTTGGCTATCCAAATATAATATTTCATCTCTTAAGTTTTGAAAATATCTACTTAAATAAACAGTACAAAACAATGATAATTGACATGAACAGTGCGTGAACAATGACAAAACTGACGTAAACAATGAGTGAACAGTACACAATTCGGATATTCTATAAAACAGTGGGACCCATATCTTTTTCAAATCTCAAAAATTAAAAATTATCTCATCTCATTTCACTATCCAAACACACATTTTTTTACAAACTATTTCATCTCATCTTAACTTAAAAATTTTATTACTATTCAAAATATCTCGTCTCATTTCATCTCATCTGAATTGTATATCCCAACTAGGCCTTAGTTTTTCTCAAAGCGTTTATGCTAGACTTGGGCATCCTAAATTTGCAAAAATCTTTTTCTATTTTAAATATAGATCAATCACATGCAAACTCTTTCATTACTCACAAAAAAAGAAAGATGATCATTATTAACAATCTGCAATATACAAATATATACAGTGCATTAGAGGTTCTTTAAATTAATTAAAACCATGCACAGTAGTAGTACTTTCCAGCTTCCTCATTCAATTATGGTACGACCGTAGATGGAGTTACCATAATTATCCAAAAAATAATGCTACTAGCTAGCTCTAGCTACCTAGGATGACCCAAGCTTTTAATTTTTATAAATGCTTTTAACGTAAAGTGGTTGATGCATTCTTAACTTTGGATTGCAATTATCTGAATGATCAATTGGGAGCATTGATATTGCTTGGAGCAGTTGCAAATTTAACTGCAATCTTTTTATAAGTCTACCCGTCTACTTCTTTTACTCTTTTCTTCATTTGTCCATCTATATATATTTAATTTTGTGCTTCTGATGATGAATCATTACAATATATAAATTAAGATTTCATGCATGATTTGTCCGCCTATCCTCTTAGCACGACAAGTGTGCAAGAAGCAAAATAAGTATTTCATTTCATCTTATCTGATCATTATTACAATTTTTTTTAAAATTTTTATTAAAAATATAATAAACAATTTAATATTTTCAAATCTCAAAACAATAATAATATTAAAAAAATAATATTATAATAATATTTTATTCAACTTTTAACTTTCATCTCAATTTCTACTCAATATCTAAACTATCCCTTAATTTTCGAAAGATGATATTTGAAAATGGAAATGAGATAGCAACACCTCGTTTGGATTGAGAAACTATCTTAACTCATCTTATCTCATTTCATCATTACAACTTTCTTAAATTCTCACATAAAATACTATAAGCAATTCAACTTTTTCAAATCTCAAAATAATAATAATATTAAATAATAATATTCTATCAATATTTTATTTAACTTTTAATTTTTATCTAAAATCATATCATTTCATCTTACCATCCAAAAGCTAATTGTTTAGGTGGAATCAATATTAATAAAAAGTTTTATATTGTAATATTATCTCTCTGAGTTAGATTATTTAATCTACTCGAAAAAATGACGAGGATCAATCTCATCCTCAGTACTAAAACGCACTACATACGGTTCGAAGTTAAGAAGGAATAACATTTGTTTATAATTTTAAATTATAAATATGATATTTGAATTCACGTCTTATTATAATATTAACTAAAGAAAAAGTTTACTATACTGTTCAAAACAGATCCCTCGGTTTGACAGTTAGTTAATTTTTTTTTTTATCAAATGATGAAGAAATTGATTTTTAATATATTGATGTATTTTTTTTATCTTTTAAAAATATTTAAATATATTAAAAAATATGAATTAAAAAAATTATTTTTATAATTAACGATAATATCGAACGATACTCGGACGGTAGAATAGCATTGCTCTTAACTAAATACTTAAATTCAATTCTATTATTGATGGGATTTGAATTGGATTAAATTTTATATGAATTCTCTCGAACCCGTTTCTGCCTACTTCCCATTTTCCTTTTAAGATGTAGACTTTGTAGCCTTTCCTTCTTTCTACATTCCGTGTCCCTTTTCCCTTACTGTTTTGTTATTTTTCATTATTCGTATAACTAACTTAGGTTAATGTTGATTTGATATGTGAATAGTAAGTAAAAAATTAATAAAAATGAATATTAACAAAAAGAGTAATGAATAATAATAAAAATATAATAAATAGTAAATAATAGTGAAGTGATACGAGATTATTTGACTTACCAAACCATTTTTAATACCCAACAGTTTTAAGACTTTTAGATCTTGTTAGAATTTTAATAATTGATATAAGAACAAAAATTATATCATGTAATAGGTTGCTATGAATTCATGAAAGAAATTATTTAGAGTAGATTGCAGTCAATTTCGAATTCGAAAGTATCCTAAATTAAAAGTTTAATTAAGATTCGGTTGGAATTGAGAGATAAATTGAAATCATCTCATTATTATTTATTATTATTTATAAATTTTAACTCATAAATTTTATTAAAATTCATAAATTATATTAACGTGCGCTAATATATAGAACTATTAGACTGTAGTCAACAAAATTTCCCCGCCTTTTACTCAGGGCCCGACTAGATCTACTGTGCTTTACTCATAACCGATAAACACGCGTCGTAGACGTAAAAACCGTTGTTTTCTTTCTGCATAAGCAAAGCAACACAGACGGACTTTCGCTGCCATAGACTCGTATAAATCTTTGCAATTTCTTAGGAATAAAGTCGTTTAGTTCGTTAATTGGGTCAAGTTTTCGGTGCCATTCAATTTCCGCGTTTTTGCAATGATTTTAATATGGGAAGAATCGGGGATTGATTCCGTGTGGCGGTGTGCCCCTCTCAGCCTCGCCGATTATTATATCATATCATATTATACGTAAGAAAAGATCGGCTGTTCAAACATGAGACTCTAAAGTCTAATGTGGTCCATAAAAAAATGTGGTCCACCTGGTAGGCGCGGCCACGCGTCGAACAGTGTTCGAGAAAATGGTTACTTTCATTAAAAATTTTATTATAATGAATAATGATAATAATAATAAAATTATGTCGACAGAAGACAGACCAGCCGGACGGACAGGACAGCTCGACAGAAGACACCGTATTTCGTAGAGAATCAGCCACCTGTCACGGCCCTTTATGATAGGGAATCTATTTGCATTGATGCCCCTCCCCGGGTTAAGATTATAAAATTAAGGCCCGTTTGAATAGTCAATAATAATGAAAACATCTTATCCGGAATTGTATTATATAGTAATTTTGGTTATCTATACACAATATTTTTTCTCTTAAATTTTAAAAATATCTAAAACAGTAAATAAATAATATAAAATAATAAAAATTGACGTAAACAGTAAATGAACAGTATCAAACTGATATGAACAGTAAATCAAATCATTCCTAATGCTGAATATTATTAAATTCACTTTATAAATATGTAATTTTTTTATTAGATCATTGTCACCGTTATTATTTTAAAATTTAAAAAAATTGAATTATTTATTATATTTTATATAAAAATTTAAAAAAATTATAATAATAAACTAATATAAAATGCTTCTTATATCTAAACCGGAACTTAATCTCGCTATTATCCTTTACAAATCCTTCCATTAAAGTAGCTACCAATAGTTTCTTCTTTCTCTATCCCTTTTCAAATTATCGCAAATTTCAACTTTTTCTATTATTATCAAATCAAATTGATGCTCAGTATTTTCCATCGAGCTAGAAATTTAGCATTTAACTTAACCTCAATAATTACTCAATATTATCGTTCTTTTTGATTGACATTATATACTTCAAAATATCAATAAATGTAACACCCCGCTTCTAATAGTTAATAATAAAATCACTTTTCAAAATTTTCGAGAGTCGAATGCTACTACTAAACATTGACTTAAAAATATTTTATTTTATTCTAAAAAAAACACTAAGTACAAAGATTCTATAAATCAAATAATTCTTTATTAAAATAATAAGATCATAAAAAAGAGTGTGCAGAAGTATTTATTAAAATTTTTCAAAACTCGTGCCATAAAAATCATAACTTAAAATCTCTGCAGCTCTATCATTATAATTATCTTGACCTGGGGTGGTTTAAAAACATAAAAACAAACTAAAATGAGTCAATACTTTAGTAAAAAAGCCATCATAATGTAAACATACTTAACATAAGATTTTTTATTAAATATTTCATGCTTAAAACTTAAAATTATGACTGATCATACTTGTTAATATTGTGTTTCGCGCGCCTTTGGACCAGGTTCTAGAAACTCGGATCTTTGGACTGTCACCTGCACATTTTAAGCAAACACGGAGAATGGGGGGTCTTGGTAGTGGCTGGGAAGTCTTCGATGCCAAAGTTAATATATCTCCTTATTAGTTTGTGTGTAAATTTAGAGGAATTAGAGAGTGTTCTTCGTACCTAGGGACTTATACTAGGCATCTGGATGAGGAAAACTCATACTTGGCTTCGGGGAGTCCATGTCACTTCAAATGTTCACTTAGTCTGAATCCTTTAATGTGACGCGGCTTCTGGGCAGTGTTATTAATGCGACGTAGAGTTCAGAAAGTGGAACCGTTAATTCTGCGTGGCTTCCTGACTCACTTTACTTTGTGAACGTTCCTTGTTAAGCCCCTTCTTGCCTGTTGTCAGAAGATCAACGGTTCTCCATATTTTCCGTCTACTTGCCTGCACAGGTTCACGAGGGTAAGGTGTTATCAGGAAGGTGTCAAGGCAGCGAGTCTCATCTGCCCCTACCGTCCCATTTCCCCACACGTGGGTTGCTTTGTGGATGAGTTTTGCTCATGGGTCAAGTACTCTACAGAAACCCACTGACACCTTTTAGAGGAGGGTTATTGGCCTCGACCGAACTCTCTGACTTACTTCTTAGTGGCCCTTAGCGGGCTTGCGCTATGGGTCGATAGGGGGAAAAATCCTCTTACAATTCTAATGCTTATGCTATGCATGATTGATTTATCTGCATTAACTGATTGATCTTATTTATCTGGTTGGCCAACACACTTAACCCTGTGTGCAAGGTTGTGCACTAACTTTGTAACGCCTCGACCCCGAGGGTCCGGAGAGTTAACTCATAAAACCTGATAATCAGCTCTAACAAGGCTAGAGTACTTCCAAATTCAAGATTATATCCATTTTCCAAACCTCAAATCGAACGTAAATACTTCAATTCAATAAATCAAATAAACTCATTTATCCAATATTCAATCCAACAACCCAAATAAAATCAACTCTTCTTCATGTCTCAAATAACAACTAGAAATAATAAAACATTAACATAGTCTCCATAAACCGTCTAAATCCATTGAAGCAACCTTAAGAAAGATAATTAACCTCCAACACCAACACTAATATCATGAAATACCTAACAACAAATCAATGCTAATCTTCTCCATAGACTCTAATACCGATCTTCAGCTGAGCCATTGATGTCATCAGAAATATTATGAAGATTAACGGGGTGAGTTATCAACAACTCAGCAAGCAGAGAGCATATACTAGCATGTAAACATGAGCATTTATAACATTTGATAAGCCGAACAAAACATTTACTTTCAGAATGCAGAAACAAAACTTGTACAAAAAAATTAGAGCGAAATTTCAAAAAAAATATACGTATTCCAGAAAAAACATCCGTTGGCATTTCCAAACTGAAATATTATAACTAAATCGTCTCTTAGCATCACAACGGGACAATACCATGTTTAACCCCCGTAGTAGGGTTATAAACCACCATTATACCCGTGGCTGGGCCATATTCCATGTTTCACCCCCGTGGTAGGGTTATAAACCACCATTATACCCGTGGCTGGGCCTTAACAGAAACAGAACGGATTTCATCAAAAATCCAGTTACACACATATACAGAATCAGAACTCCATGCCAAGATTTTCAGATGACACATCATATCAAAACAAATCACTAAAAGCTTCAGGTCATTTCACATGTTCGAGATAAACATAAACAAAGTATTCTTATTTGTTCATAACAAAACTTTTAGAATTCCTTATTCGCTCTTTTACATAGTTCAGAAGTACAGTACTCAAAATTAGCTCATGTCTACACTAGTCATGACAGAAAAATATTTTCTCTTATATAGAATTTATGCATATGCAGAATAAACATCTGAGGTTGTTTTCAGATCATCTCTTTCAAAAGAAAATAAACACATTTATTCTCAAAATCAACCTCCTTTTATTTATTTTATGCAAAACTAGTATATGAACCCCGCTTACCTGACTTCTTCGTACTATCAACACCTTGAGCCGGAACTCTAATAGTAACAACACCTAAACAAAAGAAACATATATCTATCATTTAATAACCAATCTAGTAGGCTGCTATATATTGAGTAATAAATCAAAACAGTCCCTTCACAGCTCCATAACTATCTAACAATTTAAACCCGAACAACTCTCTCTTCAAACCATTCGCATTTAAAATCCAAAACAGCCACCACCTTCTATTAACACCAAACCAATTATAAATATTTCCAAAACCAACAACTGCAACTCCAATAATTAAATCATAACCCAAACCAAACTTCACTTCCAACCTCCGAATAAAGTAATTTCAGTGTAAGCATCAATACTCTAGTCATTCAATAATTCAAAACTTGCATAAAAATTCAATACAACTAGCTCAAAACACCCATCCTTTTACACTAAATAGTCTCAAATGAAATCCAAAACAGTTTCACAATTCATCCAAAATTATACTCCTCACACTCAGAATTCCAACACACTCTACCGCAATCCAACAAATAAAACATCAAATCAAAAATAAATGTCAAATATTCTTTTACTGAAAATGCCAATGGTCTGCGTAGAGGGAAATCTATGACTAAGTGTGATGCACGGCCAAACCAAGCAGCGTGTGTGTGTGCGATAGACAAACCGAAGGAAGGAGATAAAATGATTATGGAATGTATAACGGCAAGCAAGAATTACGAGAACTAAGGATTTAATGGGTGGCGGAAAATTACCGAAAATAACTTCAAAAACAGAGGCAACCCCGGCGCCCAGACTTGGTGCCCACCGTCTACTGCAAAGTGCCAAAATCCCACGAAGCAAAAATCACAAACAGATGGTGAAGCCCGAGAAGAAAGCATAGAACGGAAGAGAAAATGATGGCTCACCTTCGAAGAACCAGAAAATTCGAGACCCACGGAGACAGTTATGTCGGCTAAGGATGAAACACCAGTCCACGCAAGAGAGAGTCTGAGTGGTTTGTAAATGTGGTGAGGAAGGCTCTTCATGCGCGAAACCGACAATAGAAATCGTGGGGCGTGGGAAGCAGTTGCACGGGAAAGGAGAGAATCACGGAATAGCATACCGAAATGTAGAATGCGGAAGAAGAAGAAAAACAGTACACGGCAGAAAAGGAATTTAATCCCTCCCCCAAAACGACGCCGTCCGTCCATCACATGCTGCTCGTGGGCTGAGCTTCATCCTGACTTCAAAGGGGCTGGGCCTAAAGCCCGGTTATCACAAACTTCCCCTGTTGTAACAAAGGAAGCCGACTGTGCAGTACTCTGCGTACTACGATGCACCACGCTTGAGTCTCTGGCTTGCATGCCCACCCTAAAACTACATTGGTATCATGCATCTAAATGATCATCTGATTAACTATTATGAGTTTATTATACACTTGATCTTATAAAAGTTTACGTGTTTTATGTAACGTGAGATACATAAGATACATAATTATAATTTGCAGATTGAAATATGATGAATGACGTACTTGCAAATATTATGACATGTGTGGTACGTAAACATTGGGTTCAAAAGAACTAGCTTTAATAATATATATATATACACACACACACGCATGCTAATTATAATTTATGATCAAGCTACTTACCTTGTAGTGTTGCTTCACAAAATCGATTACAGTGCATTTTTGGTTTTTTTTTTTCCAAATAACATGCGGAATGGAGATACTTATAGAGAGAGTTGGGAGAGGGTGACGACTAGTTTGAGTTGGACTTGGTTAAAGAGTTTTAACGTGAAGATGACTTGTAGAGTTGTATTCGTGTTAGAAAATGATGTCGATAAGTTCAAATTCGAGTTGGACTAGGTCATGATCATTCAAAAAAAGAGTTTGAATTTAAAAATATGATATAGTAGTTCAATTAATATAGGATTGACAGCGACTAAGACTGTGTAGGACACTTCAATCAGTAATGATTTTAAATTGAAATAAATTTATAATGGTTGATCTTTAAGTTTTAAAAGGACTAACTTGTTCAATAAATAAAAATAAAATTTAACCCAACTATTAAGCTTAATTAAAACTTATAATCAACTTTAATAATTTATTACTCGTGAATTTATCTAATATGGCACATTAAATATAATTTAAATACAATAAAAATTATTAATATCTTAATCTTAAAATTATTGAACGGAATCGTTACAAGAAAACTATTATTTTTTATAAATTGATATTAATGAATATTGATTCAATTATCATCCATGAGATTCCATACAACTTATAAACCCAACCTGCTCTTCTACTTCATCTTTCATTATTGCCTTCCACAGTAACATAAAGTTAAAAGACCGCGCAAAGTAAAGGATATGGTGGCAAGAACGAAATAAATAAATAAACTCCTTCGAAAATGCGAAGAGACTCCGAGACGCCTCCTTTTGGCACGAGGCGAGGCTTTTTATACAACCGGTCCCCCCTCTCTCTAGATATATAAATAAAAATAAAAATAAATACATAATTATTTTATAACTTTTTATATAAATATATTTTAAATAAAAAATAATATTTACTATCCTAAAGTTCATTATTTTTTTAAAAAAATGATAAATTTCAAATCTATAAAAAAATTATTTTTTTAATAATAGACATTACTTTTTAAAAAAAGATTAAGATATCTGAGTATTCTCAAGTATTCTTAGAATACATTATCATTATTTACTATTTTATTATTACTTTTTACATAATTTTTATTACTATTTAATATTCTATTATTATTTTTTTTACTATTAATCACAACATTTCTCAACACTTTTTACTATTATTTAATATCTTAAAACTGTATCTATTTTTATTTTTTCTAAAATATAAGATATTTTTATAAAATAATTTATAAAAATAATAACACTAAATATGTTATTTTCAAATATAAATATATAAAAAAAAATTAAGACTATATGTGTATTATTAATTACATATAAACAGTAATTTTATCATCGGTTTTATCGTAATTATAGTATTTATTTATTCCCCTCCTTAACTTTCTGTTTTTTTAATGGGTAAACAAGTTATTCTGTAACCGACAACATCTTTGTTCAGTGAATATAATAAGATACATCGTTCATGGTTCAGGCCTGAACCCTTCCAAATTTGGTTTTTAACTTTTTATTTGTAAATTCTAGTTTCCACATGTAAGTATAAAGATAAATGATATTTGTAATTTTAAAATGTATAAGTATAATGTAATTTCTTTGAAAATATTGATTAAATATAAGACTCATATAAAAAAATAATTAATTTTTTTAATAATATATCTCATTTTTTTTAAAAAAAATTACGCAATATTTACACACTCTACGAATATATTTATCATTACACAAATATAAATATGAATCGCCCCACCAAGCTTAAAGGGAAAATATTGTTAAATACCCAAAATAAAATTCATAATTACTAGTTTAATTTGAACAAACTGTCCAAATTTGAATCAATTAAAACTTGAGTCATCTTTTTTTTTTTAGTTTTGCTATACACAAGTAAGTTTGCGTACCAATCTGCGTATTAATGTTATTGTCTTCATATTTTAAATTTAAATTAGTACTGTTTTCAATAAAATTTATTTTTTGACCAATCATATTGAATGGGTGCGCGTATTAGTGCGCAGAATCACTTGCAATTAGATTTTTCCTTTTTTTATTCACTAAAATGAATTACATATGAATATAAAATTATAATCATTTGATTTGAGTTGATTAATATTCGAGAACAAGCTTGCTTATGTATTATAACGCAAACCTTTATATCAATAAGAATATAATTGATATATGGCATGTGTACAAAATACCAGATATAAAGTAACACTATATATTAAAAGCATATACACTAACATTTATGTGTGTATATGGATATGTATATTAGTTATAAATATATTGGTAAGTATAAATTGTAATATTGTATTCGAAGTATAATTTTGATTTTTGGTTAGTAAATTTATTAAATTTTTTATTCATTTGATTTGTATTATTATCCTATATATTTATTCTTTAAAATAAGAAAATAAGAAACAAAAAAATTCTCGAGTTGAGACAAGTTGAACTGATCTTGGTTGAACACTTAGCTCAATTACAACTCGAGCTTTATAATTTATGGGCTAGATTTTCCAACTAAACATGACTCAAAATGCAACTATATTCACAACAATTGTTATGTAGTGGAGAATTGTGGAGTACTCAAATTCATAAATTTTTAGATACTTTTCTTATCTCAAATAAATCAGCTATTTAAATGAATTTAACATATCATTTAATTTATAAAAATTTTACTTTTTCTAAATAGTGTAAAAAATATATCCTATATATGTCCGGATTTATTTTATAGAAGAAAATTTATAAATAAGTTTTCTTAGGGTGTGTGTAGATGTTGAAATGAGTTGAGTTGAGTTGAGTTGTGATGATAAAATATTGTTAGAATATTATTTTTTAATATTATTATTATTTTAAAATTTGAAAAAGTTAAATTGTTAATTATATTTTGTATTGAGATTTAAAAAAGTTGTAATGATGAGTTGAGATGAGTTCAGGTAAGTTTGGTAACCAAACGCACTCTTGAGATAAAGAATGTGATACATTTCTGCTCATAAATATAAATATTTTGATAATAAAAAAAAAGAGAAATACTCAAATTATAAAGAAATTATATGAAAATAATTTATATATTAAAGTGATTTGATGTAATTTATCGAATTATAAATAATTTAATAAAATTATTTTTATATAATTTCTGAGCAGATTTAACAGTACTCGTTAAAAAAATTTGGAGGACGGAGAAGGGAGAACCGCTAATAACTCGTTCCAATATAAAACACACATAATGACATGAGGCAGGAGAGGAAGAGACAGGGAGATACAGAGGAGAATAGGATAAATCTTTTTGCCATTCTTCTTCTTCTTCTTCCTTCCTGAATCCTGTTCTTCCTTTACTGAGTGATGGATAAACCTAAGGAGAAAGAGAAGAGGATGTTGGTGGTGGGAGTGTGGAATTTTGCAGCAGAGCTTAAGCTGTTGTTAACTGCTCTTCTAATACTCTGCAGTTTGGCCACTCTTCTCCAGTTCTTTCCTTCTAGTTTCACCATCTCCACCTCCGATCTCCGCTTCTGCATCTCCAGGGTCGTCACCACCGAGATGGCCCCACCCACCACTTCCAATTCCTCTGCCGTACATTCTTCCCTACTCGCCCCCCCACCTTCTTCACCGCCACCGCCGTCTCAGCCGGCTACAACGTCCCTTCGGCAAGAAGATCAGACGCTTGATAATGGCGTTATCAAGCGTGGCTTCAATACTTACGGCGCGGCAGCCTACAGCTTCGTCACGATGGGGGCTTACAGAGGAGGCCTCAACACCTTTGCCATTGTGGGTATAGCTTCCAAGCCGCTCCACGTCTTCGCCAAGCCGACCTACCAGTGCCAGTGGGTCCCACATCTCAACTCCTCCGAACCCATTTCCGCCGTCGGCTACAAGATCCTCCCGGACTGGGGCTACGGCCGGGTCTACACTGTTGTTGTCGTCAACTGCACCTTCTCTCAACCCATCAATACCGACAACTCCGGCGGAACATTACTCCTCTACGCCTCCACCTCCGGTGGCGGTGACCGCAGCTTCAACGTCACGGACACCATCCAGGCCTTGACAGAGTCCCCCGGATCCTTGAATCTCGCATTGTTTACTTCAAAACCCAAGTACGATTATCTGTATTGTGGCTCGTCCTTGTATGGGAATTTGAGTCCCCAGAGACTGAGGGAGTGGATAGCGTACCACGTTAGATTGTTCGGGGAGAGATCGCATTTTGTGATACACGACGCCGGTGGGATTCATGAGGAGATGTTGGAGGTGTTGAGACCATGGATGGAAAAGGGCTTTGTGACGTTGCAAGATATAAGGGAGCAGGAAAGATTTGACGGGTACTATCACAACCAGTTCATGGTTGTGAATGATTGCTTGCATAGGTACAAGTTTATGGCTAAATGGATGTTCTTCTTTGACGTTGATGAGTATATATATGTGCCGCCCAAAAGCACCATTAAAACGGTGCTCGATTCGCTTTCCAACTACTCGCAGTTCACCATTGAGCAGATGCCCATGAGCAGTAAGCTATGCCTTTACGAACCTGCCGGCAGAACCTATAGGTACATTCCATGCGTCCTCTTGATTACATTTTTCCTTAGCGTGATTTAAGTTGAGAAAATAGTGGGAAATTGCTTGGGTTGAATACAGTTTTTGACGTCTTTTTCAATGTGTTCAATTTTACATTTTCCATGGGTGGATAGGTTTTAAAAAGCCAACTACCTGAGCAATTAAATTTCACAGAGGCAGGGGAAATGTCATACTTGGAGTTTGAGAATTGTTTAACATTTTTTGAATTTCAGTTATTGAAATTTTGATGTTTGTATTGATCTTCGTGGTGCATTTATTGATGGAAATTATAGATCCAGATTGTTTGATGGTAAATAACTTCTTGTGTTGAACTCACATTGCCATGTTAGTAGTTCAATCTTCACGGAGTTTATCCGTTTGAGAGCATAGATTGTAGTTTCCCCCCCCATACAAGGGAGTTTACAGTGCACTTTATTTGTCTTCGCAATTGAGTATTTCATAGTATAATCAGTTTTTATGAATTATATTTAATCTTACTACATTTACATTATTATGCTGTAGTTGGGTGATGGGAGCATTTTGGCATTGATGGACCAAAGTGTTTTATACATTTGGAACCATTGGAACTTTCATGTAGTATTGGAATTGATTCTTCCTTCTCATGGTTGTTTTAGGGTATGTGGAAGTTTGGTGGGTTTGAACTTTGTTCCAAAGTTCGTGTATGTTATGCATGCTTGGGATCTTGTTAATTCTTAAAGTAGCATATTACTCATATTTTTTAAAGATTCCTTTTTTTATTTTAGGGAACAATCCTTCAATAAAAGGTGTTCTCTCCTGGAGTAAGATGTAAGATAGGCCAAAGGGTCAAATAATTAAGTATGATATGATTTTTGGAAACCTAATGCTCCCCAAGTGTAATGGAAGGCACTTGAATGCTTATTTTAAAGGTTTGACATCGGTGACCATTCAATTATGTTGTTGCTGATTTGAGATAAAGAATGATGACGACATCACCAGAAAATAAAAATAGTGAGGGTTAGGAACGATTGTTTGGGACTTGTTGATAGAAGGGTCTTAAGCTAAACCATCTAGATTGTTGTTCGTAGAACTCAGTTTTTGTATTTATTTTTCATGTCTCATTGTAAGAGCCATATTAGCCGATTATTTTTTCTGGACAGTTGATTGTTTGGTTCCATTTGAGGTGGATCCTTTACAACAGAAAAGTCAAGAAGATTTTGTTTTCAGAAACAAGCAAGTTTATTAATTTGTCTATGACTTCACAATTGTTTTGATGACTGCATTTGGCATTGAAATACATCTTCTTCACATCCTTGTCTTGTAATATTCTGTGATGTCCAAATTTCAGGAGGTGGGGGTTCGAAAAGCTTGTATATAGGGATGTGGTGAAAGGAATTAGGAGGGACCGCAAATACGCTGTGCAGCCGCGCAATGTATATGCCACTGGAGTACATATGTCACAAAACCTCGCTGGTAAAACAACTCATAAAACGGAGGGCCGAATCAAATACTTCCATTACCATGGAACCATAGCAGTCCGGCGCGAACCATGTCGGAACCTAATAAACTCGACAGAGATCAGATTCGAAAAAATCCCTTATGTCATGGACACCACAATGAGAGATGCTGCTGGGTCTGTGAAGAACTTCGAGCTGAAAATGATTGGATCCAGGCTACAAAGGACACGGCAATGACACCATTTTTTCTTCTTCAACCTTTGTACTATTCTCTTCTATTTTTTTGTTACATTATAATCGTTTTTAGAAAATGGAATCGATTGGAGGGAGTTGACTAGAGGTGATGTTGGATTTTATATATATATATATATATATGTGAAGTTTAATATTCATTCTTTAGATTGAAGTGTTTTGATAATTCTGTTTGATTGGGTTGTCGGTGAGGGGGCCACCTTCACATACAGCCACTGAAGAGTGGAGGGAGCGGTTGCGCGGCTGCTATCTCGCTTTATTATTGTGTTAATGAATTTATATGCTTTTGTGCTTCACAGCCACAGGAAAAAAGTTAGGGAAATGATTCTTCGACGATGAGAAAGGATTTCGGTTGTTGGCAATAATATGCAAAGAGTTTGGCTTTTCAAAGTCAAAAAGGGCATTGTGGGCGACACCAAGGCCTAAGGGCTCTTTCGGATGTCTTTGTCATGTAACTAACGCAAGGAAAAAGAGGAGAAAAACAAAGAAACTAATGATTGTGAGCTACTTTCTTCTAATTCATAAGGTTTCATAACTGAGATGGCTAAAGGATTTTCTTCCTTGGGAAAATCTAATAGTAGGATGCGGTGTTTAATTAATTACACACAATCAAATTTATAATTTTATTTAAATAAAAAATTAATTCTGATGACCTCTAAAGATTGGTGACTGCGACTGTCGGATGGAGTGACGGTATTATTTGAAAAGTTAAAAATTGAATAAAATATTATTTTTATTTTAAAATTTAAAAAAATTGAATTATTTATTATATTTTATATAAAAATTTGATAAAATTATAATTATTAGATCAACTCTCAATCTAAACTGAAAAAATAATTAGTAGTATTCTTAAGAGTTTAGAACTCATATTTTAGGATTTCAAATTTTCCTTATAAGTGTAGTTTAATTTATGGAAAACGCTATATATATTTATAATTCTACTTACATAACCATACGTATTAATATATTAGCTACTAAAATTTTAAAATTTAAAATTTGAAATTTTAATGAAATAAGAAACATTGATGAAATAGAGCGACCATTCAATTCGTATAATATTATTGTGTAGGTGTAGCACTTCTCTAATATGTTATAAAATTGGAAGAATCATGAGATGCCAGCGTGTGATTGGAGGAGTCACTTTTACACACATCCTGATCAAAAGATCAACCCTTTAGGCTTTATGCAAATGCTAGATACAAATTTAAGGTATACAAATTTCCCATAGGTCTATACAAGTCTCATAAAAGAATAAGATCATGTGTTAGGAAGTGAGACGATCTCATTTCATATAAAAAAAATCTCATAATTTCTTTCTCAACATTACTCAAATATAAAATAATTTTTAACTTTAGATTTTTAACGTTTTCATCTGATTATTATAATTTTTTTAAATTTCAAAACAAAATATAAAAAACAATACAAGCAAAATTAATATTAAAAAACTTTATTCTAAGATATTTTAGTTTTATAATATTTGTATGACACTTTTACCCTTTCATCTTCCAAAACTCAAAAACATTTAATATAAATTATTTTACTATTATTTAAAAAGATATTTGATTACTACTAACAAAATGCTCATCTTATATCATTATTCAACGCCCTAACCTTTCAAGGAGATTTCACTTTATCAAACAACAAAAAATGAGATAGGTCCTCTGCTTTGCTTGGCTGTCCTGACTATCAATCAGCCTACACATCACCTAAATCATTTGTAGTCTTCATAATTGAGGTTGCCACCGGCCTGCATATTTTAATATCTCTCTCATCATAGATGTGACAAGCTAGATAATGTCACTTTTTCATTTACTTTTAATATCTTCTTCTCATTTATAAACATATATTACCAAATGCAGAACCAAAACTTAGGTCAATTTAGTAAATTTAAACTTAAATTGTAGAGAAAATTCTCTTGTACTAGTAGTGGGTTCCAACCAAATCAATTTGATGAGGCACTTTATTTGGTGGTAACAATAATGATTACATCACGTACCCTCAAATTAATAATACTATACCAAAAATAGCAGCTTTTGTACTCAACCGTTACTTTGCAATAATGTGTTTGCCAGAGAAATGAATGATTCACCCCTGTATTTAATTTTTATTATTAATTACTACCCTCACCCTCACGACTCCTGCACACTCCAGTGTGCATGGCGGTGTTCTGCAGAGAATATATATATATATATAGAAATATTATGTCTCAGTTATTATTTATTTTTATATTTTATATTTATAATTTTTTTATAAGATGTGAATATAATTTTTTATAAGATGTGAGGTATGAGATGATAAATAGTAACTGATAAAAATAATTTTTCATATATAAAACATCTCCCAACTGTTGACACAGATTATTACGTTGACATCCAATGATTTGAGTTTATTTGTAAATATAAATAGTATTTTATAAATTTTATTAAGATGTATTTAAATATAAATAAGCTCAAATTATATGTATTTGAATATATAAGAAGTAAGTTGAGATATGTTTAAATTTTTTTATAAAAAGTTAAAAAAAAAATAATGAATCCCGATTCTCATCAATTAATGATTTAAGATAAATTAAGACGGGTTGAATTGATTTCAACAAAAACACACATCTCTCAATAAGAGGTGCATCCAACTACTGTTTCTACGATTATGATTCTCAAGGAGTTATAACTATAACTCCAATATGATCTCCAAAGTACTAAATTAATTGAGCAGCCAATGCTGCATTTTCCACCTCATATCACTGTTTATTTCATCATCAATAAATCTTCAGAGGAATTATGGGATTTTGCATAAAGTTGGTCATGTTTTTCTCTTTAATTGGATGACTTTTTGTTTTGGTGGTTCCAAAGTCATGAACATGGTGATGGAAACTCAAAACATCTTGATGGGAATTTTGAGTTCTGTTTGCATACAAACATCATGACTACTTATTATAATTAAAAATAATTAAAATATCAATCATTTTTATTTTTATGGGAGACTTCCCATATGATCAAATGTGTCAATATGGATTTCGAGGATTCTAAATAGATTTTTTCGGGTCAAAATTGACATAAAAACTTGGAAGAGGAGCTCACCATGCACGAGAGAGTGATCAGGTTTTTCGGACCTATTCACGTGAATTTAGTGACATCCTAAATGGTTTCGACGATAATAACTATGACGATAAGAAAAAGCCCTGTGGATTGTCCTGTGGGTGTGTGAAGAGAGGGATGATGTGTACGTCCATTGATTGACAAATGTTTGGTTATTTGTGCTTGTGGAGTCGGGGGATCTCATCGTCAGACAGACAGCAACAGATGATGACAATAAGATATAGCTGGCGGCAGGCATGCATTGCAGCTGAGCTGCCATAATGGGAATGGAGAATCCGAACCAGAAAAGGAGAGGTGGCCACTGCCAGCATGGCCCTCAATTTCCCTCTTCTTATTATATCTATATATATATATATATAGAGAGAGAGAGAGAGAGAGAGAGAGAGAGAGTGTGATGCATCTGTGACAGACCTGCATTGAAACGGTGGGGGACACATTCACATGAATACTTGTGGAACAGGAAGGTGCATGGTTCTTGTCTTCCTGCTTGTAGCATTTGGGTTAGGTATCAACAGGGGAAGGTCACCCGGGCTGAGGGGTGAGAGACTTCAACACTACAAAAATAAAAAAAACAAATAAATGGACGATGGGTCCAATAAATAGAATCTGGCTATATAGACAAAAGAAGTACTTAAAAGCGATTTTAAAATTCAATTGGTGTATTATTCGGATGTTGTTTTGTGTCGGTCTACTCCAATTGAATATGAGTAATGGACAGTCTCAAATGCACAAGTCTTCTGCAAGTTTTTTATAAAAAAATAGATTCCACAAAAAAAGAAAAAAAAAAAAAGACTTGTACAAAATTTGTATATTTGAAACTTGTATATATCATTATTCATTGACTATTATTATACTTTTACAATTGTATTCTTTTTTCTAATTTGAGTTTTATGATACAATCCTTAATTCCTTGTATCAATGCTTAGGATGGCCTCTATGCCATAAAAGTGGAGGTAAAAGTTGAATTAGTTAAAAACACAGGATTGAGGGAAGGAAAAGACTAGGCTGTTTGTGTGGTCAATTTTCCATTTATTGATGAAGAGGAAAGAACAGAGGTTCCCACTCAGCTAGCTATATGGGCCCTATGTTTGCAAAAGATGCAGAAAACATTGTGCTTGTGAATGGGCCCGTCTAGGATGTGGGCCAGTTTCCTAACTCTTTATTTATTTATTTATAGATTGGGGGAGGGGAGACCTCATTTTAGAGGTTTGGGTGTTATAACATCTGGCATAGAGTTGAGTAAAAATTTGACAATTTAATTCTGAATCCGATTCCGCTCTGACTTTGTTTCGGGTCCGTTCCGACTTCGACAAGTCAGAGTCGGAGTCGGAGTCGTTTGTCTCAGAGTCGGAGTCGGAGTCATTGACGAACCGACTCCGGCTCCGCTCCGATCCGCCTCTGACTTAGCCCTCCGACTCCGCCTCCAATTTTATACATATTTTATAAAAAGATATGTGTCTTTCTATATATTAATCATTTAAATTTTATACAAATATACCTTATATAGTTAGTTAAACTCAATAATATACTAGTTAAATAATATATTTATACTATAATATATAGACTAAATTGACTAATAAATAATAATAGTTTAGTATATGACTATATGTAAATATCATACTATTACAAATTTACAATATTACTACCATGTTACATGTAAGTTGTAACACTAAATTACTAATGTAGAAATATAATAATATGTAATACTAATGTATATATAATATACTATAAACACTAAGATGCATAATAACATCAACATATAATACTAATGGATAAACACTAATCTATAAATTTATAATAACATATAATACTAATGTATAATAACTAAAGTATTATTCATATAAATTTTATATAACAATATCTTGTATTAATTATATTTATTGACTTAATAAATTCTCAACATATTCATTTTGATAAATATATTAGTAATACTAATGTACATTAGTATATTAAATCACTAACATACTAATAGTATGATACTATAGTATTAGTAATTATACTATAAGATATAGTAATAGACTAATAGTATATTATAGTAATACTATATTATATATAAAATAGTAATACTATTTTTTGAATCTTCATTTCGTATACGGTGCTTTTTTTTTTTTAATATTCATATATAATAATATATATATCATATATTTTTTTATGAATCTCCATATATATATATATAATTAAAAATAGATTCATAGTAATTATAATAGTATACCACAGTAACTATAGTATACGGTGCCTTTCTTTTTTTAATCTTCATTTCGTATACGGTGCTTTTGTTTATTGTAGTGATTAGTTGGATGTGGATATGGAATCGTGGATGATGGGAGTACATGTAAAAATAGGACTTTCTTTTTATTTTTAATTCTTGAATGCAGTTAGTATGTTACTTGTTTTATTTAGTTATATTTTTTATTATAATCAAAAGTTTAATAAGTTTAGATTATAATTTTGAGAAAATTGAAATTTGAAAGTCCACAATTTTTTTTTTTTTAAAAAAGTGGGTCAAAATGAAGTTAAAAACGATAAAAAAAGTCCAAAAATCGGACTCCACTCCGACGAGTCAGAGTTAGAGTTGGAGCGGATTTTGTACATCTCGGAGTCGGAGTCGGAGTCGGAGGTTGGGCCATCCGACTCCGAACTGGTCGGTGCTCAGCCTTAATCTGGCATATGCTGTTGGCTAATCAGCTTCCTAACTTGAATCTATCTATTCCATTCAAATATTAAAAAATGAGGAGTGTTATATTTATTTATAATTAATGACTGCTACATCCATAAATAAATTACATAAAAACAATCTCATAAAATGACTTGACTTTATCAGATCCGTTAGATCTGTTTTACATTGAAAGTAACTTTATAATCTGACGAATCACATCAAACCAAGCCAATTTGTGAGATTACTTTTGTATAATTTCTTTGTGGTTAGAGTATTTCCCTTTATAATTTTACTCATAAAACTTATTTTATTAATTTTTTTAAAATTTCATAATTTTCAGCATATCAATATTTGACATATAGAGGAGAAGCAAATTTTTTTTTTTAAGTACATTTAGCATTTTCCATATTAAAATCGTGGAACAAAAAAGACATACCAGTGACTTTAAACAATAAATTGTGAAAAATCTACAAATATAATGCATGATCTCCAAGAACAATAACAACTAAACTAACTAAATTAATGTGAATTTATTTCCTCAAACAGGAGCAACCAAAAGTATGATGATGAGATAAGATGAGATGAGATGGTTTGAGACTCTCAATCTAAATCGGGCATCACACTTCTACTTGTTATCTATTTATAAATGTTTCGTTTTCTTTCATTTATTCTTATTTTGTTGATTGAAAAATACCGCACATAGATTAATTAGATTTGGTTTGGATAGTGAGATGAAATGAATGTTAAAAGTTAAATAAAATATTATTAGAATATTATTTTTTAAAATTATTTTTGTTTTGAAATTTAAAAAAGTTGAATTATTTATTATATTTTGTTTAGAAGTTTTAAAAAGTTATAGAGATGAGTTAAAATGATTTCACTATCCAAACCAGACCTAAAATATAAAGTCAGTTGCGCCTCAAATTGGTACGATTAGTGAAAATAAAACCTAAATTTTATAAATGTATCTTTCATACAACGGATGTAATATTGAGTAACAACTTCCTTATATGGTCCATGGAATGTGAATAGCTTTTAGGAACAGCGCTAGCTGCTATGCTATGGATGATTAAATATTTGGGCAACTCTTCTGCGAAGTCTATGTTGTTCTTTTTGTACAATTTTACTCTTTGCTTTAAGGTACAAAATGCAATTAAGAATAATAATAACTCAAATTACAAGAATTTCACTTCATCGATTATTCAAAAAAAAACAAAAATAATTTCCGAATAATTTACTAAATTGTCAAGAATTTTGAGTGTAATCAGGTAACACATCAATGGAGGTCCAAATCATATATGAGCCTATATTTAAAAGAATTAATCAATGATATAATTGGAACTCTATTGAAATCCAACGTCTTCATCGTGCCAGTCCAAAACCTAGTTAATGTTATAAGTGGAATCTCGTTAGAGCTATAATATAGAGCAAGAGTTTTTTCTTCTTAAGTAATGTGAGATTTCATACACCGCCTACTCTTATCAATCCGTGTGAGATATTACAAATCATACCTGCTTAATGCATTATGACGTGGTGAAATTGAACAAGTCTTTGTTATTGCCAAAATATGTAAATTAATCAGAGCAAAGTGCATATTCGTTGATATTGTTTGTTAGTAGTGCCAAGTCAAGGTAAGTGGCCGGTTCATACACATCCCTCCACGAAAGAAATAGAAGAAAATGATGTGATGCAACTAGACTATAATTTAATTTTCAACTAAATTAAAATGGGATAGAACGAAGGAAAATGACAGGAGAAATTAAGCAGCAGTAAATCAGTAAACAAAAGTATCCGGGGACTGAAAATTCAATATTCCTCTATGAAGCAAATAATGTTGCATTAAATACAATTGTTTAGGGGTGTTCATCCGGGTTCCAATCAGGGAACCCGGGTCTATCCGGACCGGGTTAGTCTGGGTCAGACCTGGTCCGGAACCCGGTTGAATCCCGGGTTTTTAATCCGGGTTGAACCCGGATTTTTTTTTTTTTGACAAAAGCTTTTTTATTATTAATTGGACTTCAAATATTTTGTCTCCATTTAGAATTTCAAATCATATTCTCAATACAACATAAGCCTATAATATAACATGAGCCTATAAACAATTAATTAAACTTTTTAACTAAATGCATGTAAAAATAAAAAAATATTACAAAACACATACAAGATGCAATCAACTTCATATTACATTGTTTGAACTAATTTGCTAAGAATATTACAAAACACATACATTGCTTTAATTAAACTCTAATACACAACAAATTGTTTGCAAAAAATAGTAATTTTTCCAGCAATTAGCTATTCTTCCAACAATCACATGATAGTGGTTTTGACAAGCTCTCTTGATTGAATCAGAAACTAGTATTTGATGCTGTTGCACGCCATATGGGAAAGGAGCATTTGTTACAACCTGTACAAACTAGAAGCTTTAATGCAAGTTCCCAATCAATGAGCTTAAAGTTAATTAATCAGAAACAACTTCCATAACACATTATATTATTTGAACTGCCAATTAAGAAAACGGAACAAAAAAGTTGAAAAAGGTAGAAAATGTGAATGAATGATTGGACCACTAAGTGGGATTAAAAATTAGTCTATTTTTATCTCAATATTGGTTTGAAATCAAATGTGAATGATTGGTACCGAGAGACCTATAAAGCAGACCAATTTTGCTACCCACAAATAAGCTAGCTAAAGCAGATTTCTCATAATCAAACACAACCAAACCACATGCAAATATAATGTATACAATTCTTCCATCCAAGCTCAAAACAGGCATGGAATTGTAAAACCAAAACTGCATTCATCCTCACTCTACACCAAATTTCCAAAATCTCAAACCTATCAAAATTGCCCAACCCACAACTTGTAGTTCCACTCCTCAACTGACTCTTATTGATGCACCTATGCTGCTTCATCATTGATAGGTACTTGAACAAGTAACTTGAAAAATTCCAAACCTACAGCAATAGCTAATAAGGCATTTGATTTCAAACAAAAAGACAATACACCGTTACAAAGAATTGTGAACTCACCCACCACCACATAATAATGGAAGGATGAAGACGCAACTTGGCCTAAAGGTTATTTGATCAACCCAATATTAAAGATGACCCCAGCTATAAACCTCACTGAATCATGCATATTAAGAAGGATTCAAATGAGTCATTTAGGAAGGTATGGACAGCAAAACTTAAGCAAGGCATGGCACAAAGCATAATAAATTAAGATGAGAATGGATTATATACACAAAGTTTTGAACAATGATTATATACAAGGACTAAGACAAATTTCACTTAATAAATTAAAGATTAAGATGAGAATGGATTCTTATTTTTTTTTTCCAAATACACCCACACTAACAAATATTTTGTAGAGTTTTCATTCAAATAGATATCCCTAGACCGCCACTTCTCTTAGCAAAATTAATAAACAAGAACATAAAATAGAGATGACCAAGGTTGAGCACTACCAAATCACAGTTTTAAATTCAACATACCCCTTTTCGACCGATGAAGTCTGCAATCCTACCACTTGCGACAGCACCAAGCATTGCACCAATCGTTAATATGGAGCCAAACATGAAATTGTTGCTGATCCCCAAAGTTGGCCTCAAAGTGGAGAAAGCACCACCACATGTCATATAGGAAATGACCAATCATAAGTGAACAGATCATGCTCCCACAGAAAAGAAAATAAAAATCTTGCCCAACTTTCTAGTTTTTTATATTTGAGAAAACATAGATGTACCTAATAACTATCTTAATTAACCTAATAACAACATAGTGCATGGTGACTTTGTATATATTAAGCATCAACCACTTATAGTGCATGCCAATATAAAACCGAAAGGCCATGCAAATCTCATCAACATTAATGTATATATAGTTTCTCTAGCAAAGACGATGACTACTCCAATTCATAAACTTAAAAACTTTAGATATTTAACAAGAAAAATATCTAAAGTCTTAACTCTCTAAAGTCTTTGATTTTCCGAAAAATATTTTGGAACCCAAAGGCCCCAAAATTTTTTTTTTCCAAACTCCACCTAGAAACACAACTAATTTAAAAAATAAAAAAATCTAGAAAAATCAAAGATACAACATCCTAAAAACCATTTCTTCCAAATAATGACAAATCTTCATTATATATATATATATATATATGTTATTGGATATAACAGATCTAAACAGATCTTCCAAATAATAATAACCCACAACTCTAGCATTTTGCAGCTAAATAGATCTAAACAGATACTCCTCAAACATTCAAACAAATCTAATCCATAAAAATACTCATCAAACATTCAAACATTTAAAAAAAAAAAAAACCCAAAATAACAAAGAGAGAACAAAATAGAGGGAAGAAAGAAAACATACCCAAACGAAAATCTGTTCTAATCTCTTGGATCCCAAGCTTAAGCACTTCCACCGTTCGGCATCGCAGATAGCAGAGAGAGAGAGATAGAGCAGATGAGAGAGTGATTTTTGGATGGGCTAGGGCATCGCAGATGCAAGCGTAGGCGCAGAGTAGAGCGAGAGAGAATAGATGAGAGAAAGGAATCGGGGGGAGGGAGGCGTAGGGCATTGCACTTCGCAGAGGAGAGAGAGAGAGAGAGAGAGCATATGAGAGTTGAGTGTGATTCGGGGGGAGGGGGGGGGGGGGGGCGGTAGGGTATCACCCAAATAGTTTACGATGGTTTTATACCTAAACCCGGATATTGGTTTAAAACCGGTATCCGGGTGTTAAAAACCGCATCCGGGCCGGATGGGCCCGAGTTTTAAAAAGCCGGTACCTCTGGGCCGGAACCCATAACCGGAACTCGGTTATCCGGGTTCCAAACCAGGCCGGGAAAAAACCCAGCCCAGATGAACAGTCTTACAATTGTTTTCAAGTATTCTCATATATATATATATATTTTATTCCCAAATATCACTCAAACATAAAATATTTTCAATTTCAAATCTTTAATTTTTTCATCTAATCAGTACATAATCATTACAATTTTTTCAAACTTCCAAACAAAATATAAAAAACAATACTATTTTTTTAAATTTCAAAATAAAATAAAAATTATATTCAAACAATTTTTTTAACTTTATAATATTTTTAGAGAAATGTTTTAACCATAAAGAGATTCCAAAAAAGTAAATATTCAAACTGACGTGTATTGATGTGGTATGCTAAATTGTGAAGTTATTTTTATGTAAAATTGATTTAATGTATCATATGAAGCCATTTCCAATTTATGGGTTTAGAGTGTGGGGCTCCCAATTGGGTTAGATAGAATTGAATTTTTAAAATTCATATTTAAATTCTACTATTCGAAGGTTTAGAGTGGAAAGAGAGATAGATGCGTCAAGTTGCTTACTCATTCAACTTTTCCGGCTATTGCCATTTCCATGACATATAACACACCTAGAAGTGGGTCTATTTCTAGTTTGAAGTTGTTCTTCAAGTTGAAATCAAGCCCGGCCTGCAGGATGGGGCTTGATTTCACTTCATCTAAATTATTGAAACCAATTCAATAGAATGCTGAAAAACCTATCTTAATCTCCAGACCAAAACATGCACCTCACATAATTTCACAGACAAACGAGGCTGAACTAGATGTTCCGAAAGAAAGAGATCCACCTGAGAAATCCTCACATAGCTAGCTAGCTTCACTTGCATCCCTGGTATTTTCCATTCTAACCCTGTTTTCGTTACAACGAACACCAATTCATTCTCTCGTAGTAAATGGCCGTTTTCGTCAAAAATACCTGGTCACGAATAAGTATTTTTCTTGTAGCGTGCAATTAAGAATGGAAGAAACATAAAATTCTGTAGATAAGTGGACTTCAAAAAATTAATCATGCAATACTCCATATTAAAGGTGCTAACACAACCAAAATGGCCACCAAAAATTTATAAGGTAAATTACCAAATATACAAATATTGCATAATTAAAAAGAAACACAAACATTGCAATCTGAGAATAATGCATGATGCTTTATTTATTTACTCTGTGCTTCTAGGAAAGCAGTGAAGTCCTCCCTTGCCTTGAGCAATCGAGGCGAAATGCATAAAGTTGGCGAGTCAGGGTACGATGTAGAAAAACGAACATGGCGAGGCGAATATTCATCTGATTTCGTGCCATTCTTCTTTAGAATTCCTTTACGATGTTTGTCGAAGACAAAAGCTGCTGTCACCGTTGAATTTGCATCGTCAGTCACGCTACTTCGGATCAACTCCAATGGCAGATCGAAGTACAGATGCTTTGAGTCTCCATTTTCATCACTGCCACGACATATGGCCGATGAAGCCCACGACCCACATTCGAATTTTTCCATGGAAACTGTCCTTGATATGACTTCTCCGATCGCTACTTCTTCATTTCCGGGAGGGACTACGTTTCCCACGCAAAACACTTGCAAGAACAGGCACAGAAGATCACATTTGAAACCCTTTTTCCAAGGTTCCATGTTCCTGTCATCTTCAACGGCAGCATCTGGTTTAGGCAGCCTACGCGTCAGTTCATCCGCAGGAGCACTTCCTCTTCCTTCACCGCATGACTTGCTTCTTTGTAACAGAAAATCTGCAGATAATTGCTTGTTGGGAACTGGATTATCCTGATCTGCAGAATGGTGATTATGATGATCAGCAAGATCATGACTGGTCTGACCAGGATTCACTTTGTTTTCGTTTCTCCAAATATTTTTCAACATAATCAGCCAAATAGAGTAATATGGCTACCTTGGGAGTCTGCTGCAGCTTTAACAACTTGGGTTTTGGGGCTGCAACATGAGGCTGCCTGCAATATTAATATAATTATAAGCTTATTCCCCCTTCTCATTAATGGACATGGAAACCTCACATTATTTTTCTATAGGTTTCTTCCACATACTAAAACATTGTTGATTGTTCTACATCTCCGAACTCCAAAGTATATATTATTAATAATATATTTTTACACGTATTTTTTGTTAAATTTTTTTTATCCCTGTGTACTACCACTCATATATACCAGCCAATTAATCTTTAACATAAGGGTCCTAGATTAAATGCAGTATACGAAGAACTAAAAGATGGATTTCACTCTAAAAAAATTCATGGGCTTAACTCATCTTATAAAACTGGTTTTACAAAAGAGGATTTTTCATTCCTTATAAACATGCCCAAGACGGCCTTGTCCACAGGTAATGTAGGATTATTCCTCAACATCATTTCTCGCGTGCAAGCCAATATTTTTTTTTCTGGTCCTTGTCATTGGGTAAGTAGTATGACCCTCATTCGTCATGGGTAAACTTTGATACCATGACGAAATTCATGGGCCTAACTTATCTTATAAAACAAGTTCTACAAGAGAGGATTATTCATTTTTTATAAACATGTCTAAGACCTTGTACATAGACAATGTGAGATTATTTCTCAACACACTCAAGGTTGGCTAGCTAAATAAGTAAAGCATAGCATACTTAAAAGGCTTTTCAAGAGACTCAAACAAGCTGGCTTAATTGGTTGGAGGCTTGGAGCTCCATATTGAAAGTGAGTCAACCATGGTTTTAATATTTTCTTAAACAAATTCACTCGCATGTATGATATGTGATGGGAGACGAGTCGGGAAACTTATAATATGGAAGGAGCTGATTCCCACTATTTCACACATTGGGATCGTAGCATGCATATTGTAATCTAAAATGTTCTAACTTTGTGTGTAGAGAGTGCTCCTCCACTTTCTTCTTGATCTACTCCAACCCCACATACATATAATTCCAAATCTATTATATGCTGGGAGATGAAAATATGATTGAAATATATGTGGGTATATGCCTGCATGCTGAAAATTAGTCCTTAAAAAATGGTTTTGTTCAGCCAAGGAAAAGAAAAATCAGCCTCTAACTATTATAAATATTTTGTTCATTTTGTGGCTAAACGATAATCATGAGATGTTTTCCTCAACACTTTGAGAGCAAGCTAATATTATTCTTAATAAAAACATATATAAGATGTATGGGTAGGTCTGAGGGACCAAACCATGAGCAAGAAAAGGGCCCCCGTGAAATGCCACTTGCCCCAATGTTGACTTCGAACTTTGAAGTACAAGTTGTACCGTACAACCATGGCAGCTAGCAGGAAGGAGGCCAGCTTGGTTTCCACTTTCCACACAGCAGGGTTGCACCGGCAGTGATGATTCCTGAGAGTTTTTGTAATGGCTTTTTTCTAAGGAAATAAGTTTACAAATGTAAGAATTGCGAGTGAGAAATGAATGATAAAAGAATTTCAATGGAAATTTGACATTAACATTGGACCATTCGAGCTGGTACAAACCTCCACAACAATCAGTACAACTTTAGGCGATTTTACATGACATGCATGCATGCCTTCCTATATGGTGGAGATTGGAGAACAAATCATCTTGAGCATGAATTAGTAAGGTAAGTATTTGGTCGAGAAAGAACTATTTATGGACTTGGATAAGTATTTGGCCAGGTTTTATTAAAGTAATACTCTATATTCTTTATTCTTGATTATATCATTCTTAATTATAGCGGCTAATTAATCATATGTCACATTTTAGATAGATTTATATGTTAACTGTTTAACTGAAAGGTAACTTAAAATATAATTTATCAGCTAGTTTAATTAAAGATGACAAAATTAAGAAAAATGAAATATTGATGGGCAGTGAGAATATATTAACCAGTACTACTGGCTTGCTTTACTAATAGACCTGGCCCAAATGCTTCACATGGCCTAGCCATTTACTACGTTTCTCCCTTCTTTTTTAAACCTTGGCCACAGCTCAACAGTACCACCACCCATGAGCTGAAACTCAATCCAATAGTCCCTGGGCTCCTTCTCCACTCTGCCTCCTACTTAATGGGTACCCAAATCTGCATGGATTTATGATTCACTTTAATTTTCTTCAACAGACAATCTACATTTGAAATTACCCTACTTTAATACTTTAATCATGTTCAAGTTGCAACATTAGAGTACGTTTTAGTAAGTGCTTACCACAGTGCACACGCAGACTTGGTCGCCCTTTGCCCATCTATACACGAGAGTATTGAAAGCCACCCACGGTCACACCAATCCATCATTCCTTTGCGGAGAGGGGGATAGAGCTACGCCTCCCCTTCCTCCTCTTCCTATATCGGATATCAATGTCTAGTCATATTTTAATTTTCGAAACTTTTCTGTTTCTTTTAAGAGATTAGCGAATAGGAAGTTTGGTTTGTTGCTCCAGGTCTACCTTTTGGCTACACGCACGCCGCCAGCAGAACCAGAAGTTGGCAATCTACAAGCTAGGCCAAGTAAGGTTGAAAATAGAGCGGCGCATGAGTATTAGACATTGTCTTAGTCATGCGTGAATCTCATGCACCACCATGCTTCCAGCTATCCAACGGCGACATGTGCTGCAAAGTCCAAATTAGTGGCATCTACTCCACAAGATGTTGCCATCAAATTTGCAGGTTGATCGTTGTGTGCATTACACTCTCCTATATCGATCCTCAGGCTCTTGAGGTGCCACCCTTGGCCAGATTATATCAACCCTTGCCATCTCCTTATATTACTACTTCCCCCCAAGACTGGAGTCTTCGTACACCCGTTTTCCAGGGAGTTGAGAACAACAGTCAATTCGAGATTAAAAGGCAAAGTTACTATAACTACAACAATACAATATTACGTTGGATGCTGTTGCCTTACTTCCTGATGTGGTCCATCATAACACTGGCAACTACGACTCACGTAAGCATCCCAATCTTGGGATTGTAAAAAAAAAAAAAAAAAAAAAAAAATAAAATAAAATTCCAAGCGAGGTGGCCTTTCACTTGGGCTTTGGGCCCAAAGAGCATTTAGAGCGGCCTACTACTACTAGTCCATTTTTCAAAAGTAATTTTCTTTTCCGCGGAGCTTAATATGGGGCAGTTATTTGGAATCCCCCGCCCCTCTATCTATTTTATTAGGAAAAGAGAAATTCTATTTATAATTTTTAAATAAAAATTATATGTACAAATCTTTTATTAAATAGAAAAAAATATAATTTTAATAAAAATATTATTGTAATTTTAAAAAAATTTAAAGATAAAATTAATTAGACTTGCAATGTAATCCCCATTTGAGAACTATATGTAGCATTACTCGAAAAGGAAAAATTCTTTTTTAAAACCTTGATTTTAACACACCTGCCACGTTGGCACTGTAGGAAAATGCCAAAAACCCTAATTTCTTCTCCCTCCCTCATGTGGCCAAAAGCTCTAATGTCCGTTCTTGTTGTCTCCTTCCGCCTCCTTGTTTGCTTTCTTCCTTCCTTCCTCTATAATTTTGCTTCTTTCCTCTATTGCTCTTCTTGCCAGCACTTGTGTTGCTTCCCCTTTTCCGTGATCCAAGGACTTCAAGTTCTCACCCCCTGTGAATGCTAGGTTTCAACGGACCATTTCTAGTGCCTAAGAAAAGGAATTTGACCAATAGAGGAAGCAAAAATCAACTGTATCTTTCAGCTTTAGGGACAAATGAGTAATCAAATCTGGTCAACAATAGGAAAACCCTAAAACGATTTTGCCATCTTCTTACAAATTACTTGGGTTCCCTAGATGTGTGTTATGACCTGGAGTAAGATGGTGCCGTTTATTGAAGGAGCAAGTGCTGTGAAGTGCTGCATTTAATGGAAGCTATGAAGACGGTAATACGTTGTCATTTTATCATGACAGAATGTGGTTTTGATGCTGATCCGTTACACACACTTATTTGTCTTCTAGCTGAAAAAGAATAAAAGCAGTTATAGGATTCTTTCTGGAATCTCTGAGAGGGACTGCTATAAGGATAAAGGGAGCTAGTACACTTTTTATCTTTTGAAAAGCTATTGTATGAACTTACTATTTTGGAGGTTAGGGACCCTCGAAGATCCCGTAGCAATACAAAGCCAGTCTATTTCCATTTTTATACTCTGTTCTTACATCACACAGCCACCATTACAGCAGTACACTACATTTTCATCACTTACATATATTTAGGTTCATAACAATTGGTATCCAGAGCCACTCATTCTTCATGGGTGTGGTACGATTAAATAAACAACAGTTGTTGTTGCTGGAAAAGATTTTGGAGAAATTAGAGCATATGAGTGAAATACTCGTAGTATGGAACAAAATCCCAAGAAGATGCAGGAATCTCTCGTACAGTGGCACAACTAGGAGGATGAAGAAGAAGAGGCAATAGAGTCTGTGGAGGACGGCCTAGAAGATACAACAAAAGAGGAAAATAATACAGTACAGGTGGATGAGATAATAGCAGTACCCACGGAAGAAATACAGAAATCGGTAATGCAAGAAGAAAATGAAGAGACAGTAGCGGAGGTGGAAGAGTTGGCTGCGTTGCCCACAGAAGCTGTTCTCAAAGAGATCCCCAAAGAAATCAACCCTTCATCTATTTTGAGAAATCCATTTCTGAAATTAATTCCTCATTATCGGCTCAAGACCAATTCAGAGATCGGTCTCACTCGTTGTGCTCAACTGCAGCTTAACGGCAATGGCTCCACCTATGTGAAAACAATCATGGCTAAGGGAAAGGTCCCTAGCAGTACACATATGGTTATACTCTCAAAATCTGAACTCAAAGCAGAGGTTCTTCCCCTCGACAGTTCCACAAATCCAATCTCTGACCTACTCCTTGCACGTCTCATATGGCACCCTCCCTGGAAAACCCACACCTGTGAATTGACAATTGGTGCTGCACCTCCAGCAGAAAATTCTGGTGACATGTTTCTTAATGCCTTGGAAAGCTTCCCATGCCAGCTGATTCAAGAGGCTATCAATGCTCTAAACCTTGAGGACAAGGTTCTTTTAAGGGGAGGAGCTTGGTATGACCTGGAGTAAGACGATGTCGTTTACTGAGGAGTAAGACGATGTCGTTTATTGAAGGAGTCAAGTGCTGTGAAGTGCTGCATTTAATGGAAGCTATGAAGACGGTGATATGTTGTCATTTTATCATGAAAGAATGTGGTTCTGATGCTGATTCGTTACACACAGTTATTTATCTTCTAGCTGAAAAAGAATAAAAGCAGTTATAGGATTCCTTCTGGAATCTCTGAGAGGGACTGCTATAAGGATGAAGGGAGCTAGTACACTTTTTATCTTTTGAAAAGCTATTGTATGAACTTACTATTTTGGAGGTTAGGGACCCTCGAAGATCCCGTAGCAATACAAAGCCAGTCTATTTCCATTTTTATACTTTGTTCTTACATCACACAGCCACCATTACAGCAGTACACTACATTTTCATCACTTACATATATTTACATGTGATGCAAATTTACAAATTTACATGCAAGGGCTGGGTCTAGGTTGTGCACATTGTGAGATGGTGGTGACTGCTAGATGGGCTGTGAACCTTGAGAATCATGGTCTAAATCAAAACTTGGGTGGAGCTCATAAGGTGTTTGAAGAAATGTTTACGAGAGGGAATCGAGTCAAGTTTGTCAAGATGCCCGAAGCCTAATATCTTTATGAGACTAGTGACTCTGGTCAATCTTTGAGTGGTACCCAGAGGAGGAATAATGTTTATCTTACAATGCTATTACCAGATGCCACTTACACAAAGGTTAATTCTTGAACTTGAAGGAATTTCCACCTCCTCCATTGGAGCAACAGCAACAGCAGGCGACCTCATCTACAAGCTAGTTTTCTAGGATGAGTTCTACCTAGTGAGTTCATAACAAATGGTATCAGAGCCACCCCATGTCTAAGGCCATGTTGCGACGGTTGCAATTGTGCGGCACGGGGGGTGATGCTGGCATGGCAGTGTTCGCTCCGAGCTAGGAAAAGACCTAGTGCACAGCCAGCCCGTGTGAGCGCCGGGACCGGTGGACGTTGGCTGCGGAGCGTGGTGGTTGTTACGATCTCACATCGACTAAGTATGGGATTGGTTGATGGTTTATAAACCCCTATGCACCCTTCCCTTGTAAGCTAGTTTTCAAGGAAGTTCTAGCTAGTGGGTTCATAACAATGTGAGGCAACCCATCTCAGCCTCTCATGCTTTACCCAGTTCCATCTCTCTCTCTCTCTCCCAAAGAGTTGTGACAATTCACCAAGAAAAAGAGGTAAAAAACAGTACTATCTTCTCTATTTATTTTTGTTGCTTTCTTACTTATTTCCCTCTTCCAGAGACATTTTGAAAGTCGAGTACTGAAACAAAAGAAAAACTAAGAAAAAGATATAAAAATGGGTTGGTTGCTCACCATTAAAAAATAATAACAATTCAAAAATTCCCATCACTAAAGACTTTATTTTCTTTATATTCTTTTTCTATGTTGAAATTTGGAAGAAAATGAAAGGGAGTGGTGAAGAAAGAGAATAAAATAACTTTCGAAATATATAATCATCAAAAAGAAAAAGAAAAAGAAAAGGCAAGAGAGGTGAGATGGTGCGTGTGAGAGGGATGGATGAATAGACGTCAAATCCAGAAGAGCATATTAAAGCATTTGCACCCATGGCATGCCTCTTATCCTACCCTTACCATTCTCCAACCACAAACTCCCATCATCCAAAGATGACTTCTCCTACTATTATCACAGTGTAAAATCTTGCTAAGAAACGGAATATCCATTAGTCATGATGCTGCACAATTTCTTGCTGATAGAAGGATCTGCACACCTTGAACTCGGCAGTGTGGCTAGTGTTGGGAAGGCTGCACAGTGAAGAGTGCAATATACGCACATTTGGACTTGGCTTCTGAGTGTTTTGTTTGGACTATTTATTTTTATGAGAAATGCTACATGAAAACTTTACACCACACACATCCACCTAATAAATATGTGATTTGTCAATTTTACCCTTTTATTTAAACACACATATTTAAGCATTAAGATAGAAAAACAAAAATAACAAATCACATGTTAATTAGGTGGATGTGTGTAGTGTAAAGCTTTCATGTGAATTTCTCTTACTATTTAATGTATTAGTTACCAAAAAAAAAATTAATTCTTTCATATGACTTTATCAGGGATATAAAAACTAAAGAGTAATGATTAGGGGTAGATAGCGGGGGCCCGCACCCCACTACGCCTTCCCTGTTCGCCCTGCAAGGAGAATGCCTAGCTGGGGTGGGGGGCGGGCTGACTCCAGCGGGGTGGGGCGGGGCGGGGTGAGGGGAAGGGTACACCCCGCCCCACACTATGCGGGTATCACCCCCAGTAATGATACATGTATAACCTTTTTATAACCTTTTGTACAACCATGCTTTAAATTGATAGTATTTCTGTAAAAAAATATTACTTTTATAAGTTATTTTACAAAAATGTTTCTCATTTAAAATAAGGTTGTGAAAAGGATTGTATGTGTATCATTTTCGAAAACTAAAATTCTCCCTTGAACTCAGGGTCTATCAACTTTGAGAAAGTAACAACATAACTAACTAGGGTGTGTTATTAATCACTATTTAGGCGTAATGCTAACTTCATGGTAATTGCTGACAAATTAGTGGTATACAAATAGCAATATGTAAATAGTTTTACTCAAAGATAGTTTCTTTAATCTTATCTTATATTTCTTTTCCAATAAATTATGTACGTGGTGTAGTATAGTTTTCATGTTACTTTTAAAAAAATGGTATAGTTTCTGTTAGGAATTTGGACCTCCCAAATTCACCTCTAGGATCTACTTTTTGGTGAAATATGAAGAAAAATAGAGAAATAATAACAACACAAGAATTTATGTAGAAACTTCCAAAAACAGGAGAAAAACCACCAGACCCAGAGAAGAAAATACACTATGTGAAAAATTATTACAATCACACAATTTTTCTCCTCACCCCAAATGACACCCACAAAGTTTTTTCACTAGTAAAACTTTAATTCTCACCTCTTTCCTTTTTACAAGAAAAGGCTAATAGAGGACTTTCCTTAGAGTCATAAGTTACTAATTAAGCTTATGACTTGGTGTACTTTATCTAGAGGCTAAGTCCTCTTATTTATAGGCCATGGGCCTTGGCTCCTCCATCACTCCCCACCGATGTGTTACTCCAAAGGAGCATAAACCCAACAATCTCCAGCTTACGACTTTGGCCGATCCTATAGCCACGCTCCACCGCAACGAAGATCTTCATAACTTCTGCTCTCATGCTCCACCATAAAAGCATACCCACTCAGAATGAACCAATTCCAAGCATTTCAATTTCGGCCCATGTCGAAAATAACATTACTAAAAAATTATGGTGCAACTTCCACGTTTAGCTTTCCTGGAAGTTCATCAGCCATCGACATAAATTTCCACCACACACCCTGCATTAATGCCAAACCAATGCCTGTGTGCAAACTTGTGAACCCGTTAACATTAACACATCCTCTATCATGACAACTTTGGGAATTAGCTGCATGCCATGAGGATGTACATGTCCCTTTAACAGACATCGTCTTCCATGGAGAGAGACACAACGTTAGTTTCATTACCAGTATCTCCATTTATTGACTTGGAGCCACTTGCCGAACATGCTCCTGCTCTTGAACAATTTTTCTTGACGTGCACAGATTGTCCACACCCCCAGCAGACTACTTTCATCTTCATGGAGTTCCTCTTCTTCCCATTACCAGCTACTACCAATGCTAAGTTCCTAGGTGGACCATTTCTTCCACTACCTAGTCTTCTCTCTTCAGAAAAGAGTTTACTGGTAACCTCTGAAAAAATTATTTTCTCCTTCCCATGTATCAAAATAGGCTTCATATGCTCATAGGAAGGTGGAAGAGACCAGATGAGTCTCAAGGCTTGATCCTCATTATCAATTTTAACTCCAATAGATTCTAGCTCAGAGACAATGCCATTGAGAACACTTAAATGATCTGAAATAGTTGTACCTTCACTCATATATAGTGTATGAAACTGCTCCTTCAGGTACACCCGATTCGAGACGCCTTTCGTCTGATATAACTCTTCGAGTTTTTCCCAGAGTTCCTTTGCCGTAGATATTCCATGCACATTTGCAAGAACATTCTTGGCCAGGCACAGACGTATCGCACTTGTTGCTCTCAAATCTAGATCCTCCCAATCTTCATCTCTCATTACAGATCTGCTCTTTGTTTCATTAGTCACGCTAGTATCACTGCTGACTTCAGGGATTGATCTGCCCTTCAATGCCTTGTGTAATCCTGATTGAATCAAAACATCCTTGACTTGAACTTGCCACAAGCCAAAATTGATTCTCCCATCAAATTTCTCCACCTCATATCTAATAGAATTTGAAGCCTTACTTCCTGACATTGCTTCGATGAATTTTTACCATAGAAATGAATGGTACTCACTATGTAAGTTTTCAGGAAAGATTATTCTTTCCTAGATAGAACTTCAAGGTTCCCAGGAAAGATTGGAGGGTCACACTGGACCACTTAAATACCAATCTCCTAGATAGAACCTCCTTAGACTGTACGTATCCACACTACCACACCAAAGCTCCACCCACCAAAAAGAACCTAGTGTCTTTGATACCACTTGTTAGGAATTTGGACCTCCCAAATTCACTCACAGGATCCACTTTTTGTTGAAATATGAAGAAAAATAGAGAAATAACAACAACACAAGAATTTACGTGGAAACTCTCAAAAACAGGAGAAAAACCACCAGACCCAGAGAAGAAAATACACTATGTGAAAATTATTACAATCACACAATTTTTCTCCTCACCCCAAATGACACTCACAAAGCTTTCTCACTAGTAAAATTTTAATTCTCACCTCTTTCCTTTTTACAAGAAAAGGCTAATAGAAGACTTTTGTTAGAGTCACAAGTTACTAATTAAACTTATGACTTGATGTACTTTATCTAGAGGCTAAGCCCTCTTATTTATAGGCCATGGGCCTTGACTCCTCCATCACTCCCCACCGATGTGGGACTCTACAGGAGCATAAACTCAACAGTTTCCACTTGTTTGTAAGAACTAGGGGATGTAATAATGAGAACGCTGCTGTAAGTATCTAAATGTCATGTTTATCATTTTCTAGCCTGAAAACAAATCATGGGTTGACAACATGGCTTTTTCGAGTCGTGGGTCACAAAGCCATCAGAGTTGGGTTAAAGTGGTTGGGCTGCAAGGTTGGGCTTGGATTCAGATCAATCTCGTACGGCCAGCTCGTTTAAGGCAGTGAATGTGGGCCAGCATAGTAGGCTTGAAGGCATGGCCCAACCCTAACACATTAAACAAAAAGAAAAAGGAATTGAAGCTGCCTGTGCCGATTATGGCTTGGGTATTTAACCGGGTTGCCTAGTAGGGTTCAACCATTGGGTTTTGACCGATAGGGTCAAGTTCTGACCGAGATCCGATCATAATATTTTATAATATTATTTTAATATTTATTTAAAAAATGAAAATTTATTTGTCTTTCATGTATATACTCTTATTGTTCAATAAATGCATGACTTATTTAAGTTGCTTTTGGCTCTTAATATTAAAAATTTGAATTATTGTTCCTTATTATCTTGCCTTATATATGATTGTTCACATAATATGAAGCAAATGGTTTGCACCAAAATCAGAAAAAGGACTGGTTGCTAAAATGTACCAAATGGTACAACTCCACAGTAAGATGGGTATGGTGGAGGGAACAATTAGTGTATCAGAGTTCACTTCTAAAAGAAGAATTTTGATATTAGTTCATACATCAAAATAAGGTTGGAGTGAACAAGTTGTGTATCAAAGTCCACTCCCAAAGGAGAGATTTTGATGACACATTAGTTAATCTATCAAAATAAGGTTGGAGTGATTAATTTGTGTATCAAGATCTACTCCCGAAGGGAGATCTTGATGGCACTACTAGTTCATCAACATAATTTAATACTGGTGAGAATACCTTGTATATTGAGATTCACAACCAAAGGAGGAACATTAATGACACTATTAGTTCATTCATAGTTGTTTAAATTTTGATTATTATTTATAATTGTCTAACTCAAAGCATTGCGTGACAACAATTTTAGTTCTTACAGTAAGCATACCAATATCATTGCATTCATAGACATCATCTATTGCTATTTTGAATGACTCTAATTTTTCAGAATGGGTTGAGCAAGTACGATTCACCTTAAGAGTTCTTGACTTGGACTTATCCCTTATAAGTCCAAAACAACCATCCATAATTGGGAATAGTAGTAAGAATGAGAAAGAAATATTGAAGTTGTGGGAGAGAGATCAAACAAGTTAAGTATGATGTTCATGAGGATGACGTAGCCGAAAATATAAACAGTTCACTCCCTAGTAGTGAAGTTGATCAAATATTTTTGAAAAAGGTTGAGGAAGGGTTTCGGTCCACCTGTAAATATTTAGCAAGAACTTTGATGTCTAGATTTATCACCATGAAATATGACGGGGAGCTAAAAGAATGCAAGAACATATCCTTGAAATGAAAAATATTGTTGCTAGATTACAAACTCTGGGAATGAAAGTAGAGGAGTCATTTATTGTGAAGTTTATCTTGAATTCATTGCCACCTCAATATGATCCATTCCATATGCACTATAATTCTATTAAAGACAATTGGAATGTGGATGAGTTGGCAGGGATGATAGTTCGGAAGGAAGCAAGATTGAAACAACAAGAAATTACTATGCTAACTTTATGACTAAAGAAGCTTGAAAGAAAATGTAGCAATTTGGCAAAATGAAGAAAATTGGACCACCAAAAGAAAATGAGCTTGCTAAAGTCAATCAAGTTCAAGATAACAGGTGCAACTTCTGTGGGAAACTAGGACACATGAAGTCAGAGTGTCAGAATCGTAAGGCTTAGTTTGAAAAGAAAAGTAAGTCTTTTACCTTTGTATTTTTCAAACCAAATCTTGTAAATATTCCTACTAACTCTTGATGGTTAGATTCATGTGCTAGTATTCATGTTTCCATTACCATATAGGGATTCCTTACAAGCTGTACACTAAACCAAGTGAGCGATTTATTTTTATGGGAAACGAAAACAAGGCTGAAGTTTTAGCCATAAGAACCTTTCATTTAGTTTTAAGTCATTGTTTAAACCTTCGTGACACGGTTTTTGTGACTTATGTGATGTGTAATTTGATTTCTCTATCCAGATTTGACATTAGTAATTATTCATTTTTATTTCATAAAGGTAGTTTCAATTTGTTAAAAAATACCTTATCTATTGGTTTTGAGTTTCTTTCTAATGACCTTAATCGATTTTTTCTTGATAATACCTTTGTAAAAAATGTCTATGCCCAATACAATGAAGCTTGTATTGGAACTAAAAGAACGTGATGAATGAAATTCTTATGAGTTGCAGCATAAACATTTGGAGCACATTTCCAAGGAAAGGTTGCAAAGATTAGTAAAAGAAGGGATACTTCATCATTTAAACTTTACTAATCTAGGGATGTATGTGGATTGCATTAAAGGAAAGCAAACCAAACACATAGACAAAGGTGCAACAAAAAGTAAGAAGCTTCTTGAAATAATATACACAGGTATATGTGGACTATTCTCCACATAATATTTTGGTGTGGAAAGGTATTTTATCATCTTCATAAATGATTTTTCACGATAAGGATATATATATATATATATATCTGCTACTTGAGAAATATTAAGATGTTTCAGTACTTGAGGTATTTCTGATGGAGGTGAAAGGTAGTTAAATAGGAAAGTGAAAATCATTAAGTCGGATCGAGGTGGAGAATACTACAGAAAGTATGAAGAATAGGTCGTAACCCTGACCCATTCATAACCTTGTACAATACACGATGTCAAGAAACACTTCAACAAAATGGTGTTGCTGAGAGGCGTAATTGGACTTTATTGGATATGGTTAGAAGTATGGTAAGTAATTCTGCCTTACCCAAGTCATTATGGAGTGAAGCTATTAAAATGACAATGTATATCTTAAATCAAGTTCAATAAGCGCGTTCCAAAAACTCCTTTCGAGTTATGGACTGGTAAGACACAAAGTTTAAGACGTATGCATGTTTGGAGTTGTCTAACCGAAGCAAGACTTTACAACCCATGAAAAGAAACTGGATCCTAGAATAGTGAGTGGGTACTTTATTGGTTATCCATAAAGGTCAAAAGGGTATGGTGTGGCACCTTGTTCCTCGATAAAAGTCCTAGTGAGAATCCATGGTGCTGAGAGTGCCAACCAATCGGCAACACCCAAGGTTAGAATCAGGTTAGGTGTGCAATATTCATTAGGAAGTGCACATGTAAGGAAATGAGTATTTGATTTGTAGCGAAAAATAAAGGTTTAGTCTGAAGGCTAAACATAAGAATACTATAAGTTTAAAAACCATAATTATATTCTCGCAATATCCACATGTCACTTCATTTCTTAGAAAATTATTCACATGTCCAGCTATTTGGTTCGTACAACCAAATAAGGTCGACTAAACACAATTGGCCACCTGACTAAGATTTACAAGTAAAACTCTCAAAATGGTCAAGTTCTACAAAGGGAAAGAGGACTTCGCGCCTATTGCTCGGGCTAGGTTGGCTCTTCCTTCTTAGGTATCACTCTTGAATCTATTTATGCATCAAAATCTATGGTTCCGATATCAAATCATATGTAGGTTAGACAACTATGATAAGACCGCTAATGAGAAACAATACTCATGAATATGCAATGTGTAAGGAGATTTTCCCTCATGTAGGCCTGAGTAACAAGCCCATAAAGGACCTCGAGAAAGGGGGGGAGAGCCAAACCCAACCCAATGACCCTCATCTAAAAGAAATCATTGGGCCTTTGCGGAGTACTCGGCCCATAAGCAAAACCAACCCGTGAAGCAGTCCTCACGCGGGAAAGATGAATGATAGGGACAGACGGGACTTGCCGCCCTAACACACCCCAATGACATCTAGGCTTCGAGAACCTGTATAGGTAGGCGGATGAGAGATGCAGAGGACCCTCAATTTCTTGACAGAAGGCATGGAGAGACTCTGCAATGATCATTCGCAGGTTAAAGTCTAGTTAGGGAGCCATGCCGCATTAATGACGCCACCCAAAGAGCCATGCTATATTAAAGGATTTTGACCAAACAATAGTCGAAGTGACATGAGCCCCCTAAGGCAAGGTATGTGATGTCCCCACCCAAAAATCTCGTGTAAAAGCTGACCCCTAGGTATGAAGAACTCTCTATAAGATCTCGCACTCTCACACAAACTACTAAGGAGATATATTGACTTAAGCATCGGAGAATCCCCGGTCTCCACCCGGCTCCCCCTTTCTTTATTTTCTTGAGTGTGCAGGTATCAAGGCCCAGGCCCAAGTTGCCGAAGCCTGGCCTAAAGGCGTACGAAACACGGCGTTAATAGTGACATTGCCAGATGAGATTTCTATAGACTTCACGTGTCCTTCGTATGCCGACGACAACCCATTCTTAGACAACTCGGGGATATGACGAAGTGACATCAGCAAGCATGGAAGCGAGGCTTACGATGACGAAGCAACTAGTGGGAAAGCTGACTACCGAAGTAGAGACCCTCCGAAAAGAGAATGAGACACTCAGAGTAGCCACCAACAAACCAGAAAACGATGCCGAACCTAGCAACAATGAACATATGAAGTCTAGAAATGCAGGAGGAGGAGGTGACGCAATGGAAGAAAGGAGGAATATGCAGATTGAGTTACGTAACCTCAAAGGGAAGTATGAAGAGATGGTGAAGAGGATGGGTACATCATCGTCAGTGGACCAGTTGCTCACCAACACTGGTCTGCCCTACAACACGGAGGTGATGGTCGTCTCGCTACCACCCAAATTCTGAGTTCCCCTCATGGACATGGACGACGGGACCAGTGACCGCCTTGAACACTTGGAGACCTTCTAAGCCCACATGATTCTACATAGTTTCTCAAGGGAAGTAGCCTGCAGTGCGTTCCTACTAACTCTGAGGGGACCAACAAGAGTATGGTTTGGTTCTTTAACACTCGGATCCATAAACAACTTCGGGGACTTGGCCCGTGTAACATCCTGCTCTTTCCTTCTGATGTAAGCAAGTTCCGAAGACGGAAATTATGTAACACTCTGCCCTTCTTTCCAGCGACTGCGAGTCTCGTTATGCGTGTTGAATCTCGATAGCGTATTTTTAAAGATATTATGTGAATTCTAAAGTACGCCCAATGTTTTAAGTGCATCGAAAATATTTATATGAGGTATTTCCAGTGTTACTGAACTAAGCTTAATTTTAAATACGACAATTATAATATTTTTGAAGAGCTCTAAAAATATTATAATTGTCGGAAATAATTTTAATATTATTATTAAAATGATTTCAGTTATTTAAATATTAAGAGATTTAAATTATGTTGAAAACTCTGATTAATCAAATGGTTTTATTCTTTTAAAGATATTAAATAAGACTTCATCATTTTATTAATGATGAAGGAATATTATTTTATAAACTAAAGTTTAGTTTAAATAATATTCTACCTTAATTCCTCTTAGTGCTTTTAATTAAGTTAATGTTTACGTATTTTCAAATCAGTGTTTTAATCCTCCACCGTTAGATTGTTTTCAAGATCCCAAGATAAAGGGATCAAGATTAAAACCCAGCCCCTTCTCTTTCTTCCTCACTTTCCCTTCCCTCTCTCTCTCCTCCCTCTCCCTTACATCGCACGATGCACGCCCCCTCTCCCTAGCCGATTCTTCCTCTGCCCAGCCCAACGTCGCTGTGCGCAGCCTGGCCTTACCACCACCATCATCGACATCCTCTCCTGCCGCTGTGTCGCCTCCACGTCGCCATCACAGCTCCACCATACCCTTCTCAAGCTCCTCCATGGCCAGCCACTACCAGACCCGCATCTTTAGCCACCTCTAGTGGCCAAAACAACCACTGCACGTGGCTAGATACTCCGTGTTCTGCCCCCTCACCGCCACCACGAGGCCACCATGAGCCATTCCAAGACCACACTTAGCTATCCAAATGCCCAAACAGCCACTGTACGTGGGTAAGTCGCCACGTACGACCCTTCCGATTTCATCGACTGTGATGATCAGTGAGCAACGCACGGGTTATCCCATCGATGGTATAACCTTTTATCCCTCATTAGTTATGTTAATTGTTAGTTGATTAGGTTGTGGACTGTGCTGTTAGTATTGTGGAGTGCACTGTATTATAATGTGCTGTGTAGTAAAGTGTTGGGCGTAGTTGGGAAGTGTGTTGTGAAGTGTTGTGGACTGTGCTGTGTAGTGTAGTTGTGAAGTATGTTCTATATTGGTGACGTGGCATGTGGAATGGGAAGAGTGCACGTGGAGTGTACTCTGTGTGGCGTAGTGTGAGTAAATGGAGTATACGTAGAGTGTACTCCATGTGGTGGAGTGATGCACATATGGCATGTATGCCGTAGTGGAGATGTGTCGTAGCATGTGTGAAGGGAGTACACGTGGAGTGTACTCCATGTGATGGAGCAATGCACCATATGACGGGTATGCCGTAGTGATGATGTGACGTAGCAAGTGTGAAGGGAGTACATGTGGAGTGTACTCCATGAGGTGCAACGACACATCGTGTGGCGTGTCGTAGAGATAAGGATGGTTATGTGGTTGATGGGCGTAGAGCGTGGTGAGTAGTGTCGGGATTTATGGAATAGTGTCCCGAAATAGCTGTGATGTGGCCTGTAGTCTGAGGTGACAAGTGTCACTTTGATTGAGTTATGGTTGGGAGTATGTGTGAAGTGGTAGAACAAGTGTAAGAGTGCGCAGTGGAAACATGACTGGGGAATGTCATGAAGTGACATGGTTACTAGCAATTGTGCTTGTGATGAGTGAGGAGTTAGTATAAGAACGACGTAGTAGGAACGTGACGAGATGTCACGATGTGGCAGGAGTACGTGAGGGATCGTACTCATGATGAGTTAGGAGTTGGCGTAGAAATGACGTAGCAGGATGTCATGTGACGTGACACGGTCACGGTGTAGCTTGGGAGTAGTCTCGAGCTATATGATGTGACGTAAGGCGTAGTTGTGAATGGAGTCTTGTCATGTTAAGTGTTGGGATGAACTGTCAAAAGGGATGGGTAGCATGAAGAGTCATGCTAGTTGGGTTAAGAGAAGGTTGGTATCGGAGTATGGCGCTTGTCCTTACGAACATGTGATCAACGTGTTATATGTTGGTCTCAGTGATGAAGTGGTAAGGTACAAGTGTAATCTGGTGAAACACATGTGCTGGACGGATTGACCATATGTAATGGGTAATCTGTCCTAAGCATGGTTACATAGTGCTTAAGCCTCAGAGTTGGCTTAGAGCCGTGTGACGTGTATGGATGGGAATGAGGATTTAGTGTGAGCTAAGATGCATGGAGGCAGTGACGAGTATATTGTCTAGTATTGGGATGCGTGACTCCATCGGTCGGAATCATGTGTCGAAATGTGGTTAGTAAGAAGAGTAAGACGAAGGTCTTAGTGTCTTAATCCTAAGGTGAATTATGGGTTCACCTTGGTGAATGAGCACTTGAAGTAGAACGTCGAGTTTGGAAGAGATAGTAATCGTAAGAAGGTCCCGAAGGGTTTAGTATAGTAAAAGGCACGTAAGAACTCGAGATAGAAGGAGAGTGTTCTAAGTGAATTGTAGTTATGTCTTTTAAGTTTAGTTGCTTATGCATTAGATAAAGAATGACGTCAAGGTTATGTGTATGCATGTAGGTTGTCATCTGATATGCACATGAATGGATTGCATGATATGAAAGTAGCATAGAGTCCAAGTAAGTATTACGTTCATACTCTTCTAGAGTTTTCTAAAATACAAGAAATAAAAACGAAATGTTTTTCCCTTACAATGCCTTACTAAATGACACGAAAGATGTTTTACGAAAACATGCTAAGTATAAGTGTTCAAATGTATACATACGTACGGCTCTCTTTGGCAGTCCCTTTTTACGCACCTAAAAGTATTAATTGTACGCATGTGAATGGATGACTATATGTAGTATCTATTGTATGTATTTTTCTCGAAAAGAAACGTTGAGGCTTGTGCCTCGAGCTTTGACTGATGTGAAGAAAGTGTTTTAAAAAGGTCCATATGAACTGATGTTTCAAGGATGCCAGGAACCGATGCTTTAAATGATGCCATGAAAGATGATGTTCAAGCCCATACTTTTAAAGGACGTTTTCCATGAACAAACTGTTAAATGAAAGATAGAGCTGAAATGAATTGAAAGAAAAGACTAAACATTTAATGTATGAAAATACGTAACGGCCACATGAATGAATGAAAAGGGTATCGAAGGAATAGCCAGATTGCAATGCCGGGTAAGTAGTGCTGGTAGTGCACCCAATGCTGCCCCCTGACTGAAAAGGGATTCCCAACCTGTGGCCACGGGCGGAGTTCGGGTCCAAAAGAAGACTGATAACCCCAACACACGGGGTGTAACAGTGTGTACCGGCCCATGAAAGTGATAAGAAAGAATGTATGAATGTATGAAAGTATGAACGTATGAATGCATGAATGTATCGCATTCTTTAAGAAATAAAGGCACTAACAGGAGAAACGTTTTACGAAGAGAAAGCCCATTTTTAAAGAAAAATCCCGTTTAGTGATGTTTTCAAACGAACGCACGCACGCACGTATGTATAGTATGTATGGTATGATGAATGCATGAATGAAAACCTATGTTATTATATTTTAACTGTATGAAGTAATGTTTATGAGTCATCGACTCATTTTAGTTTTTATGCATGCCCCTCTCCCCACAGAGATTGAATGAGCAGCACGCGTTAGGACGGACACGACCCAAGGGGAAGAGCATGGAAGTCTAGGCATGAGTGTTTAATTGTATGAGAGGCCTTTTTATCTTAAGACTAATGTTTTCCCCTGTAAACCTTTTTTTATTTTTAAGCACATTTTATTTTATAACGTAGAGTCTTGCACCCTGGGTATAGAAGTAAAAAGTTTTAAATCGAATGGTAATTCCCGTCATCCTTTTCTAAAATCATTTTATAAAAAGTCCCACCACAAGGACGGGCATTACAGCCCGCTTGTTCCTTATATAGTTTATGGCAAGCCAAAGGAGGAGACGCCCCGCGGCGTATCTTCTCACCATCAAGCAGCGGGAAGATGAGGGCTTAAAGGCGTACCTATACAGGTTCAACAAGGAGCGCATGACAACAGATGACCAAGATGAGAAAATAATTTTGGCAGCACTATTAGGGGGAGTATGGCCTCGGTCCTAATTCATGGCAAAATTATGGATCAGAGTGACCACTTTATCAATGCCGAGGACACACTCTGGGCCTTGACCGAGCCTAGGAAGAAAGAACTGGAGCATGCAAATAGAAAGTAGAAGACGCCGAGCAAGGGCAAGGGTAAGACCCGTGAGAAGATGGAGAAAAGATTACATGACAACAGAAGAGAAGAAGCTCCCATGAGAGGCTTGGGGTTTCGATTCAACCAGGCAGCACTCACTATCCAAAAAGAAGACCAGCCCGCCACTCGAGAAGTGGGCTACCACCAATCCACCAATCCCTCACCAGTAACACGAAAGATTGCCTTTCCTTGAAGGAGGGGAGAGAGGAGATTGAATGATTGCGACCCCAATACCCTCCTAGCCAAAGACCAGAGCAGGAGTACAGAAGAAGGTCGCATGAGAGAAGTGTAGAAAGGCCCAATAGGCCAAGGAGGGAAGGAAGCTCGAGAAGATGAACAGCCAAACGGAGGCCACCTTATAGTTGCCCTCGAATTCCACCCCAAGTAGGTCCCCTGCTGGGAGAGATTAGAAGTAGGGATGTAAATGAACCAGTCTGTTTGATAGCCCGCTCGGTATTCGCTTGGTTAAACTCGAATCGAACTCAACTCATGAAAAAAAAAGCTCATTCGTGAAAGTAGATACCTGCTCGAATTGTAAATGACACATACCCGGCAAAACTCGACTCGACTCGGCTAAGGCTCGTTAAGGCTCGCTCGTTTATGCTTGAGTCAACTCGTTAGCTCGACTCGATAAGAACTCATTCATATATTGATAAATATATACATACACCTATATAAACACACACACACACACACACACATGTAGTAACTAATAGTATAAGCATACCACTTTTATAATTAAATATATAATATGTAATCTAATTACTTTTGTCTATATAGTGAATATACTTCATAAGTATATTTTATAATTTGTATAATAATTAATCGATAAAATTTAATAATTTCATAAACTAGTATGTGAGAATCATATATGAAATAGATACATGCTATCATATTAAGTGTATGTATTAATAATATATGTATGCATATAATATATTGTTATTTTGGATAAATATTAACTAGATAGATATTAATTATTTATAAATTTTTTAACATTTTATAATTTAATAGAGGTTCTACTTGTTAGTTGTATAAATTTAATATTAGATTTTTTATTTTTTTTAATTTATTAATTATTAAATCTTATTCAAAAAATAAAAAAATAAACAGTTAGAGCTCGAGCTTGAGTTCAGCTCGACTCAAACCCGTTTATGGGACGAGTTAGAGCTTGAGTTCGAGTTGAAAGTTTAGCTTATCGAGTCGAGGTCGAACAAAGAATAAAAAAAATTTTGAGCTTGAGTATTTTGAGTCGAGCCGAGCTCGACAAGCCAAAAACTGGCTCGGATTGGCTCGATTACAACCTTAATTAGAACCATTGCTGGAGAGTTTGCCAGTAGGGACACAACCTCATCTAGCAGGAAGGCACATGCCAGGCGGGCAAGATACCAAGAGGTATACTCGGCTGAATACCGTCCCACCTAGCATAAGAGGGGTGATCCTTCGCTCATCATCTCCTTTGGAGAGGATGATGAGGAAGGGGTCATCTATCACCACGATGATGCTCTGGTAGTAATTATGCTGGTCTCCAACTTCACCACCAGAAGCATCCTCATCAACAACGGCAGCTCAGTCACCCGGATTGGTATTGATCCCGCCTGTCTTCTACCAGCTCCCATGCTCTTGAAAGGCTTCTTGGGGGACATGGTCTAGCCTCGTAGGCACCATCACACTGTCTGTCTTAGCGGGCAAGGCCCCTTATACGACCTCAACAATGGCTGACTTCATTGTGGTAAAAACTCCCTCCTCGTACAACGCCATACTTGGTAGACCTACCCTTAATAGCTTGAGGGCGGTGACGTCGACCTATCACCTAAAGAGGAAGTTCCCAACCCCTTAGGAAGTTGGCGAAATTCGGGGTGAGCAAGTCCTGATGCAGAATGTTATGTGCAGGAATTAAAACCAAAGGATGGCGGGGTGCATGTAGTCCATCACCTGGGAGATGACCATGTTCTCCTGCCCCTACTTGAACACGTTGCAATGGATAAAGAGATCCAAGATGAGCAGACCCTAAAACAAGTAGAGCCAAATGAGTCGCTAGAGTTAATCCCCCTAGACCTAAACTGCCCTGAAGCTATAGTTAGGATTGGCAGCCTAATGGCACCTGAAATGAGGCGCACCATATAGTAACTCCTCACGGAATGCTAGGATGTCTTCTCCTGGAATAATGAGGATATGCCTATAATTGACTTGAAAATTATGCAACGCCACTTGAGCGTGAATCTGGAAGCCAAAATGGTCAGATAGAAGCGTAGGAACTTCAGTGCTGAGAAGAACACCGCCAACACTGCAGGGGTTGATCAACTACTCGCAGTGGGTTTGATATGGGAGGCGCATTACCTGGATTGGCTATCCAATCTTGTGTTGGTGAAAAAGACAAATGACAAATGAAGAATGTGCGTCGACTTTACCGACTTGTATAAGGCATGCCCAAATGATAGCTTCCCATTATTCCACACCAACAAGATCGTCAACTCAACTGCGGGCTATCACATGCTAAGCTTTAAGGACATCTTCTCTAGGTACAACTAGATCTTCATGAATCCTGACGATGAGGAGAAGACTTTGTTCATCACTGATAGGAGTCAAATTGCTACTCGACCTTGCTGTTTGGATTCAAAACTGCGGGGGCTACATATCAACGGTTGGTCAACTGCACATTTGAAGATCAGATAGGGAGAAATATAGAGATCTACTTGGAGGATTTGCTAGTCAAAAGTGGAGCTCTTGAGTAACACCTCGCTAACCTCCGTGAGGTCTTTGCAGTATTATGACAATACCAAATGAAACTCAACCCAGCGAAGTGCGCCTTCGGAGTGGGTTCCAGAAAGTTTCTAGGCTGCATGGTTTCCAAATGGGGAATAGAAGCTAACCCAAAGAAGGTGGAGGCCATACCACATGGCCCCACCTCGAAACGTCAATGAAGTGTAGAAACTCGCCGGCTAGGTAGCGACCTTTAACAGATTCATATCGAGGTCCACTGACAAGTGCCTACTATTTTTCAAGTTGTTGCAAAAGGCACGAACATGGGATGACAAGTGCGATCGAGCATTTGAGGCTCTCAAAAGATACCTCACCAGCCCTCCACTACTCAACAGCCTAGGTGTGGGGAGATCTTAATTCTGTACTTGTCAATCTCCCTGTATACTGCTTCCTCGGCCCTTGTACGGGACGAAGGGGGATCCAAAAGCCTGTATATACACCAGCCGGGAGTACTGAGGAGCAAAGGCTAGATATCCATGCATGGACTAGCTTGCCTTCGCCTTAGTGGTAGGGGTGATAAGCAGTCCGGTCGGACCGATCGTTTCGATTTGGACCTTCGTCTCGTACCAGGGCCGAGGAAGCAGTATACAGGGAGATTGACGAGTACATAATTAACAATATAAAATTTTAAATATGTTATTAATACTTGTTAATATTCTATAAATTAACAATATTTTATATATATCTTCATCTAACCTATCATTATTAACAATATAAAATTTTAAATATGTTATTAACACTTGTTAATATTCTATGAATTAACTAATATATAATATCAATTAGTTAATTATATATTAATTATATAAATTAATAATGTAATTTCCATATAATTTATTATCATTGACCATATAAAATATTTTTTTATTGAGTTTGTTACATAATCTACATTAATAAGTCACTTAGTTTAATTTAGTATTTTACATAATTTTTTTATTAATTGATTTAGAAAAAGAAAAAAAAAATAGGTTGGACTGAATGGACAAACCGGACCGGACCGATAGCTACCGGTCCAGTTCGGTCCCTATAGGTGTTCAATCCAGTCCGATCTAGAAAAATAATGGACCAAAAATGTTTGGTTCATCGCCGGACCAGACCGGACCGATCGATTTGGACCCTACTTAGTGGTAACCACCCGGCGACTCCGCCCATATTTACAAGCTCACCTAGTGAGGGTTCTGATTGAAACCTCCTTGAAAAAGATCTTACAAAGACCAGATGCCTCGGGGTGCTTGACGAACTGGGCAGTGGAGCTGAGCGAGTTTGACATCGAATATGTATCCCGAAATGTTGTTAAAGGACAGGTGTTGGTAGATTTTCTGGTAGAATTCACCAGCTACCTAGAAAAAGTCAAACATACACCCTCAGTGAAGCTCTGGCAGGTTTACGTTGATGGCTTATCTTGCCAGATTGGCGGGGGAGTGGGGGTGCATATTGTTACTGATATGGGCAAAAAGCATGATTACGCTATTAAGTTGGCATTTAAAAGCACCAACAATGAGACAGAGTACAAGGCGTTGTTCTCTGGTTCAATGATTGATCGCTAGAACTTTGGGCGCCAAAGAGATAGAGGTGCGAGCTGATTCTTAAGTAGTACTCAACCAGGTACAGGGAGAGTTAGCTGCAAAGAGCAAAAAATTGAAGAAGTAATTAGCGCTGTAGAAGGCGAGTGCGCCCTCTTCAAATACTTTCAGATGCAACAAGTACCGAGGGCCGAGAGCCAAAAGGCGGACAAGTTGGCACAAGCAACATTCGGGTAAGAAGATTCTCCTCTGTCAGAACAAACGGTGGTCAGGACTATTGAGGTACCTGCCGTGGAAATTGAAGTCATAGAGGTAAAGCCTGGAGCCTTGGATTGGGCGTTGGACATAATCAAGTATATAGGCACCAATGAGCTACCCGATGACAGATGAGAAGCTAGAAAGATTAGGAATAGAGCAACACACTACACCCTACTTGAGGGAGTCCTGTATAAGAGAGGTTACTTTATGCCACTCCTAAGGTGCATCTCATTTGAAGGAGTCCAGTATGTATTGGCAGAGGAACACTAGGGGATCTGCGGTGACCACTTCGAGAGAAAGGCTTTGGCAGGCAAAGTGATGAGGGCGGGACGCTACTGGTCTCGTGCCCTCCAAGACACTGAAGAATACTTTCGGAAGTGTAGGAAATGTCAAAAGTACTCCAAAGTACCTCATTGCCTGCTAGAGGAGTTGACGTCAATCACCTCGCCTTAGCCGTTCGCCTAATGTGGGTTTGACTTGGTAGGCCCCCTCCCTCTAGGAAAAAATGGAGTAAAATTTGTGGTGGTGACAGTAGACTACTTCACTAAGTGGGCAAAAGCTGAAGCGTTGGCAACAATCACGGCAAGCAACATCACCCGATTCTTGTGAAAGATGGTCGTCTGCAGATTCGGCATCCCCTGCGTCATCATATTGGACAACGAAAGGCAGTTCGACTCTGACCACTACCGGGACCTGGGAATCAAATTCTAGTACACAACTCCAGGGCATCAATAATCTAATGGGCAAGTTGAAGCCACCAATAAGACGCTAATGGGGATTCTCAAGAAGAAACTCGACGACAGGAAAGACATTTGGGTAGAAGAACTTCCCGGTGTATTGTAGGCATATCATATCACAGTGAGAACCCTTATGAGAGAAACCCCCTTCACTCTCATCTACGGACATGAGGAGATGCCACCCGTCGAGGTGGGGATCCCTACCTACAAGGTGCAACACTTTGAGCAAAGCTCCAACAAAGAACGACTAGAAGAGCAACTTGACTTGCTAGAGGAGGTCAGATTTCAAGCAGAAACAAGGACGGTGGTCAATAAGAGGAGAGCTAAACTATGTTTCAACAAGCGAGTATGACCAAGAGCGTTCAAGATAGGCTACATGGTGCTAAAGAAAACAGGGACAACCACTTGAGTCGAAGGAAAACTGGGTCCTCGGTGGGAGGGTCCCTACGTGGTTATTGCCAACAACCACCCGGGCTCTTACTGGCTCCAAGACTCTTAAGGGAACGGGCTGCTACACCTTTAGAATGCCGAGCATCTGTGGAAGTTTTATTGTTGAAAAGTATAAAACGTGTAAGTTATATTACCATGGCCAACAATGTACATTCTAATAATGAAGGCATAGTTTTCTAGAAATGAATTGTGTCTTGCCTAGAACACTCTCCCTAGCTATGTCTCAACTCCCTTCTCCAAAAATGTAGTCTCCCTCACCAACAACTTACCTTCGTTGTGATATCAATGAGCTAAAGTGGGTCCAGTCCTAAACTGCTCGACAACTTACCTCCCTGCGAGGTTTAACAAGTGGGTCTAGCCCTCCTGGCGACCCGACATCCCTCACGGAGGAAAGCAGGTCCATCCTCTTGGCTGCTTGATAACTTACCCCGACCTCATCAGCAAGAAGAGCAGACCCAGCTCCTTACTATTGTAACACCCCGCCTAAAAAGCCCCTTAAGACTTAGCCATTAACTCCCTCAATCTCGGTTTGCTTTTTGGGTTATTATTTTTTTGGATTATTCTTAGAATTAGAGCCATACTTCAAACTTAGGTAGAAGTGTTGGGAAGGTTTTTAATATGTTATTATGGATTAATTACCATAGGACCACTAGTGAAGTCACATTTTGCATTACTTTTGGGCTAAGAAAAAGGTTAAATATGGACTGTTTTAGAATTAAGCCCAAAAGTGTCTTTGGAGTTGTACTAGACCCTAGACCCATTAGAACTTATGGTGCAAGAGGCCCTTCTTGAGGAGAGTTAGGATTTAGGCCCAAGTGTGAGAAGGACTTGAAGCCTTTGGGCCTAAGTTGGTGTTAGTAAAGACCTTAGGCCCAACCTTGGAAAGACATACTTTTCCGGCCCAATCTTGGTTGATCCTTGAAGCCCTTATTAAGATCTTAAATCTGGACCTAAGAGCCACTCTTTAACCCACACCAAAAGCCCACATCAAAGCATTTACACAAAAAGGCCCGTCAAGCCTTGCCTTCCAATTTTTACACTTTTATTTGAAGCCCACATGCACCATACCATTGGCTTCCCTCAAGCCCATATTGTACCCCATGCCCCTAAGGATTTCTTTGGACCTAAATTAAGTTTTGAACTTGAGTTAAGAGCATTAATCAACTTAGACATGATTAGTGATTTCTAAACCATGTTTTGAGCTTAATTTCCTTTTTAATTATTTCTCACTTTTCTATCCAAACCCTATTATTTTTATTATTATTTTTCATCATTCTTAGTATAAATTAGAAGATTAGTCTTGATCCAACACATATCATTTGAGGCAAAGACATGTCATTGCCCAAAACATCACAATGGCACCTTAATCCATCACTTGGTGCATTATAACAATTCAGCCCCTAGCCCACGCCAATTACACCTTTTTTCCAAGGGCGTATTTGTATTTTAACCTCTCACATTAGTCTATTTAGTTCAGTTGGAGTGTTGGTCATTTTGGCTCCAAGGAACCAAACCACAAAGAGCCAACCAGTTTCATTGGAAGTCTAGCTGAAGCCAAATCGAATGGCTTGTGTTTGGTTGCATTTCTGCACTTGGCTGAACCACCACCACATGCCACTTCCCTCCTCTTCCAATCCCCAAGAGCCCTACCAGTCATCATGGTGAGTCTTGATTCAAGCCACCCCCATTGGAGCCAAAAACCGATTGGCTTTTGTGTAATGCATCACTCGGCAACACCCCATACCACCCTTTTCCATGGATTGCACACTCATCAGCAACTGGCAGCCAATCCCTCCACCTTCCACCACCTAAAAAGGGCATTAAAGAGTGTCATCATACCTGTGCTTTTAAGCCATGGGGATAAAATAAAGATGATGCAAGCATGAAGTGAAAATCTGTCCATATTTTCACAACTTTACCCGGCGGCATCATGGCATAACTTCATGCCTTATTCTCAATTTTTCTCTTCCTTCTGCACCATGGCAGCCTTGCACCCTTAGCCTCTTTGCAGCATCTGACCATGATGAGATCATGGTGGCTCAGAGCACTATTCACCACTTGCACAAAGATGATACAAATCTGGAAGTTTCACTCATCACCACCACCGCCCACTTCTACCAATCACAAGCCCCTCCATTGCACGCCTCCATTGTCATGCCTCTCACCCCTCACCCCTTCTTTGAACACTATAAATGCCCCCTTCACTTCTCACCTCCTCACACCACTTCTCAAACCCTCTCTTGTGCTCTTTAGAGCTCTTCTCCTCCTAGTGTGCGAAAGAGTGAAACTGAGTGAGTTGTGTGAAGTTCTTGAGTGTTCTTGTGTTGGGAGCTTTATGGGCCATGAATTTTGTAAGTATTCTTTCTTAGTCTCTTGCCAATTATTGGAATGATATGTTAAGTTTCAATTTATGGCATTAGAATGAGGTTTGGATTGTTTTAATTGAGGAATTACCATGCTTAGTTCAAAACCGGGTCAAATGGAGATCATTGCTTTCATAAATTATTTTGGGTGAAATTTTAGCCATGGAATGACTTGTTATGATTTTTATTTGTTGCATAAATGTATTAGATTGAATCTTGAAGGTCTAATTTTGGAATTAGAAGCATGCCATTGTAGGTTTTAATTCTAACATGTGTTGATCATCAAACATGCATCGGTTTTGACTAGTTTAAGTTAAACCATGAGGTTCTAATTTATCTATTTTACCAAGGCTTGAATAATGAACATTTATAAAGCCTTGTGATTGGGATAAGAAGGAAAATTCATGATTTGATTTCAGTTTTTGAAACTTTTTTTGATGAAAAAGACTAAGAGATATCATGCTTGCTTAAGGGTTAGATTAATGGTGATTGAGGACTTGAGCCATGTTTTAGTGTTGGGATGAACTCATATGACCTAAATCTAAGTTTTAATTTATCCCTAAGGTTATAATCACCATTGACACTTGATGAATTTGATTACACATTGCACCCATAGAGGTGAATAGTTAAAATCACATCTAGGCCCCAAGGAATTGCATGCCACGGGCTGAGTATGTTTAGCATAGTTTCAATTTGAATTTTACAATTCTAAGGGCATATATGGTTTTAGAATAAGAAAAATATGAGGTTTGTAAAATTTGGTTAAATTTTGGGCTTATTTGCAAATAGTAAAAATTTAGGACTTTAGTAGCAATTTTGAAAAGTTTAGGGATATTTTTATAAATAGCTAATTTTTAACCCTTTTGATATTGAACATCATCCTTAGAAGCTCAATTCCTAACTTAGTATAACATTGTTTACAACTACTACGATTTTTCCAAATTCAGGCAGTTTGTAAGTTGGTCTCTAACTTGCACCTTGATAAATTATTTATGATTTATTGATAAATGCCATATTCATGTTATAATTGTCATTTTGAGCATGAAACATCAAATTATATAATACATTGAGTACATGACTACTTGCCTACATGACTTGTGCAATTTTCATCATTTGAACATATTTCACCAACGGTCATTTTCATAAACGCATGTCTTGAGAGAAAATCTTTCAAAGCATTGCATAAAAAGAAATTTTTGTCACGACCCCAAAGGCTAGGGTGGGGAAATTATTACCCTAGTGAAACTCTTTTGTCCACTTTGGAGTGTTTAAGAATGGAGTGGTAACCCTTGGGTTGACAAAAAACAGTCAACGAGTTTCGAATGGATTCCTTTTAACGGATGCCAGAACAAAGTCAAATGTTATGCACCTAAGGCTGGTGGGTGTATATGTTATGATACTATGATGATATTATGTTATGTTACCAGTGTATTGAGAACGAGTCTGCAGATAACGTAGTCTCAACGTAAGTTGTACTACGATCACCAGTAGGTGCACACAATGCATATGAGAACTATGATGATACCATACATTATGTTATCATCAATTGCTAAGTATGAATGTTATTGCTTGTAATGATGCTTCTCATTGATGAAATGTCATTTTTTTTAAAACATATTTTCTTTAAGAAAATGTGCATCAAAGTCTTTCTGAAAAATGTTGAAGAATTTGGATGAGAGACAAATATAGTTTTTTGCATAACATGCATTTTATGTTTATCATTTATCATGCATAATTTATCTTTGTACACATTGGTTGTTTAACTTACTGAAATTTTAAGTAAATCTCACTTCTTGTGGACCCACCATCATTCCACTCGGAATGATAGAAGTTGTGCTAGGAACCGACAAGGACGGACCGGATGGACCAGTGGATCCGACTAATTGAGGAGGAGCCAAATCTCGAGAAGAGATTAGACCTTATTTTAATGTTTATAGCTAACCCTCTGTGCCTTAGAGCGCATGAAGCAGTTAATTTAACTATGGAGACTTATTTGTATTAAGGATATGCTATCTCATGACTTTGAACTTATGATGATTATGAATGACATTGTAATGTTTTACATTATTCTAGCATAAGTTTTATTTAGTCAACCTTATTCCGCTGCGATTATTGCATACTAGTAGATGCATTATAGGATGCATTGCATTTTTAAATTTCATGAACGGGGGTATGTAACCATGTGTTGCATGTTCCGATGCTCTAAGTCTCTGTTCCATCCCAAGCGGAGGTTGGGGGTGTCATAGCTATTCGACAACTTTCCTCCCTGTGGGACCCAAGAGGATGGGTTAATCCCTAATGTTGCTTTATCCCTCCCACGGTGGAAAGTGGGTCCAACATTTGACTACCTAACACTTACCTTCCCCATGGGCGTTAACAGGTGGGAGCGGGTCTAGTTTTAAACTGTCCGACAACTTACCTCCTCACGAGACACAAAGGGATAAGCTACGCCTTAAGGTTGCTTTATCCCTCATGCGATGGAGAGTTGGTTCAACCTCTCACCTACCCGACAACTTATCTCGACCTTCGCCACAACGAAGAGTGGGATCAGTGCCAGCCTACCTGGCATTTACCCAACAAAACTCAATACATATATAATTGTACAGTTCACCAAGGTGAGAAATCACCCTTTTCGGCAGCACATAAAACTAGTAACACCAATCACATGACAGTTCATAGTTATCACATAGATATTCATCACATATACATTTGTCGCTTGATGGGCCAAAAGGGGGTGAGCCGCTCTAGCATTTGAAATTGAGAAATCTCTCCCACCCGACCAACATGATGCAAGTCAACTCACTTATTCCTAGAACAGGTTGACTCTCATACATAGATATATATATATGCTGTACTGGGGAATGTTTACCTAGCCAACCAATGCATAGACACCAACACGTGATACGTCCGGGGGATTCTTCATTTCGTTTATTAAGTGAGGCCAGCACCAATCATTCATGAGGACTTTCTTTACTTGTATGAAGCTTGTGGGGACGTATTATAGGAATGGTGTGGGGAATTCTCCATCTCGTCCTATGATGATCGACATGTGATACACTTACTCAAGCGAAGATACAAAATAGTCAAAGCGAACATCGAAAACGAAGAGAGGATTCATCTGGTGTCCTTTTGATTCCATATGTGATTGAATAGAAGTCCTTTAGTCTCAATCGTCCCACTATAGGATGATAGAGACAAACTGGCAGGGAATGGTCCGCACGTCCTTATTGTTTGCCTTATGTCCAATCCTCAGTCTCTCCCTGATTGAGGGTCTCCTACATGGAGTTAAACCATACCTCTGGGCTTAGACGATATGATCTGCTGACTGTAGTCCTTTCGACAGAGCCACTCTGGATCTGACGCTTTAGATGGAGTGTAGGCTTTTGCAAACGACACTACCCCTTTCTGAGTGTTTTCGTTTAGTCCCAAAAAGTTCATACATGTCAGCAAGGGTCTTGTCCTCAACTATTGCTCGCCTTAAGCTTATTCTTCGCCTTCACATGTTAGGTGGCTTGCCTGCCCTCTAGTTGTACTCTATAGACCACCGCTACCTTGTTTGCCATCTAAATCGAGGAAGAATCATTTTTGCCTTCCACCTGACAAGGAAAGGCTATCTTCTTCACCTTCCTTTTTGCTCCTGGATGGAGGTATGCCCTCTTTTGCTAGAGCAGTCCTCACGTATAGGTTTTACTATCCTAATCATAATTTGAGAATAGTTGAAACAAGAAATGCCAAATTCCCTGGACTCGGGTAGATCAGGGGAGAAAGGAATCAAGAGATGTGATCATTGAGAAAGTACGGGTAAAATTCCCTATCCTCGCAACTTGAGAAAAGATAGTGGTACCTTTGATTTTTCATTATAATGATACCTTGAAATAAGTAAATGATCACTCATCTCATAATAAAAACACTATGGACAACAAGTGATGATATGGTTCACTGACCTCATTGTATTTACTAAACTTCGGTATCTTGATTCCGACAGAGCTACATCTCAATGTCTGCAAAATCCTCAAATCTAATTTTGATGAACCGAGTATAGAGTCACCAGAACAAGTCTTACCTAGATCTTAGAGAGATTGAAATTTTGCTGTTTCGGTCGACTACATGGTGTAACTCCAGAAATTTGAATTTGACATCGAGAAAAATGAAGATCTATTAACATTCTCACAAACCATAGAAAGAATTGATTCTAGTAAATGGATGAAGGCCATGAAATTAGAATTGAAAGTCCAATCAAGCCTGGGATCTCATTGAATTGCTTGGAGGGTGTAAGAAAGTTGGTCGTAAATGGGCCTTTTAAGACAAAACATGACTCAAAAGGCAATGCCAAATGATATATGGCTAGACTTGTTGGCAAGGGTTTCAAAAGAAGGCATTGATTACAAAGAGACGTTTTCTTTAGTATCTAATAAAAACTTTTAGAATCATTATGACATTATTGGCTCATTATGATTTAGAGTTGCACTAGATGGATTTAAAAATGACATTTTTAAATGTAAGTTTGGATGAAGAGGTCTACATAGAGCAACCAGAAAGCTACTCAGAAATGGACAAATGTTAGTTAGTATGGACGCTCAAGAATTCAATATATGTGCTTAAACAAGCCACCTGACAATGGTATTTAATGTTTAATAACACCATTACTGTTTTTGGATTGAAGGAAAGATTGTTGATCGATGTATATATATCTAAAGGTCAGTGGGAGTAGGTTTGTATTTTTGATCCTATATGTTGATGATATCTTGTTGGCTAGTAGTGATCTTGGTCTACTTTATAAAACCAAGGGTTATCTCTCCAAGAACATTGAAATGATAGATATGGGTGATGCATCATTCATAATTGGAATTGAAATTTCTCGAGATCGAATACTAAGACTGTTAGGATTGTCTTAGAAAATTAAGTTACATAGAAAGAGTTCTTGAGAGATTTGGCATGAAAAGTTCTTTATCGCTAAATACTCCAACATCAAAAGTTGATTAAGTTTAGCATATTACAATGTCTTAAAATTGATTGGGAATGTAAAGAGATGGAAAAGATCGCCTATACTTCAGTTCTAGGAAGCTTGATATATCCATAGATTTGTACAAGGCCAGACATTAGTTTTGCAGTTGGCATGCTTGGGCACTACCAAAGTAACCCATGAATGTCTCATTGGGAAGCTGCGAAGATGGTATTGCGCTATTTGAAAAGAACTAAAGATTATCAGCTTACCTCTATAGAAGAATTGACAAGTTAGAGGTAATTGGATACTCAAACTCTGATTTTGTCGATTGCTTTGATAGCAGGAAATCCACTTCTAGTTATGTATTCATGTTGGCCTACAGAAGTATGAAGCAAACTACTACTTCTTCATGATGGTTAGATTCCATGATGGTCAAGAAATCTATTTAAGCATTGAGAGGGTTAAGGGTTCTCTTCTACAATATAATTATGTCTCTAGCCATCGAGAGACATTTAGAGCAAAGTTTCTAGGGTGACCATTTTCTCATCGTCAGGTCAACTCCTCGTCAAACTACAATGGAGAGGGTTATGTTTTCTAACTTGTATTACTATATTCAATATCGTGGATTATAGGAAATTGAAAATCCTAATATTAATGTTTCATGTTAAAATATTTTACATTAACTACCTCAAGAAAGCACATCAACACAAATATGTCAAATTGGGTCAATATTGTGCACGCACCAGTATTTTGGCTATACCATTGGTTATGGGTATCAAAATTGTACATATGACCCCAATTTGAAAAAAAATCTCGGCGTGCATGTCGTGGTCACCAGCTGTGCCTGGTCATCCTCATTTTGATCATAAAATCATTTGTTTCCCCCTACGAATCATCCATTTAAGTTATTGTTTCCTTTTATGGTAATATTTCACTTCACTTTTAGAAATCATTTTTATTCCAATTTGGACTAGATATTTGGATTTCCTTAACTATTTGAGGGCAGCTTGTGGGTTTCAAATGTGAGTTTCGAAAGGAGTGTTTGACTTTTATGAATAATCTTACTCTCATAGTTTTTTCTCTGTTTTTCATCTTTTCTGTCTTAATATCTAATTTTTGTTGATTTTCTCACCTTCAGAATTATAATTATAATTATGTCCGGCATCAATTTGATTACAAAGGATTATTGCATTTAAATTTGTATTATTATGACTTTTAAGTTAAAACGGTTCACCCCGAGTGACACCAACCCATGACGAAGCTTCCAATTCACCTGGCCTCTCAGGAACGTAGAGTTGGAGCCAAAATGGAAAGACAAATGCCAAAGAGGATGGACACGTGTTAAAATTAAGAGACAGATCGAAGTATGAACAGAAACAGTACTAAAAAAGCACACTGCTCTGCTCTGCTCTTGTAATGACAAACGCGTGTTATAACTAAGCTGCATGGAGCACAAGGCATTTGGTGGGGAAGCAGTCAAAAGTAGCCGTTTCTTGCATCCTAAATCATAAGTACTCCCTCCATCTGTACTTTCCATGCTCTTACCCAACGCCATTTGTAGACGTTTCTGCATGTTTTTCACTCTGCAGATCTGCCTCCGTATCCTCCTCTCATGACCCTTATCCTTCGATCTCTCGCCCTTATCCTCCTCCATCTATTTGAATCATTCCCTGATCTACTAGCATGCACCTCATGATGCATAAAAACTTTCTATGCAGCATTGATCTCGTGAGGATGATCATGACCCACTACTCGTAATCATTCCTTTGATCATCACATTTTTGGGTCCAAATCAGACGGTTGGATTTTCAGAAAGCAAGAAAATCAAACGGGCTGGCCTACTAGGTAATAGGCTATCATGATGTATGTAAGAGGAGGATGATTCGAGTCATTCTGATTCTATAATGATTGGATCATTCCCTTTCAATCCGTACTTGAACCAATCAAAATCAACCTAGCTCCTATGACCCGAAAGGTTTCATAGAGCCCATAGCCTCCATACACCCAATCCAAACCCTTCTCCTTCATTAATATTGCTTTTAAGTGTAAACAAATTAAATCATTACTCCCATATGAGAGTCAATAGGCATCACTCACCAGAAGTGTTTCGTCTCTTTAATTTGTCTCAAAGTTCTTTTTCCTATTTATTAAATGGAAGCCTCAACACCATTCCCACCAGCAAAATCTCCCAAAACCCTTTTCCCAACACCATAACCAAACACTCTCCCAAACACCTCCCCAGAAACAACAGAAACAAGATTCATAATCATTAGCCATGGAGAACTCGACCCAAGTGCACGATCAAGACCACAAATCAAAGACAAGCAAGCGATATTTGCCCCTTTTGGTGGTGAATTACCTCCTCCTTTTTGTGGGTTCGGTTTCTTCTTCCCTGCTCTCCAAGTTCTATTTCAATCACAAGGGCTCAAGCAGATGGCTCTCCACATGGGTTCAATCCGCTGGGTTTCCTCTCCTTCTCTTTACCATTTATCTCCCTTATCTCCTCAAATGCACTGAGAGACGACCCTTCACTTGCTTCACTCCAAAGATCTTGATCTTGTCAATCTTCATAGGTCTCATGTTAGGCCTAAACAATCTCCTCTTCTCCTGGGGAAATTCTTATCTACCCGTCTCTACCTCATCTCTCATATTATCCTCCCAGTTGGTTTTCAATCTCATATTCTCCTTTATCATTGTCAAGCAAAAGATCACATTCTCGAATCTCAACTCTGTGATTCTCTTAACCCTCAGCTCTGTGCTCTTAGCCTTGGATTCCAGACACGACAGATCAAACGGTTTAACCCGTGCCAAATATTTCATAGGCTTCTTTTGCACAATAGGTGCCGGTTTGCTGTTTGCTCTCTATCTTCCCGTCATGGAGATGATCTACAAGAAAGTTTACTGCTACCAGATGGTGATGGAAATGCAGCTCGTGATGGAGGTCGCCGCCACGGCATTGGCGAGCACTGGGATGGCGTTGGACGGCGGATTCTCCGAAATGAAGACAGAAAGCCAAAGGGTATTCGACAAAGGGCCAACCGCGTACTGGGTGACGGTGTTTTTCAACGTATTGACATGGCAGCTGTGCTTTCTGGGCACAGCAGGGATGGTGTTCTTGACATCTTCATTAACCGGAGGAATCTGCATGACAGCCTTGCTGGCCATGAACGTGCTGGGAGGAGTTTTGGTGTATGGAGATGAGTTTGGAGGCGTAAAGGCGGTGTCGACAGTGCTGTGTTGTTGGGGGTTTTGTTCATATGTGTATGGTTTGTACGCAAAGACGAAGGAGGAGAAAAGAGAGGAGGAGAAAACCAATCAAAGGACGGAGATGGTTCATAGGGTAAATGATAGCGTTTGATTCTAAATCAGATATGATTGGAGATGATGATGGTGATGATGAGGAGAGGGCCGAAGGTCTCATGCTAGAAATTAAGATAGGGCTCAGGCCACTTTCCGAGTTTTATCTCCTAGCTATAGCTAGCTACTTAGCTTGTGATATCAATTTTAATGAAGGATTTGAAAGCATGATAAACTATGTTATCATTATTATAGTTATCAGTATCAATATCATCATCATCATCCAATTAACTGTGTGGAAACAAGATTAAGCATCCGCTAGCTAAGAGCTGTATGCTAGAGATCGATCCAGTAATCTGAAGTTGACTTTACCACTAATCTTTTAAATCCAGTCTCGTCATCCATGATGGAAGTTTATTTTAAGGTGCGGTTAAATAGGAAGATGGGATAAGAGGAGATGAGATCAGAGCGTTTTAAATGAAAATTAAAAGTTGAATAAAATATTAGTAGAATATTATTTTTTAATATTATTATTACTTTGAAATTTGAAAAAATTAAATTGTTTATTATATTTTGTATAAAAATTTTAAAAAATTATAACGATAAAATAAGACAAAACATTCTCACTATATAAATGTCAATTGGTGATCATATATATGTTGATTACATAGCATATAACAGATGATGATCTAGTACTACTAATTTTGCATGATGCCTGAAAAACATTTAGTTTATTATGTACGTAAGTGCTTATGTGCATCATGTAGATTGATCTTGATTAAAATTTTAAATCCATACAGTAGTAAATTCTTAATTATTTACTAAACTTAGTAACAAAACTAAAAATGGGTTCATCGGAAATTGAGTATTTTCTTAGTAATATTTAATAAGAAAATTAATGCAGAGGCATTTAATAAGTTCTTAATTAAGTACTCCAGACAATATATATATATATATATATATATATATAAATGTGTTATCGCCATAAATATTAATTTTCAGCATCATCATTAAGTTATGGTGGATAACATATATATTTATCTGTATTGCCATCCATATTTAATGGTGGATTAATACTCACGGTCCCACCAAACTACTAAATAATTGGATGCCTAATCAAACCCCAACTTCTATATATATATATGAATCACCATGATCCCTTAATTATGTATATCTAATTTCTAGAGAAAATTATCGATAATTAAGATGAGAAATGCTTTAACCATAGAGAAATTTTATAAAAATAAATTTACAAATTGATGTGACTTGATGTGATACGTTAGATTGTAAAATTATTTTTATTGTAAAACAAATCTAACGTACCATATCAAATCATATCAATTTGTGAGTTTATAACTTTTATCAAATCTCTTTTTAACTATAATACTTCCCAATTAAGATTGTCAAAGGTAGGTGGCGGTGAATTAATTATTTTCTTTCTTTTATAAGAAAAATAATGTGTATATACGTACTTTTAATTAATATGTAATTAATTAAATGTACACCATAATTAACGTCTTAATTAATTGGTAAATAATTAATGAGGAAAATAGCTTAATTAATATATACTATATTAATGGAACGAACTGAGATCAACAGTTTAAAAGGAAAATCATATACATGCATTAATGGAAAAAATAATAGCACTTCTCAACGCTACAAGAAAAACGAGTTTTTGTGGCCATTTAATCGCGACGAAAAGACTATTTGTGACCAAAACAGACTCATTTTAGCTGTAAATAGTCATTTTGTTGGAATTAACTGGCCACAAATAAGCAGTTTTCTTGTAGTGCAAATTAATAATAAATATACTTCAAATTAAAACAATTTAAGAAATATTTTTGCATAAATAGTAAATATTAATATATAGTGTTAATTAATGATCATGATCAGATTATAAAATGTTAATTAAAGCTAGCACACACATATATAATTATGCGATATTTTCTTAGGGAATATTGACTAATGGCAAGAAGATAAAAAACATCATGTGAAATCACAGAAATAATTTAAACCATGCATGGTGGGATCGAGATGGCCGGGGTGGTGCTTTTCTTGATGATCATGAAGAAGCTAGCTAGCTTCGGAATTTATTCCCCATATGTTACTGTTTGGTCTGCATGAAAAAGATTTCTTGTTGGAGGATTTGGCCACTTGCTATTAAAACAATTTCAAGACTATTAGTGGTATAATCGATCTCTGCATACTAAGATCAAACAGGCAATATTCCACTATACTTGTCGGCGTAAGATCATATCGTAAAAAGAAAGATTAAATATATAATTAAAGATATATACTATAGTTATAACAATTAATTATCTTGTAAAATACTCAGTCAATGTCCTTTTCAGGTAAAAAGAATATTCGTGTATATATATTATATATAGAGACCAAAAGATCATGAGCAAGCTGTCATGTTTGTTTTCCTCAGAAACAAACAAGTGGTACAGAGAAACCATAAAATATTTATCCATAAAATATTTATAGGATGTAATGAAAGAAATTAAATTAAGAAAGTGATTTGTCCTTATCTTTTCGAAAAGAATTGTTCAAAGAATTAATTAATTTTTCCAAATCTATATTACTTGTACTGAATGATAACCTATAGCTAGCTATATATACAACATGATAGGTTGTCGTTATATTGCTCTCTAATGTCTTTCTGATTAAGCGATCACAAAGTAATGATCTGATAGACTACTACTTCGATCTTTTGTTTAAAGCATTCAGAATCCAGTTCCCTTTTTAATTTGTCTGTGGGTGCAAATGGTGGATGATCACACCATAATTAAGATAAAAACTAAAAGCATGCAGGTAGGAATACGATACCCCAGAAGACAAATAGAAACATATATATATATATATATATATATATATATAAAGAGAACTGCTAGAGTTACGAAAAGATTATACAAAAATAATTTTACAAACTGATGTGGTTTCGTATAATTTGTTAAATTTACTTTACAATAAAAGTAACTTTACAATCTAGCGAACCATATTATACCACATCAGTTTGTAGGATTATTTTTGTGTAATCATTTTCCATAAAAAAAATACGGGTGTGCTGAAAAGATATATTTTAATGATGAACAAAAGAAAATTAATAAAAAAATTTGTTAATTATCCCTTTAAATTATATATCATCCTTTAATATGGTACGAATTAAATGATTGTAAATTAAGCAGAATATAATAATAATTTTTCAATCTAAAAATAATGAAATAATGATGAATAGTACTTCTAAAAATATGAACTGATGATTTTTCTGCTTTGGGATTGGTTTGAGGTTGAGAAAAAAGTAAGGGGTCTTGGAAGATCATGTGAAAAATGTTGGTCTAATTAAGTCTTCTAGGAAATTCAGTTAATATATATAATTGGATAATATATTATAAGACTGTGACATGAAAACTTGTTATCTTCCTTAGATTGTATTATTTGGACAGATGATTTTGAATCAATCAATGTCATGATTTCAAACTCCGTTCTTTTAATCCAAAACAGTGGATTTGGATTTTGAAAATTACCCAAATCCAAAACCTTTTCCTCAAATCCAAACCCTTTTCCCCAAATCCCACCATCCCACCATCTAATTAATGCAACATTAATTAGGTTAATGCTGGTAATTTTGAAATCGAGCAATGGATTAGAAGTTTTTTAACATCGACTCAAAGAATCTGATTATAGAGTAACACAACTCTTCATACTACGAAACCATTTAAAATACATATCTTTTGAATATATTCAACAAGAAAAATGATAAAGTAATGTTACTCATAATCTCAAATTTTATCATCAGATTAAAAACTTGGATCTCCTAAAATTTTTGACCAAATTCTAGAGTTTAGAGTGGTAAAGAGATAGTTATATAAAGTAGATCCCACAACATTTATTGAACATTTAATGCTGCTCAAAGAAATATTCAATGAGGTAGCTAGATATAAATATTGTGAGGTCTAATTCATGTGTTTATCTCTCTTCTACTGTAGGCCCTAAAATTCAGTTAAGAACTATAGGATACTCAAATCCTATTTCAAACAACTTAATATACATTTGATACATAATCAACGGCTACTTAAATGATAAATCACTTAAAATATAACATAACTAAAATCAAGAACAACATTTATGATCAGCTTTTTAACGTCATTCTCTTATGTAATATTATTAGTTAATTGGTATGTAAATGAAAAATGATTATAAACCAGAATATATATCTACATAATTAAGTTGGCTTTAGTGATATATAAAAGAAAAAAAAAGGAGAGAGAGACAGAGAGAGAGAGAGAGAGAATGAACAGAAGAGGATGTTTTTTTAATGAAATTACAGATAAGATTTGAACCTTTTGTTTCTTTTTCTCTTTCCCTTTCGGTTTCTTTAAGAAGTGATTAGATTTATGTGTGTGTATATATATATATATATAAATTAATATTTTTCATTGATTAATGCCTGTTTCTTTGAGATCTAGGCCTAATCTTTACACTTGGATCCTAGTACACAAAGCTACGCCTCTTTTACTTTATATTTTTCTACTAATCTTCCCTTGAGTCCTAACCAATAAAATCTTTTGACTTTAACTATTATACTAGAAGTGAGGAGAATGAGAGGGGACATGCTTGTCTGCCATTTGTATCCATCTTTAATTATCTACAAGTACTAGAAGCCAATGATAATAAAAAGGTCAACCAAAGTAAGCCTGTCCATTTTAATTATTTAAAATAACAGTACTTCATGACATGATCGATAATGTGTCCACACTACTATAGGATCATAACTATATGATCTCGTTTAATTGATAGCTAATACCATTTAGGATCATAACTATATGAAAAAACAAACAAATTTCTTGGCCTCGTTTGATTATACAAATCTTTTTATCTCATCTCATATAATCATGACAATTTTCTCAAACTCTTACATAAAATATAATAAAAAGTTTAATTTTTTAAATTCTAAAGCAAAAATAATATTAAAAAATAATAATATAATAATATTTTATTTAACTTTCATCTCATATGATCTCACCTCATCTGTGTAACCAAATTACTAGGCTTTAATTATTTATAAATATATAGGGTTTAAAAGTTGAAACTGAAATAGGAGAGTGGGATATGATCCGGATATATGTATATTTGAGAGTTGAAGCTAAAAGGAGAGAAGGAGATTATCAGAGTGAATGTAGCTTAATTGGGAATATCATGAGAAGAATATTGACTTGGAATTCTTCGGCTTGAAGAATTCGATAAACAAGCACTTCAAACTTGTGGTTTGCTAATTAAATTAATCAGCCATTCACACAAATATATATAGAAGCTTGAAATCTTATAAAAATGTCTAATGGTACCAAATTGTAAAAGGAATGATAGACGTTTCAAGATGTACAATGTACATCCTCTTGATCAGAAATATTGTCGAATAACGTCACCATTCATTCAATTTTGGCTGTTAAGATCAAATAGACAAACAAAGTTGATATAACACTTTATTGATGGTTACTTAATAAAGGGTGCATATTAATTACAATTTTTTGATAGTTTAAGGATGCAATATATGTGTCAATAATTTGAATAACACGTTACAAAAATAGCGATATTTCGATGATCATGAACTGTATATTTATCCCTATCGAAGACGTACATATATCTACATATAGATGTGCATCTTTTTAAATTCTCAAACACATGTCAAGATTTTGATGATGATGTTGTGTATGTGTGTGTGTGTATATATATATATATATATATATATATATGTTAAGAGTTTGCACGAGTTATGTTTATATGTGAATCAAGAACAATATTTATGTTCAAGTTTCTTTGAGATCGAACTTATGATCACTTTACACTTTAAAAAAATAAGAGTCCTGACTGCAGCATAAAGAGTACATGTACTTAGTTAAACACGTGTATTGGAGTGAACATGAACATTAACAAAGAAGAAAAACACATAAAAGCTGATTATGATGTTGGAGCGGATCCAATTCCTCCGGCAAAAGCATGCATGCACCAGATGACACTCAAAACTGTTTCTTTATGAGTCTGTGGTGCTCAAGGGTGCTGAGGGGGTTGGCTAGGAAGAACCCTATATAGCTTGTCAGATATTCTACAAATGCTCTTTCTTCCGTCTCTTCCTTTCTCTTGAGCTTTGCCCTCTTTTTACACAAGAACTTGGGAATTCATGTATGTCCCTGACAACAGCTAGCTTTATGATTCTTAAGTTAGTGAAATAAGTATGTACACCTGGAATTATTCCCTTCTTTTATTCTTTATTCTCTAGAATATGGTATATTAAGTTGAAGATATCATCAGGTTATGTAGTAATTAGATATTCCATGAGATCATGTGTTAGAGCAAAATCTTTTCTCTCTCTCTCTCTCTCTCTCTCTTTTTTGAATTTGCCAAATGGTATCTCATGGTAACATATTAAGGACGCGTGTATATATATTTACATTCCTCTTATTTCTAGCTTATTAAGCCTTTTTGCAGCGCGTACGCATCACTCTTAGCGGTTATATACGACTCCTCTCTTATCTTTTTTATTTTCACAAAAAGATCGAACATTTCCATGAAAATTAGAACACACGATCTCATCACCCTCCCTTTTGTTAGAGTAAAATCTTGAAAGTATGTGTCAAGGTCGTTGGATCAACATGCCCAGCAGCCAAAGAAAGAAGGCCTCCAAGAAGCGAAAAAGGAATTAGATAGAAGGATAAGATTAAAGTTCAAGAAATTGGAAGTGAAGCACGGTCCGTCCCAAATAGTAAAGGAGTAGGGGAGAGCACACCACAAGACCACCATGCCTCTTATATGGCATGATCTGAGTGCACTTCATAACTTGGTCGATGCCATGCATATGCCTAGGACTAGGATAAGGCTATAAAAGTTAGGTTGAGCACTGACCGAGTCGGAGTTAGATGCAGCATTCTTTCGACTTTGACTACGATTCAGTCGGATTGAGTTGATATTGACCTCCGTCTCCAACTCTAACACGTGCAAAATATGATCCAACTATGACTCCATTAAGCGAAGTAGAGTCGAATCAGATGTCAGATTTGGGTTGTGAAATTGGGCTATTTATGTTTTTGTCCCTTTTTAGTGGGCTTTTTTTTTTTTTTTTTTTTTTTTTTTTTTTTTTTTTTTTTTTTTAAATTTATTTAAACTATGATCCAATTGATTTCTCAACCCCAATTTTTGGATTGATACGATGAGCTCCATACAAAGTCTATATTTTGGGTTGAACCATTGAAAATGTCTTTTCTAAACCCTATTTTATTTTTTTTCCCAAAACCCTGTTTTGGGTTTTTTTTCCTACACTCTAAACCTTATTTTTTAAACCCTAAGTTTAATTTTAATCTTTGTTTCAACCCCAAGTTTTATTTATTTATGGATTTTATGGTTTTAAAATTGAGTTTAATTGTTAGTATTGATTACTAACAATTACTAATTTTCTACTGTCTAGTATTGACTCGTTGAACTATGAGTATATCTAATTACTAATTACGTGTTGTTTATAACTATAAACAATCACTCTCTATATAAAATCACACACTATTTTTCTAATTATATGTTATTTAATAGACTATTACATATTACTCACTATTAGCTAATCAAGTATATTATTTCTATACTAGACTATTAGTTTATTTATATTATAGTATAAATATATTATTTTATAATAATTATCACATTCAAGTATAGTATTGAATTTAACTATATAAGTTATAGACTATCAATACGAGCATATATGATCACTATATAATACAAATTTATTTTATAACCTATGTATATACTAATATCGTAGTTGGAGGTAGATGTCGACGCGGGGTTGGAGGCTAAAGTTAGAGGTGGAGGTTGGAGTCGTCAGCTCCGACTAAAATACAAAAGCAAAACCTCAGACTCTGACTCTATTTTATAGGAGCTCTGACTCCAATAGTACGGAGTCGATACCGGAGTCAGATTTTCGAAGTTATGCGCAACCCTAATAAAAGCAATCAAGAGCCTGGTGAAAAGTTTGGACTCAAGTTATCAATTTGTCACTTTGCACAGCTCATGACTTGTTCAAGGCACTAACTTAGGCATAAAAATTTCACCTACCGATACCCGATCGACGTCAGTAATTAAGTTGTTGATCAGCCTAATACATTATCATTGTAGGTTAATAATCTTGATCGAGTCCTACGGTGAAGTCCGTACGGTACAAACAATATAAGACCGAGGAGGACTAAATTTCTTTAATATAAACATACTAATTTATATTCCCTAGATAATATAGGAGAGTACGTACAATTTTACATTAATTAGGAGCGAACTAAGGGATTTTCATAAGTTAGAATAAAATGAGATAGGAAACTTTGGCTAAAAACCCCCTATGCATGAGTACTTAGATTTAGGTTATTGTATTTTTTAAGAAATAATAATAATAATCACTTGTGATATGAATTTATAAGAATGATGATCATCTTTTAATTTTTCCATCAAATGTAAACTAAAAAATGTGGTCGAATCATATCTTGTCACGTGACAATTTTAACCTTTTTTTTAAGAATCTAATTGAAATTTTAGAAACACATAAAAAAATTTGTTAAATAAAAAATTGATTTTATATTTCAAAACAAAGAAAAAAGAAAGAAAGAAAAAATAGTGAAGGTTATCAAGCCACCACAAGTGGCAATGGCTCGAAGACCATATTCTAGCCACCGTGGGTAGCCAGAACAGGGGCATCTATGTGGTGGTTGGATTCTAACCACCATAGGGTGGCTAGCTAAGATTTAGCCACCTCTAGGGAGAGCTAGATACCAATCGCGTGACCATTATGTAGGTGGCCCAAGACCTAGCCACCACATGGTGGCAAAGATTGGACGACCCACTTGGAGGACGAGTTAGGTGGCCCGATTTGACCATGGTAGCTAGATTTGGCCACCCAATGGTAGCCATAGCTAGGGGTGGGCAGCGAGGCCTTGCCCCTGCTACCCCCCCTCTTCCGCCCCTCCCCGTGTGGTGGGACAGATCCCCCCATCCACCAGATGTAGGGGCGGGTGGCCCCGCCCGCATCTGGCACCCACAACTGGGGCAAGGGCGGGATGTGGTGCACCCCCGCCCCACCCCCACTTTTATTATATATATAAATATCTATATGTATTTACATATAAACCCCCCCCCCCCCAAAGGTATGCCCAAGTTTTTTTCTTTTTACTTAATTATAAATAACTAAATGACATTGTTTTGTCATAGACAAAACATCGTCGTTTGGTCATCTGTTAAGAAACTCCCCCTCCCCCGCGACTTACTCCCTCTCCCTTACCCCCTTCTCTCTCTCTCTCTCTCTCTCTCTCTCTCATCTCCGTCGCGGCGTCGCTGTCCAAGACTCCAACCTTCTTTGTCGTTTTTCCCACTATGTCGTCGCCGTCGCCATCCGTCTGTATCTCCATCGCTGAAGGTTAGAATCTGCTCTTAGTCTCCAATTTCACAATTTTGATTTTTTATTGAGTTTTGGAATGAAGATTTGAGGAAGGATGAGGTTTAATTAGAGATAGAGGATGAGATTGTGTTTGTGAATTGTGTGTTGTGGAAACTTGATTGTGCATGTGTTTTGATGATTGATGACTGATATGTGTGAATTTGTTCTGTGATAGTGATTTTTGTGGGTTTGTAATGTGTTTTGATGATTGAATACGTGATAGTGATAGTGATTGAATACGTGTAGAGTTCTGATTTTCTGGGTGGTTATTTAGATAAGCTTGATGTTCTTATGACTTCCAAATAGAAGTAACACTTGAATTCCATAAACATGTCTAGTTTATGCAATGTTTTTAGTTTGTATTAGTTTGTAGTGTTGATTTACTTAATTTTGTAATAGAGAATAGAAAGATTCATTGAATGAATGTTAATACATTTGGACAATGTTTCTAGATAGTTTTTATATTTCAATGCATAGAGAATGTGTGATTTTAATGACCTTATTATGGTAAATTTTGCAATATGCTTGAATAAGAATCGTAAGGGGGTAGTGGTTGTGATACAAACTTTTGTGAATATAATGGCTATGGAAATTGTCTCTACCAAACACTGCTTAACAAATGCTAAGGTTTACAATTTTTACAAGGCTTATCGACATAAGTGTCCAAAAATAAGAGCAAAAATTAATTAAATAAGTAATAAATATTTCCAACTTCCAGCTATTTTTTTTTTGTTTATCCTAAGCTACTTTATGCAGCCAACAATTAATTCATGGAAGACATTTATGGAAATACATATTATAAAGTTCGAATAACTTAATTTACCCTTGGTGGTAGCATAACGTTTTTTTTTTTCCCCAAAATAAAAGGAAATACAGTTAAGTCATGCTCTGCAATTTATAAGTGGTTTCTCCTAAAATTTTGTTATTTGTTGAGTCTAGTATCATTTTAAATTTCTTGAAAAATTCTCAGGTATCATATCAGTTTTTTTTTTTGTTTTTTGTTTGGATGTTAATACTTGCCTACTTGGATGTTAATTGTTTGGTATGTTGTCATGTTTGCTATAATTTCAGATTTGTTGTTTGATTGATTTCATGGAAAATCTGGCAGATTCTAGTGCGAGCTCTCCTACCCAGGGTACCCCTACCCGTACCCTTACCCGTACTCCTACTACTCCTACTCCTAGCCCAACACCTACCCCTACGCCTACGGAACCTTGCCCCGCCTCCAAGCCCAGCAAGAAACCTTCTTTCATAATTTGGTCTCATTTTACCAAACTAGAGGGTGGTGACCCCAATAACCCCCAAGCCGAGTGTAACCATTGTGAAAAAATTTATGGATGTCACTATAAGAAACATGGTACCTCACAATTAAAGGTGCACTTAGAAGAGTAATGCAAAAAAAGTCTAATATTAAAATCATTACAAGAGAAGAGCCAATTTAGGCTAGGAATTGGACTTAAAATGGCGGATAGGAGTAGTGGGGTGCAACGTTGAGGGAGTATACTAAGTATGATTTTGATGAGTCTAGGAGACACCTAGCTCGTATGATCATCATGGATGAGCTACCTTTTCAAGTTGTTGATGAGAAAGGGTTTCAAACGTATTCTCACTACTTGGAATCAAGGTTTAATCTTCATTTTCAGCACACGGTGGCACATGATGTAAAAAAATATTATTGGTCTGAAAAAGAGAAGTTGAGGGGTTAATTGGCGGGTCAATTTGTTTGCCTCACCACTGATACTTGAACATTAGTCCAAAATTTTAATTATATGTTTTTTACTGTGCATTTTGTTGATGTGATTAGACATTGGAGAAAAAAATTATAAAATTTTATCAAATCACCAATCACAAGGGTGAGATGATTGGGAGGGACTTGGAGGCTGCAATAAAGGAGTAAGAGTTGACACGAGTTGTTACAGTTACAGTTGATAATGCCTCATCTAATGATGTCTCATTGGGACATCTTAAGACCTATCTTAGAGAGGTAAATAAGATGATCATGGGTGGTGAGTGTTTGCATGTGAGATGTTCGGCACATATTCTGAATCTTGTTGTTATTGATGGTTTGAAGGATCTTCATGACTCGATTGCACGGGTTAGGACTGCCGTGAGATGGGTGAGATCTTCTCCATTGAGATTGGAAAAATTCAAGGTTATTGTGAGGTTTGCGGGCCTAACATCCAAGAAGGGCCTTTGTACTGATATGCCTACATGATGGAACTCAACACTTTTTATATTGGAGGTGACCCACGAATATAAGTTGGCATTTGCATTATTGGGTGATGAAGACATCCAATATGTAAAATATTTTGATAATCACGGGGGATTGGGGAAACTCGTGGATGATGATTGGGAAGTTGTATCTATTTTCGTAGATTGTTTGAGGCTTTTCTACAAGGTCACTGCGACACTATCTGGCACTTTGTATCCTATATCCCATCAATTCTGTCGTAAATATGTAGGGTAAAAGAAGAATTAGATGACATGGTCACGGGTGGTCACATTAGGCTGTGGGAGATGACATTGATTATGAGGACGGAGTACAAAAAGTATTGGGAAAATTTCACTATGATATTTGTTATACGTAGCTGTTATCTTTGACCCTTGGTTTAAGGTGGATGTCATGGTATTTGGATTGGAAATTGTGTAAGGGCAAGCATGGGTGGAGCATATTGCAGGAAGGGTTAGGAAAACCTTTGATAGATTATTTAATGAATTTACCGTCTTGCGGGGTGGTTATATTGTAACACCTACATCTACCCCCCACCAGTTTCAGAGCTGTTGGGAAAAGACATAGATTGGATTGGGGTGAGAGGTTGGAGCAGACCCCATTCATCCAGAGTTCTACAGAGGCTTAGTCAAAGATAAACAGATACTTAACAGCGGAGCTTCAACCATTTTCATGAGAGTTTGATAAATTAAGTTGGTGGAAGGTAAATGTCGTGAAGTATCCCATCTTTGGAGAGATAGCCCGCAATCTTTTGGCCATCCCTATTAGCACCGTAGCCTTAGAGTCAGCCTTTAGCACTGGAGGGCGCGTATTGGATTCATTTTGAAGTTTATTAGCTCCTACCACTGTGGAGGCTTTGAATTACAAGCATAAATGGATCACGGGGACTCCAATTTATATTCCGGATGCTCTTGACTATGAGGAGGTTGAAGTCGAGGAGGAGGGTGGTGATTAGCTTGGATTTGATAATCGTGAGACTTGAATTTTATTATCTTATTTTAATTTATTTATTTTCATTTAATCGGTATTAATTTCAAATTTAATTGTTATAGTGATACATGAGATGACGTCTATGGCTACCTCCGATGTAGTATGCCTCTGATGTAGTATGACTTTGGGTGTATTGGACCTACCATTGCTATGGTTTGCACAATTTGTCCCTTAAATGTTTTTTGCATTTATAATTTTATGTAGTGTTTTAGTATCTAATTATTTGTTTGTATGTTTTTTAGCTTGTATATTCTCAATATACATATGCCGAATCCTAATCTTAAGGACCCAATGATTTATGCTCATCTTCATCCCAATGACCCAATCTCATCTAAGTTAGTACTTTTAATATTTTGTATTTTAAATTTTTGTTTCATGTTTATAACTTTATAATTCTAATTTATTTTATTTTTAACTTATTAATATTGCAGGTTTTATAACTTTTATGATCTCGATTCTCAGTCTCACAGTAGTCGACACAACTGAGTGAACTCACCGCCACCCTAAATTGATCAAATTTGAAATGTTACGATTTTGTTAATTTACAATTAATTGTAATGTTGCTACAATAGTTAATAGTACAATTTGTAATATTTATTATTTTTAGATGAGTTTTTTATATTGTAAATTTATAATAGTTTATTAGTTCTCTTATTTTGTATAATTGTAATAGTTTAGTGCCATAGTGATGATTATTAGTTAATACTTAATAGTATTAGTTAAAACTTAGTATATAGTAAATAGTTCTATCCATATAATTTATTTTTTGTTTTCATTTTTCAATATATTTATTTTTGTAATTAAATTCTGGACATAATGATCCAAAAACAGGTTTGATTGTGTTTCTGGACCATTTTGGGCCCAAATAACTGAGGTCCAGTTGGGGAGTGGGGGGCAGACGGATGGAGGTCCACCCCCACACCCCTTGTAGTGGATGGGGTGTCCCGCCCGCACATGGATGGGGGCAAAGTGCGGAAAAAAATTCCCCATCCTCTCCCATGCGGGGGCGAGGGGCGGGTAAGGGATGGCCCCACCCTATAAGGGGTGGGTAGCACCCCTATCCATAACCCAACCATCACTAGCTAGCCACCTTTGTGGTGGCTAGAACATGACCACACCAATTTTTTAATTTTTAATTTTTAAATATAAAATCCATTTTAGTTATATATTTTTTAAAAGAAATATTCAAATTGACAAGTTGTACTTTGTGATCCTGCCAAGTGTTTTTGGCTAATGTTGATAGACGAAAAATTAACTATGGATTCTCTTTTTAATAAACTCATACCACAAGGGGGTATTGGATTTTTTTGATAAAAATACTCAAGATCCTAAACTTAAGTACCAAGTCACATGGGGGTATTGGATCAAGATTACCTAGCATTTATAAGGTTGCCTGGGAAACTTAATTCAAAAGTGAAAGCCAACAAGCAATTTAACAACGAGAATGCTAATAAGAAGTGAAGGGGATTAAATATCTCAGGCTCAAATAAAAATTCCAACCCATCAAAGGGCCCTAACTAGAAGATAACAAAAGGAAAGGGGAAGAAGAGAGAAGGAGAGGACAACAATTGAGGATGAAAAATGTGTCAGGAGGAAAAGTGAAGATGTGACGTAAAAGAAAGAAGATGTGACATAAACAAGGGAGGGGTAAAGGATGAAAGGGGCTTCTTCCAGATGATTTGGGCGGACTTCGAAGATGGCTTCAACTTCTTCCACCTCATGACCAGAGCACGAATGGTAGAGACACTTCTAAAAGATAAAGCTCCGATCTCCATTGTATAGTAAAGACGAGAGGCCAAGAGAGATTGTAAAACAATCACATTATAGTGGATTCTCCCCTCCCAAAACTCCCGTGGACGTAAGAATTATGCCGAACCACATAACTCTGTGTGTGGCGCCCTTGACCCCCAAATGTGATTTGGTAGGAATCGTGACAATGGGGTGATGGCCACTTAGGTCACACACCCCATCGCCAAGTGCAAGTGTGTGCGTACATGCAAATTGTGTACAGTTTATAAACACAGTAGAAAAATATAATAAAGCAGTCTAAAACTAAGTACCAGAAAATTTAAAATTACAACCCAACAAGAAGTCCTCCAAAAAGTTATTCCAGTCATCCAACTGATCAAAATAAGAATAGAACTAGAAGTCCATAACCTACAATAGAAATAAACCCAAGGTCATCACTCCTCAGGTGGGGTTGGTCCATCATGCTCAAACCCATCCTCTGCGTCAAAGTCTACGAACCGTAGGTGGAAACACCACAATGAGATCTCGCAATCTCAACAAATAAATCCACAGATCAACAATCGAGAATTTCAAATATGGAAGCAAACAAGCAAACATGCACAACAGTCATGGGAGACATTCCCAAAATACCCATTTATGTGATCTTACAAAAAAAAAAACATAATATCATTTAATTAGCCACTCACTCCAAAAATCCCACTTGTATCCAATTTACATCCATTTATTACAGTGTACACCATGGTCTCCCCTTAGGACCACCAGCACACCATGACTCCTTTCGTCACACCATGGGTAACGACCGTACATGTGACCTCATAACGAGTAGTGTCCAGCTCCATGCTTGGCGTGTTACGTAACCAGACATCCTCTAGCCCCTGCCAGTAGAGGGGCTACAGAGTTGTGCCAAGATCGTTACCATCTTTGTTGAGCCAACTATCGCCCGACGACAGCCTAGGGGATGTCACTTAGGTTTACACGCTCCTGAGTGACCAGAGGAACTCCACTGAGATAATACCCCATCTTGGCTTGAGGTCGTGACACGCATGCACCCACTCAAAAAAATATATTTCCGATGACACCCAAAAACCCAGTTTTCAAATTACGCAACATAGTACAGAACATAACACAACAAAATAATTCATGGCAGATATTAATAACAATTAATTTGTAGATGCATGACAGACAGTTATTAGATGGCATGACATAGCCCAAAACAGTCAACCACACAACAACACAAAAGTCAAAATTTCAACAATTTCACAAATCCTAACTACACGCGTTTTCCAACTCCCCATCTGGCCCTTGGCCCAATTTTTGACAACAACTACATCATTAATATTTCAACACTTCACAGGGCCCCATGCTACTTCTTAATCACAACTAGACTGCAACAAATTTAGTGATAATTCCACATTAGTAAAATCAAGAGTCGATTTGGAGATTTACGTACTACGCGAAAGGCAATTTCTGGATGATTGAGCGTGATGGCTTAAAGTGTCCCGCGATTGAGCATGTGCATGTATCACGTAGCGAATGGACATGTTGGTTAGATTAATTTGAACATGATAAAAAATTTAAAGCACGAGGAAAGAGGCAGAAAGGCTTATTGTGGCGGCGTTAGGAGGGGCGGAGCACGCGGTGGCAACGATAGTGCATGATGGCAGAGGTAGATCTGGGCAAAATAGAGGGGCAACTAGTGGGGTTATTTCAAGGGGTGGTAGATCCGACGTGCTAGTGGGTGGAGGAGGGAAATTTCACGGCGGGGTGTGGCAGAGCACGATAGGATAGTGGCTAAAGTGGGCTTTAGCTCATGGGTTGAGTGGAACCAGGGAAGAAGGATGGTGGAAATGGAAAGTGGAGTACCAAGAAGTAGTCATGCAGCCGCTAGAACACAACTGGGATTAATGGCTCACTGCGGTGCACGGTGGCTCTAGGGCAAAAATACTCCTAAAGGCTATGAGGAGTAGATTTGGGGGTGAGGGAGGTGCTCGTATACGATTTAAGGGGAGGAGAGGATGCTTGAGGGATGATTTGGGGGAGGAGAGGCTCAACCTATTTAGAGGCCGAGGGTTGGGTCTCGGCAATTGCAGCCAGGGCTGCGATTGGGGGTGAGGGATGGTGTTGGCTTCACGAGCGTTGCACGTGTGGCATGCGACGAGTGGTGGGCAGTGGTGGTGAGTAGCTGCCTTGGCCGAGGCTTCATGGGTCACAAAGAGAAAGAAAAGAGAGAGAGAGAGAGAGTCGTGTGGATTGGTGGAAGTGGAGGTGGCGGCAGATGAAGGCGATGGCCAGTGCTCGACAAACATGTGGCGAAGGTGCAGCAGCAACAAGGGCTAATGGTTGTAGAAGGAAGGAGGAGGAAGAAGAAAAGACAAAAGAAAGAGAGAAGAGAAGAGGGAGGGGCGTGCGGTGCTCGGGGTAAAAGGATTTAGGGTTTTCATCAAATGCACAAAACGACGCCGTATAGGGGTAGGGAAAACAAATTTCACCTCCAAAGCCATCAAAACGATGCCGTTTTGGTGGGAGGGCTGGGCTACCACACTAACCCAAGGGGATTCGACCCACAACAATCCAAGAAAGAAAAAATAATCCACAAACAATCACTTGGGCTCAAAATTTCTCTTAACGAAAAAGCCTACATACACAAAATATTTTGGGCTTCACATCTTCCTCCCTTAAAATAAATTTTGTCCTTGAAATTGATAAGCTTAAACCATTTAAATCCAAAACAATTGCAAGGTACAACTCAAAACTTGCTTGGAACAAGCTAAAGAATCAATAATACCCAAACAAACACAGGAAATAGTCTCTCATGTCCACTTCTCTCTCCCAAGTGAAGTCCTGAGCTGCCGGATCTCCCCATGACACCTTCACCAAAGGTATTGTCTTGGATCTTAGTTTTTGCTCATTCCAATCTAAAATCTGTGTCGATGCTTCCTTATAGGTATGGTTAGGCTATAGTTGGATGCTACTGGGGTCGACCAGTCAAGCTTCCTGCTGTCCAAAACTCTTCTTCAAAGAGGAAACATGGAACGCGTCGTGCACCTACCCAAAATAATCCGGTAATGCAATCCTGTAAGCGATAGGTCCGACCTTCTCCATTATCTGAAAAGGACTAATGTACCTTGGGCTAAGCTTCCCTTTCTTCCCAAACCGCTTGATGTCCTTTATGGGTGAGACCTTGAGGTACACCTAGTCCCCTTCTTCAGATGACAGGTCTTTTCTCCTTGTAACTGCATAAATCTTCTGACAACTCTGTGTCGTTGCCACCCTGTCTCTTATGAATCTGACCTGGTCCTTCATCTCTTGAATTATTTCTAGCCCAACAAGCTTGTTCTCACCAACCTCATCCCAGTATAATGGAAATCTGCACTTCCTCTCGTACAGAGCCTTATAAGGTGCCATCTGAATGGAAGCTTGGAAATTGTTGTTGTATGCAAACTCTATGAGCGGCAAGTGATTTTCCCAACTACCCTTGAATTCCAAAGCACAGGCTCTCATCATATTGTCAAGAGTCTGAATAGTGCACTCTCATTGGCCATCTGACTATGGGTGATCAGCGTTTCTAAACCTCAACTTAGTGCCCATTGTCGCTTGTAACCTCTTCCAAAAATGGGATGTGAACCTCTGGTCCTGATTCGAAATGATGGTCTTGGGTATCCCATGCAGCATGACTATCTCCTTGACATATAGCCGTGTCAACTTTCCCAAGGTGTCATTATTCGTGATCGGTAGAAAATGAGCACTCTTGGTCAATCGGTCGATAATCACCCAAATAGAATTCTTCCTGCTTGGAGTCCTCGGCAAACCCACTACAAATCCATAACAATATCATCCCATTTCCATTCTGGAATCGAGAGGGGTTGAAGGTTCCGACAGGTCTCTGATGTTTTACCTTAACTTGCTGACAGGTGGCGCATCTCTCAACGAACATGGCTGTGTCCCTCTTCATCCCTTCCCACAAAAAATTTCTCTTCAAATCTCGGCACATCTTCGTACTTCCAGGGTGAACTGAGTAAAGGGCCATGTGTGCCTTTGCCAAAATCTTCTCCTTAATGTTTGAATTAGTAGGAATCACCCTATGGTTTATGAACAACAAAGTCCCATCCTTACTCAAACTGAAATGTGCAAGTCCCCTTGACTTTCTGACCTTCTGCCAGATATCCAGAAGTTTCGGGTCTTTCCTCTAAAGAGTCTTCAATTCTTCAAGGTCGACAACTCTGACTTCATGCATTGTGGCTAAGATCTCCTCTTGTTGCCAGCTTTCTACTAAAAGTCTCCTTATTCCAAAGAGAAGTGAGTTTACTCTCGATGATTCAGCCACATCCACAAGGTGAGATTTCTGACTTAGCGCATCGAAAAGCTGGTTTCCCTTCCCTGGACGGTACTTAATCTCGCATTGATAATCACTATTTAACTCCAACCACCTTCTCTGTCTCACATTGAGATTTTTCTATTTGGAGAGATGCTTCAGGCTCTTATGATCAGTGTACTTCTTAGGTCTCCCCATATAGATAGTGTCGCCAGATTTTTAAGGTAAAAACCACTACTACAAGCTCGAAGTCATAAGTGAGATAGTTCTTTTCATGATCCTTCAGTTGGTGGGACGCATATGCTACAACTCGCTCCTTTTGCATTAGAACACACCCCAAACCAAATTTGGAAGCATCACTGAAAACAACAAATGGCTTGTACGGCTCTGGAAGTGCCAAAACAGGTGCTGAGGTCAACCTCTTCTTAAATTATTAAAAGCTTCTATCACACTTATCCATCTAGACGAACTCAGTATTCTTCTTGGTCAAAGCAGTGAGTGGTTCAAACAATCCAGAAAACCCCTCCACAAATCTTTGATAGTAACCTGCGAGTCCCAAGAAGTTTTGGATCTCATGCACTGACGTGGGACGCGGCCAGGCCAAAACTGCTTCTACCTTACTGGGATCTACAGCCACACCCTCTTGAGAGATGACATGACCAAGAAACCTGATTTCATCAAGCCAAAACTTGCATTTGCAGAGTTTTGCATATAATTGATGCTCCCGTAGCTTACCCAGCACCAATCATAGGTGATTAGCATGGTCCTCCAAATTTCGAGAATACACAAGAATATCATAAATAAAGATCAACACAAAGGAATCCAGATAAGGTTGAAACACTCGATTTGTCATGTCCATGAAAGTTACAGGGGCTTTAGCTAGCCCAAAAGGCATTACTTTGAACTCATAATGCGCGTACCTTGAAAGCAGTCTTCAATACATCCTTGTCCCTTATTCTTAGCTGATAGTAACCTGATCTCAAGTCGATCTTTGAAAATGTAGCCGCATCTTGAAGTTGATCAAATAAATCATCAATCTGAGACAGTGGATATTTGTTCTTTATGCTCACCTTGTTAAGCTCTCGATAATCAATGCACATTCTAAGGGTTCCATCCTTCTTCTTGACAAACATCACAGACGCTCCCCAATGTGAGGAACTGGGTTGAATAAATCTCATCTGCCAAATCTTGTAATTGAGTCTTCAACTCCTTCAACTCAGCTGGTGCCATCCTATAGGGAGCCTTGTGCATTGGAGTCGCTCCAGGTTTTAGATCAACCTTGAACTCGACATCTTGAATGGGAGGAAACCCGGGGAGGTCATTTGCAAAAACATCTGGAAACTCCTTAACGACTGGAATTCCCACACTGACTTCCTCTCCACTGATTTAGACACCACTTGAACTAAATAAGCATCTGCCCCACTTGCCAAATCTTTCTTCGTTTGGATTGCATATATAATCGTGGGTCTCGACTTCAGCTTGCAACTTGTGAATTCCATATAGCCACCTCCAGGTAGATGAAAAATGACCACCCAGCTTAGACAATGATACTTGCGAAATGCCGAAATAGCCAATCCATTCCCAGAATGATGTCAAACCCAAGCAATTTGAATACAATTAAGTCAGCATCAATTATCCTCTCTCCAAAGTCCAAAGGACAGCTTGGGGAAACTTTTGAACACATTACCCTTTCTCCGTTTGGTAACGCTACGACCATGGATTGTTGTAAAGGCTCCGTGTTTAAGTTACAAATTCATGCAAAAGTAGTGGACACAAAGGATTAGGATGCCCCTGAATCAGAAAATGCACAAGCATAAAATTCATACAAGCGAACTCTCCCTGATTAAACACTTCCAATGTAATTCTAGAAATTAAACCACACAAACATTAACTCTAAGGATCAGGTCAAGTTCATACCTGTGATAACCCTGCATCTTGAGTCTTCGGGGCCTCATCATTGACGTCACTAGGTGTTAGAGCGTACACCCTCGTCTGCATTGCCTACCTCTAATTCGTCCTTCCTTAGCGTTGTCTTGGTCAATTTCAAGCATAGTGCCCACCTTGACGACAGTCAGCTTCATGAGATCTGTTGCACCTTCCACATACTAGAGCTTGACCCCCTATACACACACCAGTAGATGCTTGCGATCTTGCCCCTATTCTGAGGGGACCCTAAGCTATTTCCCTCTCCTACAAATCTCCTCCTCTTCTAGCTTGTCGAAGAGCTTACAGGACCACCAAACTCCCATTCTGCTATAAAGGCCACCTCAACCAAACTCTGAAAAGTCAGAATTTGCAAACAAGTTACTTGTCTGCGTATCTCGCAATGCAATCCCTTTTGAAATCGCTCGGTCTGCATCTCTTTAGTGGTAATTAGATGTGTCACAAACCTGTCGAGCTCCATAAACTTCTCGGCATATTTCTCCACTGTCATGTCTCCTTCCACTAGACTGTTTAACTCCTTGCCTTATGATGCCTCACTTTGTTAGGGAAAAAGTGATCATCAAATTTCTTAAAGCATTGCCAGGTCACTTCTTCGAAAGATCCCAGCTCCATCTCAAGGATCTCTCGCTTAGTCTCCCACTAGGTGGCAGCTTTTCCTTGCAACATGTAGCTTGCATAAAGCACCTTTTGGGATTCAGTGCACCCGTATATCTCAAACATCCTCTCCAGATCCTTGATCCATCTTCCGACTCTGAGCGGGTCTTCCTTACCCATAAATCCAGGGGTCCTATGGTCCAAGAAAAGCTCATAGGAGTACCCCCTCTGCTCCTCTCGAGGTTGGGCTGGAAGTTCTGTTGGAGGAATTTCGTCATACAATTTAACGTCCTAGCCATGGTGTAATTTCCATCACCAAGCTGTAGTTCATCCTTGGGAGCTCGGCTAAAAGGTTCATCACACGGGAACCTGGGTCGCACCATATCTGCCTGCCAAAACACAACCCATAATGTCGTTCTTTAACTTAAACGAAAGTTCTTCTTAAAGCGTTGCTTGGGAAGGAAAAGTACTTGCTCTTTATAATGTTCCAATAAGACTCCAATTGTATTATTGACTAGTCCTTTTGGAGTATAGGTCATGTAGTTTGAGCCTTCTATTGGAGCGTTACTGTAACACCCCGTATTTTAGTGTATTTTTACTGAAGGAATTATTTTTATGGATTCAAAATTTTATTCTCTTATTTTAAAATTATTGGATTTTTAATTGGGTTATTTTTATGATTTTTAGTTTACGAAAATTATTTTCGAAGTGCTTTCTTTAAATTAATTATTGTTATGTGTTTAAATTTCTTCTCGAATTAAATTAACTTATTATTGGGTTTAATTATTTATACTCATGTTAATCACTGTGTTTGAAATATTTTATTTCACTAGTTGTTTTAAAATCGTTTCCGTTGGATCATTTTCGTGACCCAAGTTATGAGGATTGGACCTCATTTCTTTTCCCTCTATTTTTCTTTTCCTTTTCTTTTTCTTTTCTTCTTTTCTTTTCTTTCTTTTCTTTTTCTCCTCCCTGGTTTCCCTTCCCGCGTGCGCGACTCTCTCTCTCTCTCTCTCTCTCTCTCTCTCTCGCCGTACATTCGTCTCTCTCCCAGCCCGCCGCCATGCGCCGGCGGTGGTCGACACCGCCCGGCTCCTCTGCTCCCCCTGCCGCCGGCGATCACCCCCATCCATTTCCAGCTCCTCCATCGTCGCCGTTAACCACCACGAATCCATTGAAGCCGCGGCACTCTTTCAGCCGCTGCGCCGCCGTCGCACCACCATTGGCCACCATCTTCTCACCACATCATCCTCGACCTCTTGGCAACCCATTGGACCCAACCCCAGCTCCGATCCGCCACCGGTGAAGCTCCACCATCTACATTTCCAATTTGGGTATTTTGGTCTTCTACTGCCCATTGCGCCGCCACCCACGGCCAACCTTCACTACCACTAGCTTCACCGACCTCCTTAGGCCCTACCCTATCATTTTTGGGTCTTCGTTTGTCCCCGTTTGAAAGTGGGTATTTGTGACCCACGGCCACAGTGTATTTTGCACTGTTACGTTGCTCAGACGTCATTTCTTGCAGCTTCGTGATCCATCGGAAATTGCTATATAGCGCTGTAAGTATTTCTTCAAAGAATTCTTGTGAATTTAATGTATTTTTGCACTAACACATTTCATTGTATTTGAACTGTTGATTGGTTTTGCCGGATTGAGTCCGAGGAGTACGGGGGTCGGATGGATTGGTGATTGGAGTTGTTTGGTTGGATTTGATTGGATTGGTAATTGATGGTTTGGATATTGTGTTGGTTCATGTACATTACATTTGGCACGCATGATCATGTTTGTAAAGGAAAACTGGGTTTTCGTGTATTGCATTCATGTTCATGTGTTTATGAAAACTGAGTTTCATGTGAGTATGGAATTTGGGTGCGTGTGTATCACGACCCCAAGCCGAGATGAGGCATTATCTCGGTGGAGCTCCTCTGGTTACTCGGGAGCGGAATATACTGAGTAACATCCCCTGGATTGTCGCCGGGAAACAATGGGATCGGACGAGAGATTCGTGCCGACTCCGTGGTCCTTCTGCTGGCGGGGACTAGAGGATGTCTGGCCACGTACGCCCTGGGCGCGGAACTGGGCATCGCTCGTTGCGTAGTGTGGGTGCTTGGCCATGTACGCGCCGGGCGCGAAACTGAGCACCGCTACGAAGCCAGGACGTGCGGATGGTCCATAGGGGAGGCCATGGTGCATAGGGTAATAACGGATTAATTGGCTATTTTCTGAGAAAATAGTGTGTGTTGGATTTTGTGTAAATCATTTTCTAGAAAAATGTTTTACGATTATTTTTGGGCCAAATGGGATTTGGCGTGTGCTGGAGAAATTATCATTTTCGGAGAAAATGAGGTTTTGAGGAAAATGCATATTTCATCATATGCATGCATGTTGGTTGCATTAAATGCATTTTATTCTTGAGGATTATTTGGGTTATACTTACCTGCGATACCATTTTGTGGTAACGCAGATTTTGATGCGGAGGAGGAGGAGGAGGAGGGCGAGCCTAAGGAAACGGCTCCGCCCGAGGAGTGATCTGGGATCATTGGCTTTGTTATTTTATTTTACTCATTTGTATTTGGGACATGTGTTAAACTTTATTTTGGGATGACTGTATAAATGCTTTTAAACCTCTTCTGATATTTAGATTGTATTTTAAATTCTGGTACTTTGTTGACTATCCGCTACATTATTTTATTGTATACTATTGCATGTACACACACTTGGCACTTCGTTGGGATGCGTGACCGTGTTGTCATCATCCCGGCGTCTTGATCCCCGTGTTTTTTTTATACGGGGGATTGGGGACGCCACAGGTGGTATCAGAGCAGTTCGGCTCTGGGTAAAACCTCATGTCTCTTAGGATAGTACCAGAAAATTATTTTTATTATTATTTTAAAATAATAAAATTTTTGTTTAAGTGGTGTAAGTTAAGTTATTTATTTTATATTATGAGTTTATTGTTATTTTATTTTATGTTAATTGACGTTATTTGATTTTATTTTATCTTATTGTTTTAGTTGGTGTTTACTTTTGGTTGAGTTTGGTTTTATCTGGATTTAAGCAGGGTTGAGGATTGCTTTTGACAGGAAAATGGTGAGGTACTAGAAAATTTTTCTAAGGTTGTAATTGAAATTGTTTAATTTAGAGTATGGTTTTATTGGCTTTATTTATTTTATTGTATAATAATTTTGTTGTTTATTTATTTTATTGTATGTCATTTTATTTTATTTGTTTTATTTTATGGCGGATTATTTTATTGTTTTATTTATTTTATTGTGAACTACTTCATTGGTTTTATGCATTTTGTCGTAGGTTATTTTATTTATGGAATTTTATTTTATTTTTTTTTTATTTTTTTTTTTGTTTTGTTCGAAATTGAAAGGCGGGTTAAGGGTTATGTTATGACAGGAAGATGGTACGACTGAGAAGGCCATTGTTAGGCTTAAACATTGGTGTACTAGGTCTGAACTCTTGTTGTTTTAATATCAAGGCTTGAACATCAGGGTCTGGGTGAACTCTTTGGATTAGGTACTCAAGTTGCTGCTAAGGAGGGGAATAGTTTTTAATTGTTTAGAATAATTGAGGTTTTAGGTTCTGTAGAATTTATGTGATGAGTCTATGGGGTAGGTGGTTGTAAGATCAACGAATTTCAAGGTTAGATTTATGAGGAGTTCATCTAAGGTTTGGCCCCATAGTTTTTAGAAAATAAGTTATGAGATTTAAGGTGGTAGGTTCAACAAGCAATTGAGGGATTACTTAGATTAGAAGTTTTCGATCTTGCCGAACTTGATAAACCATTTGATAACATTTGGAGTTTTAGAATTTACAAGTTTTACAAGGCGAATGTTTTAGATTTAAGATCATCGATCTTGAGGATTTCAGGAAATGATTTATATCTGGGTTAAGGTTTTAGAATTGCAGAGTTGAAGGGCTGAATTAAAATTGGATTGATAAGAGTTGAGTTACTGATATGAAAATATTTTTTTTCAGGCGAGAATTTTCTTAGAGATGGAAGGTAACGATCTAGTTTGTTTATTTTCTGAGGATTGAAGATGTTGATCTAATTTGGTTAAATAATTATTTTTAGCTTGGTGTTACAGTGACAGGTTAATGATTTAATCCATATTAAATTTTAAGGAAAATAGATGGTGCGGATTTAGGAAATGATTTTTGCTGATTTCGAGGATATAGGTGTAGTAATGGAAATTGTAAGGATGATCACTTGCACGTTTGGAGGATTATTGGTTTTGGCTGAGGTGCATGAGATTGATGCGTAAAAATGGTGTGTGTACGCATTTCGGAGGGTATAGGTTCTAGTCTTATTTTGGTTTGGAGAAAGTAACTTTGGTAAGTGTTGAAGATGAGTCGACACAATAGTATTAATTCAAGAGATTTTGGTTTGGAGTTTTTGGTGAGTCAATCGGAGTGTGTAGTCGAAATGGATTACTCAATGGAATGACGGTTGACAATAATTATTGTGATTATCTATAGGAATTAATTGTGACTTGAGGTTACCTAGGAATTTAAATTTTGAGGTTATACTTTCTTTGGAGATTGAGCATCCAGTTGGTTGAATTAAGGACATTGTTATTTAACTTGAAGAGAGATTGATGGGTTGTCATATTTGGTATATGATAAGATCTTGGAAGTTGAAGTTTTGACATTAGCGATGAATAATATGATCAAGTATGTGAGTTAATCAAGTATTAGAATCCTTGGGTGATTTGCATTGGCTTTTGGTGGATTGATGATTTGAGCAGTAGGGCTTGCCTTGAGGTTTAATAGTGATGTGTTATTGAATGAGCTAGTCGTGCTAATACTAACTTATAGGAGTAGAAGTAGCTGGGCGAGTTACCAAGGAGGTTTTGTTAATGTTTTGGTGAAGTCAATAATGGTTCGTAATGAGTTTAGTCACCGTTAGATTAGATGTTGTTCAGAATGTAGGTGATTAGCTTTTGGGTTTAGGTTGTTAGGTAGGAGTTTATAGGCGCTCTTATTGGTTGGTTGGATTGGAATTGAGTCTTTTAAAGTATGTTTCTTATCTTAGAGGAGATGAGTGTATTTTGGGTTGAGGTTGCTTATTTTCAATTTGGCATGCTGAGGTTGTTTGATATTGGGTTTCTGTCTATGATCATGGATGTATTTTATGGAATTTGATTTTGATCAAGACAGCTGGAGTTAATTGAGGAATTTGAGTTATAACTCGTGGTTTTGGGAGAGAGAGTATTTTTCTACTAAATTGTGATAAGAGTTTTGGTTAGTAGAAATGGAGCCACCTTGTACTCGATGGTGTTAGTTTCATGAGGACGTAAGTTTTATGCATGTGGCGAATATCAGAGTGCGCAGCAGAACCGTGGTATTTTTGTTGTAGTCAGGAGTTCAAATTGTGCTGATTTGAAGAATTAATGGTGACTTGAATTTTGAGAAGATACTTGTGATTGGCGATTAATCATTTGGTTGCGCAAAATCTGTTACTGATGGTTAACATTGGAAGTGGCTATTAGGTTTCCAATAGTAGAATTCAATGAAGGTTTAGAAGTTGGAGCATAGGAGTTGATTGCAGTTGGCACATATTATTGTAAGGGCTTTTGATCATCGGAATTTTTTGGATGTGGTATTAAGGTTCTCGAGGAAATGAGATTTTGGATAGTATAGTCACCCTGGGAATACTGGTTGTGATGTGCCACTGGGAGACTAATATGAGTATATTGGATATTGCCATGTTTATTGAGAAATGTGCCACGTGCTGTCAAGTTAAGGCTGAGCATCAAAAGACCTACTGGTAGACTTCAACCTCTCCCTATTCCCGAGTGGAAGTGGGATGATATTTCTATGGATTTTGTTGTGGGTTTGCCGAGGACTCCTAGTGGGAAGAACTCTATTTGGGCGATTGTTGATTGGTTGATCAAGAATGCTTATTTCTTGCCTATTATTAATATTGACTCTTTGGGTAAGTTGACTCGGTTATATGTCAAGAAGATAGTGCGTTTGCATGGAGTACCCAAGTGTATTGTGTCAGATCGGGACCCACGGTTCACCTCCCATTTTGGAAGAGCTTGTAGGCAGCTTTAGGCACTAAGTTGAAGTTTAGTACTGCATATCACCCTCAAACAGACGGTCAATCAGAGCGTACTATTCAGACTCTGGAGGATATGTTACGGTCTTGTGTCATGGAATTTCAAGGAAGTTGGGAGAATCATCTGCCGCTTATCGAGTTCTCTTATAATAACAGTTTTCATTCCTCCATTCAGATGGCCCCGTATGAAGCTTTATATGGACGAAAGTGCAGATTGCCTTTATGTTGGGATGAAGTTGGCGAGAACAAATTGTTTGGGCTTGAGATAATTCAAGAAATGAAGGATCAAGTTCAGTTTATAACGACTAAAATGGTGGAAGCGCAAAGTCGCCAGAAGAGTTATACAGATAAAAGAAGAAGAGACTTATCCTTTGATGTAGGTGATTGAGTTTATCTTAAAGTCTCTCCTATGAAAGGCGTTAAGTGCTTTGATAAGAAAGGAAAACTTAGCCTAAGATATGTTGGCCTTTTTTCAGATCGTAGGGAAGGTTTGGCTGGTTGCTTATAGAGTGGTCTTATCAGACTATTTTGGCGGTATGTTCTCAAGTTTGCTCTTAGTTGAATCTTATTCCTGTCTTAGTCTTAATGTTGACCTTGCCAATTTCGAGGACAAAATTTTATTTAAGGGGAGGAGAATGTAACACCCCGTATTTTAGTGTATTTTTATTGAAGGAATTATTTTTATGGATTCAAAATTTTATTCTCTTATTTTAAAATTATTGGATTTTTAATTGGGTTATTTTTATGATTTTTAGTTTACGAAAATTATTTTCGAAGTGCTTTCTTTAAATTAATTATTGTTATGTGTTTAAATTTCTTCTCGAATTAAATTAACTTATTATTGGGTTTAATTATTTATTTTCATGTTAATCACTGTGTTTGAAATATTTTATTTCACTAGCTGTTTTAAAATCGTTTCCGTTGGATCATTTTCGTGACCCAAGTTATGAGGATTGGACCTCATTTCTTTTCCCTCTATTTTTCTTTTCCTTTTCTTTTTCTTTTCTTTTCTTTTCTTTTCTTTTTCTCCTCCCTGGTTTCCCTTCCCGCGCGCGCGACTCTCTCTCTTGCCGTGCATTCGTCTCTCCCCAGCCAGCCGCCATGCGCCGGCGGTGGTCGACACCACCCGGCTCCTCCGCTCCCCCTACCGCCGGCAATCACCCCCTTCCATTTCCAGCTCCTCCATCGCCGTCGTTAACCACCACGAACCCATTGAAGCCGTGGCACTCTTTCAGCCGCTGCGCCGCCGTCGCACCACCATTGGCCACCATCTTCTCACCACATCATCCTCGACCTCTTGGCAACCCATTGGACCCAACCCCAGCTCCGATCCGCCACCGGTGAAGCTCCACCATCTACATTTCCGATTTGGGTATTTTGGTCTTCTACCGCGTATTGCGCCGCCACCCACGACCGACCTCCTTAGGCCCTACCTTATCATTTTTGGGTCTTCGTTTGTCCCCGTTTGAAAGTGGGTATTTGTGACCCACGGCCACAGTGTATTTTGCACTGTTACGTTGCTCAGACGTCATTTCTTGCAGCTTCGTGATCTATCGGAAATTGCTATATAGCGCTGTAAGTATTTCTTCAAAGAATTCTTGTGAATTTAATGTATTTTTGCACTAACACATTTCACTGTATTTGAACTGTTGATTGGTTTTGCCGGATTGAGTCCGAGGAGTACGGGGGTCGGATGGATTGGTGATTGGAGTTGTTTGGTTAGATTTGATTGGATTGGTAATTGTTGGTTTGGATATTGTGTTGGTTCATGTACATTGCATTTGGCACGCATGATCATGTTTGTAAAGGAAAACTGGGTTTTCGTGTATTGCATTCATGTTCATGTGTTTATGAAAACTGGGTTTCATGTGAGTATGGAATTTGGGTGCGTGTGTATCACGACCCCAAGCCGAGATGAGGCATTATCTCGGTGGAGCTCCTCTGGTTACTCGGGAGCGGAATATACTGAGTAACGTCCCCTGGATTGTCGCCGGGCGACAATGGGATCGGACAAGAGATTCGTGCCGACTCCGTGGTCCTTCTGCTGGCGGGGACTAGAGGATGTCTGGCCACGTACGCGCTGGGCGCGGAACTGGGCATCGATCGTTGCGTAGTGTGGGTGCTTGGCCATGTACGCACCGGGTGCGGAACTGAGCACCGCTACGAAGCCAGGACGTGCGGATGGTCCATAGGGGAGGCCATGGTGCATATGGTAATAACGGATTAATTGGCTATTTTCTGGGAAAATAGTGTGTGTTGGATTTTGTGTAAATCATTTTCTGAGAAAATGTTTTACGGATTATTTTTGGGCCAAATGGGATTTGGCGTGTGTTGGAGAAATTATCATTTTCGGAGAAAATGATGTTTTGAGGAAAATGCATATTTCATCATATGCATGCATGTTGGTTGCATTAAATGCATTTTATTCTTGAGGATTATTTGGGTTATACTTACCTGCGATACCATTTTGTGGTAACACAGATTTTGATGCAGAGGAGGAGGAGGAGGAGGGCGAACCTGAGGAAACGGCTTCGCCCGAGGAGTGATCTGGGATCACTGGCTTTGTTATTTTATTTTACTCATTTGTATTTGGGACATGTGTTAAACTTTATTTTGGGATGACTATGTAAATGCTTTTAAACCTCTTCTGATATTTAGATTGTATTTTAAATTTTGGTACTTAGTTGACTATCCGCTGCGTTATTTTATTGTACACTATTGCATGTACACACACTTGACACTTCGTTGGGATGCGTGACGATGTTGTCATCATCCCGGTGTCTCGATCCCCGTATTTTTTTTTTATAAGGGGGATTGGGGGCACCACAGTTACGAATGGTATCAGAACTTATCCCAACCAGAAATATGGGACTTGAGTCGTGCCATCTATGACGGACTGGCCCGATGAGTACGTCGGGAATTTTATGGGGGGAAGATTGTGATACCCTATACGATAAGAATAAGGGTAGGTAGTGTATGAGATCTCACATTGCTTGGGAAGCAGAAGTTCTTGCTCTTTGTAAGGTTCTAATGAGGCTCGAATTGTATTATTAACTAATCTTTTTAGAGTATAGGCTATATGGTTTGAGCCTTCCATTGGGGCCAGTGCACCCGCATATCTCGAACATCCTCTCCAGATCCTTGATCCATCTCCCAACTCTGAGTGGGTCTTCCTCACCCATAAATCTAGGGGTCCTATGGTCCTAGAAAAGCTCATAGGAGCACCCGCTCTGCTCCTCCCAAGGTTAGGGCTGGAAGTTTTGTTGGAGGAATTTTGTCATACGATTTAACGTCCTAGCCATGGCATAATTTCCATCACCAAGCGGTAGTTCATCCTCGGGAGCTCGGCCAAAAGGTTCGTCACGTGGGAACATGGGTCGCACCATATTTGCTTGCCAAAACGCAACCCATAACGCCTTTCCTTAACTCAAACGAAAGAACTTTAAAAGATTAAAGCCTATATTTCTAGTACTGCACCTAGGTGACTTGTGGTTTTAGCCAGAGCCGAACCACTCTAATACCACCTGTGGCACCCTCGACCCCCACGTGTGATTTGATAGGAGTTGTGACACTGGGGTGATGGCCACTCGGGTCACACACCCAATCGCCAAGTGCAAGTGTGTGCGAACATGCAAATTGTGTATAGTTTATAAACGCAATGGAAAAATATAATAAAGCAGTCTAAAACTAAGTACCAGAAAATTTAAAATTACAACCCAACAAGAGGTCCTCCATAAAGTTATTACAGTCATCTAACTGATCAGAATAAGAATAGAACTAGAAGTCCATCAACTACAACAGAAATAAACCCTAGGTCACCACTACTCAAGTGGGTTGGTCCATCATGCTCAAACCCGTCCTCTGCATCAAAGTCTATGGTTGCATGAAAAGGATCCGTTGGTGGAAACACCACAATGAGATCTTGCAATTTCAACAAATAAATCCAAAGATCAACAATCAAGAATTTCAAACATGGAAGCATATCAAAAAACATGCACAATAGTCATGAGAGACTATCCCAAAATACCCATTTATGTGATGTTACAAACAAAACATAATATCATTTAATTAGTCACTCACTCCAAAAATCCCATTTGTACCCAATTTACAACCATTTATTACAGTGTACACCATGGTCTCCCCTCGATACCACCCGCACACCCTGTCTCCCTTCGTCACACCATTGGTAACGGCTGTATATGTGACTTCGTAATGAGCAATGCCCAGCTCTGCACTCGGCGCTTAACGTAACAAGACATCCTCTAGCCCCTACGAGCAGAGGGACTACAGAGTCATGCCAAGAGCGTTACCGTCTTGGCCGAGCCAACTATTGCCCAGCAACAGTCCAGGTGATGTCACTCAGTTTTACATGCTCTTGAGTGACTAGTGGAGCTCCAAAATAATACTCCATCTCGACATGCGGTCAGACACGCATGCACGTATAGAAAAAATATATTTTTGATGACACCCAAAAACCTAGTTTTTAGATTACACAGCATAGCATAGAACATACCACAATTGAATAAATCATGGCAGATATTAATAACAATTAGTATGCAGATGCATGACAGGCAACTATTGATTGGCATGGCATAGCACAAAACAGTCAACAACACAACAATACAAAAGTCACAATTTCAACAATTACATAAATTCCAAATACACGCGTTTCCCAACTCTCCATCTGGCCCTCGACCCACTTTTTCGACGACAAGTACATCATTAATATCCCAACTCTTCACAGGGCCCTATGCCACTTTTTAATCACAACCAAACTGCAACAAAGTTAGTAATAATTCCACGTTAGTAAAATCAAGGGTCATTCTAGAGATTTACTTACTACGTGGAAAGCAAATTTATGGATGATCGAGCGTGATGGCTTAAAGTGTGAGAATGTGCGCGATTCACTGAATGGATGGACAGAGCTGATTAGATTAATCTGAACATGATAAAAAACTTAAAGCACGAGGCAAGAGGCAGAAAGGCTTACGTGGCGGTGTCAAGAGGGGCAAAGCACGCGGTGGCAGTGGCGGTGGACAATGGTAGAGGCGGATTTGGACAAAATAGAGGGGCAACTGGTGGGATTATTTCAAGGGGGTGGCAAATCTGACGTGCTAGTGGTTGGAGGAGGGGAGTTTCACGGCTGGGTGTGGTGAAGCCCGGCAGGGCAGTGGCTAGGGTGGGCTTTAGCTCACAGGTTGGGTGGAACCAAGGGAGATGGATAGTGGGAATGGAAAGTGGAGTACCAAGAGGTGGTCTTGCAACCACCAGTACAAAGCTGGGAGTGGTGGCTCATGGCGGCACACAACAACGTAGGGCAAAAATACTTCTAAAGGCTACTGGGAGTAAATCTGGGGGTAAGGGAGGTGCTAGAATATGATTTGAGGGAAGGAGATGAGGCTTTGAGGGATGATTTGGAGGAGGAGAGGCTCGGCCTATTTATAGGCGAGGGTTAGTTCTTGGCAATCACAACCGCGACTGTGATTGGGGGTGCGGGATGTGTTGGCTTTGCGAGCGTCGCATGTGTGGCATGCGACGAGTGGTGGGCAGTGGCGGCTAGCAGCTACCATGGCTAAGGCTTCACGGGTCGCAGAGAGAGAGATAGAGAGATTCATGCAAATTGTTGGAAGTGGAGGTAGCGACAGACGAAGGTGATGGCCCATGCATGACGGACACGTGGCGAAGGCGCAGCGGTGGCTTGGGCGGCGAGGGCTCGTGGGTTTCCCTTGTCGTGAACAGGGAGGGGTGTGCAGCGCTGGGGGAGAAAATAATTTAGGCTTTTCTATCAAATGCACAAAACAAAACCGCATAAGGGTAGGGAAAAAACATTCACCTCCAAAGCAAACAAAACGATGCCGTTTTGGTGGGAGGTGTAAGGGGGATTTTCCCACTATTGGCCCATACATCGAGCCCATGAGGGAGCACGAGAGAAGCAAGTCAGAGAGCCCGGCCAAGCCCAATCAAGCCCAATGACCCCCCCACTAAGAAGGGTTAGTAGGCCTCTATAGAGTACTTGGCTCACGAGCAAAACCCACCCCTGAACAACCCATATATGGGGAAAGCGGACAGCAGGGGGAGATGGAACTCGCTATCCTGACACCACCCCGTTGACCCTCTATCCTTGGGAACCTGTGCAGGTAGGTGGGTGGGAGATACAGAGAACTATTGATCTCCTAACAACAAGCATGGAGGGGCTTGACGAGGAGCTCCTGTTGGATAAAGTGAGTCAGGAAGTCATGTCGCATTAATTGCGCCACCCCCAGACTCCACACCACATTTAATGATGCAGCCACAGAAGCCACGCCGCATTAAAGGATTTTGAAAAAGGAACTGTGGAAAGAACATAAGTTCCTCAGAGTCAGGTATGGGCGATCCCCACTAGAAACTTAGTATAAAAGTTGATCCCCAGGTATGAAGAACACTTTCTGATTCCGCTAAGCTTACGTACAAACTTCTAAGGAGATATACTGACTTTAGCATCAGAGACTCTTTGGCTACCACCAAGGCCCCCTATTCTCTGTGTTTGCCTAAATGTGTAGGTGAAAGCCCGAAGACCCTAGTTTCATGAACCTGGCCCAAAGGCATGCGGAACTTGACATTAACAGTGGCACCGTCTGTGGGATCTCTATAGACTTCACGTGTCCTTCGTGCACCTGTGACAACCCGTTCTTAGACAACTCGGAGAGGAAAAAACAACTTCAACAAACATGGAATGAGACCCTCCAGATGTGGCGCCCCCAATCCCCCCTTAGATAAATACACAGGGATCAAGACGCCAGGATGGTGACAACACGGTCACGCATCCCAACGAAATGTGCTCAAGTGTGTGCAACATGCAACAGTGTACAAATAAAATAACGCAGCGGATAATATAAATAAGTCAACTAAGTACCAGAAATTTAAATACAAATATTTAACACAATTTATCTTTAAAAAATTATACAGTCATCCCAAATATAATACAAAAGGTAAATACATAAATTGATAAAAACATAACTCACTAAACAGGAGCAATCCCAGATCACTCCTCCAACGGAGCCAAGCTAAGGCTCGTCATCATCATCTGCATCAAAATCTGCGATACCATAAAATGGTACCACAGGTAAGTATAAACCAAACAACTCTCGGGATAAAAATACATTAATGCAACCAACAATATAGCAAAAAACATTTAGCCATAAAATACCATTTTTTTTCCCAGAAAAATGATTATTTCCAACACACGCCAAAAATCCCATTTTGGTCCAAAATATCCGTAAAACATTTTCCCATAAAATGATTCACACAAACAACCTATTTATCGGACACTGTAGGCGGGAATCACAGGCGGGACTCTACCACCGTCCCTGCTTACCACCATCCCTACCGCGTGCACCGTAGGCGGGAATCACAGGCGGGACACAACCACCATCCCTGCTTACCACCATCCCTAACGCGTGCACCGTAGGCGGGAATCGCAGGCGGGACTCTACCACCATCTCTACAGTCTCTTTTCCTTTTACTCACATGAGAATCCAATTCCAATAAACCCATGAACATGTATGCAATCATGCGCAAACCCAGTTTTCTTTACAAACATGATCATGCATGCAATATGCGATGTACATGAACAAGCTATAACCAACAACCAACAACCACAATTCACAATGCAAACAAACACACAACTCCGTCCACAATCCATCCGACCCCCGAAACTTCTCGGACTCAGTCCGGCAAAACAAACCAATTCACAGATAATATGTGTTAGTGCAAAAATATATTTAAATCACGAAAGTTCTTTAAGGAAAATACTTACAGTGCAATATAACAATTTCCGAAGGATCACGAAGTTGCAAGTGGTGATATCTGAGCAACACCACAGTGTAAAATACACTGTGGCCGTGGGTCACAGATACCCACTTTTCAACGAGGACAAACGAAGACCCAAAAATGGTAGGGTAGGGCCTAGAGAGGTCGGTGAAGCCAATGGTGGTGGTGGTTTGCCGTGGGTGGCGGCGCAAGGGGTGGTTTTAGGCTAAAAATGCACAAATCGGAAATAGGCTTGGTGGGGCTTCACCGGTGACGGATTGGAGCTGGGGTTGGGTCCAATGGGTTGCCAAGAGGTCGGGGATGAAGTGGTAGGAAGATGGTGGCCAATGGCGGTGCGACGGCGGCGCAACGGCGGAAAGAGTGCCGCGGCTTCGTGGGCTTCGTGGGGGCTAACGGCGGCACGAACGGAGGTGATATTGGTGGGGTGAGGTCGCCGGCGGCTGGGGAAGCTAGCGGGCTGGGCGGTGAAGGCCACCGCCGGCTCATGGCGGCGCAGGCGTGAAAGTGGCCCGCGGCTTCGTGGGGTGCGTGTGGGCTACCGGCGGCGAGGTAGGGGCTGAGATTTGGGGGTGAGGTCGCCGGAGGGAGGGGGAGCTGGTCGGCTGGGCGGTGTCGCGCACGGCGGCGCGACGGCGGCGGGCTGGGGGAGAGGAAGAACGGACGGAGAGAGAGGGAGGGAGAGGGAGTTGCGCGCAGGGAGGGGAAAATAAAGAAGAAAAAAGAAAAGAAAGAAAAGAAAAGGAAGGAAAGAAAAATGGAGGGAAAAGAAATGAGGTCCAATCCTCATAACTTGGGTCACAAAAATGATCCAACGGAGATGATTTTAAAACCACAAGTTAAATAAAATAATTTATACGTAATGGTAAAGTCAAATTGAAATAATTAAATCCCACAGTAATTAATTTAAATATTAAAAGCAATTTAAATGCATAACAATAAATAAATATTTGGAAAGCACATAAAAATAATTTTCACCAAATTAAAATCATAGAAATAAACTTACTAAAAATCCAACCAATTTTAAAATAAGAGGATAAATTTTTGAACAATAAAAAAAATCATCCAGTAAAAATACTCTAAAATACGGGGTGTTACACCGGAAGGAGAAGAAGACACTCAAAATGGCCACGAACGAGCCAGAAAATGAGGTAGAACCAAGCAACAACGAGCGCGTGGGACCCAGGAACGCAGGAGAAGGAGGTGACGCAAAGGAAGAAAGAAAAGACATGCAACTCATGGCACGAGAGCGTTACGTGTGGAAGTTGAAGCCTAAAAACGTCGAGGTACATATGGTCCACTTCCTGACCTGCGACCACAACCTTCCACCCCCACCCGAGTAGACCCTGGCAGAGGGGAAGGTCTGAGATGAGCAGGGGCTCATGAAGGTGGAGACAGACTAACCGCTGGAGTTGATCTCCTTGAACCCTAGTCGACCGGAAGCTACCGTCCAGATTACACCTGACATGAGAAGCGCCAAACAACAGCTCCTCATGGAGAACCGAGATGTCTTCGCTTGGAGTCAAGAAGACATGCCCGGGATCGACCTAGAGATCGTATAGCACAGCTTGAGCGTGAACCCAAAGGCTAGGGAGTAAGGCAAAAAGGTCAAAACCTCACCACATAAAAGAATGTTGCCATCATGGCTGAAGTCGATTGGTTACTTGTAGGGGGCTTCATACGGGAGGCCCATTACCCGGACTGGCTGTGCAACATGGTATTGGTGAAAAAACAAAATGGCAAGTGGAGAATGTGTGTTGACTTCACCAACATGGTATGAATGTGTGTTGACTTTATACGGGAGGCCCATTACCTCGGATCAACCTGATCGTTGACTCCACGGCCGGCCACCATGCTTAGTTTCATGGATGCCTACTCCAGGTACGACCAGATCCGATGAACCCGAGCAACGAGGAAAAAACCTTGTTCATCACCGATCGAGGATTATACTACCAGTGGTTGGTCAACCGTATGTTCAAAAATCAGATCGGGAGAAACATGGAGGTCTATGTGGAAGATTTGCTGGTCAAAAGCGGGGTCCTCGAGCAACTCCTGAATAGCCTCCGTGAAGCCTTCACGGTATTAAGGCAGTACCAGATGAAGCTGAACCCGGTGAAGTGCACCTTTGGCGTAGGCTCCGGAAAATTCTTGGGATTCATGGTATTTGAGCGAGGGATAAAAGCCAACACGGAGAAAGTGGAAGCCATAATCAGCATGGCCCCTTCGAAGAATAAACGAAGTACGTAAACTAGCCGGACGAATAACGGCCTTTAAAAGATTCTTGTCAAGATCTACTGACAAATGCCTACCATTTTTCAACGTTTTGCAGAAAGCGTAGACATAGGATGAAGAGTGTGATCACGCATTTGAATATCTCAAGAAATACCTCGCTAGCCCTCCGCTCCTCAGCCACCTAGGTTCAGAGAAACGTTGACCCTATACCTATCAGTCTCCCGACAGGCGGCTTTCTTGGCCTTAGTGCGAAACGAAGGTGAGGCCCAGAGGCCCGTGTGCTACACAAGCCAAGCATACCGAGGAGCAGAAGCCAAATACCCGCTCATAGAGCAACTTGCCTTCACGCTAGTGGTAACCACCAAGAAACTCCAACCGTACTTCCAAGTACACTAGGTAAAGGTCCTCACTGACACCCCTTTAAAGAAGATCCTACTAAGAACAGACGCCTCGGGTAGCCTTACGAACTGTGCCATGGAGTTAAGCGAGTTTGACATCAAATACTCACCACAAAATGCTATTAAGGGGCAAGTATTAGTAGATTTCGTGGCAGAATTTATCGCTTTCCTGGAAGGAGTCGAACATCCACCTCTTTTGAAGCCCTGGCAGGTCTTTGTTGACTGCTCATCTTGCCAGGCCAATCAGGGAGTGGGGGTGCATATAATTACAGACGAAGGTAAAGAGCTTAATTATGCTATCAAGCTGGCATTCAAAACCACTTCCCCATCGGCTCGGCAGGATGAGCCGTCAATGAAGACCTGCCAGGGCTTCATAGGAGGTGCATGTTCGACCCCTTCCGGAAAACCAATAAATTCTGCTACGAAATCTACCAATACTTGCCCTTAATAGCATTCCATGGTGAGTATTCGTTGTCAAACTCGCTTAGCTCCATGGCCCAATTCGTAAGGCTACCCGAGGCGTCCACTCTTTGTAGGATCTTCTTCAGGGGGAGCTTAATTATGCTTTCAAGCTAGCATTCAAAACCACTAACATTGAGGCAAAGTACGAGGTACTATTCTTGGGTCTGGTGGTCACCACATCTCTAGGCACCTTAGAGGTAGAGGTGCGAGCTAACTCTCAAGTTGTGGTCAATCAAGTATAAGGTGATTTCACTGCGAAAAGTGAGAAGTTAATGAAATATCTGAAGCTGATAGAAGCTGAGTGCGCCCACTTCGAATACTTTCAGATCCAACAAGTTCAGAGGGCTGAGAATCAAAAGGCAGATAAATTGGAGCGAGTGGTGTTTGGGCAAGAAAATTCTCCCCTGCTAGAAGGGATAGTGATCAGGACTGTCGAAATACCAGCCGTGGGGATTGAAGTGGTGGAAGTAAAGCTAGGAGCTCCAGAATGGGCGTTGGATACTATTAGGTATATAGATACAAACGAGGTACCCGACAATAGACACGAGGCCAGAAAGATTAGGAACAGAGTGGTGCATTACACCTTAATTGAAGGAGTCCTATACTGAAGAGGACATTCTGCACCCCTCCTGAGGTGCATCTCATTTGGAAAAGGTCAATATGTGCTGGCGAAAGTGCATGAGGGAATCTGTGGAGACCATTTTGGAGGAAAAGTGTTGGCGGGCAAAGTGATGAGGGCAGAGTACTACTGTCCTCGCGCCCTGCGGGAGGCCAAGGAGTATGTATGGAAGTGCAAGAAATGCTAAGAATACTCCAAAGTGCACCATTGCCCCCTTCCCCCAGGCAAGGGAGGAGTAAAGTTTGTAGTAGTGGCAATGGATTACTTCACCAAGTGGGCACAGGCAGAGGCGTTAGAGACGATCACGGCAAGCAGCATCACTCACTTTTTGAGGAAACCGGTTGTCTGCAGATTTGGCATCCCCCACACCATCATATCAGATAATGGTAGGCAGTTTGACTTTGACCACTACCGAGACTCGTGCCGAGAGTTGGAATTGAGTTTCGCTACTAGTTTCCGGGACATCCCTAATCTATTGGGTAGGTGGAAGCGACTAACAAGACTTTGATGGGGGTACTAAAAAAGAAGCTTAGAGACAAAAAGGGCAGTTGGGCGGAGGAACTTCCTGAAGTCCTACGGGCATACTGTGTCACGATAAGGACCCCGATGGGAGAAACCCTCTTCACCCTTACCTACGACCATGAGGCAATGCCACAAGTTGAGATTGGGATCCCAACCTACAAGGTACAACACTTCGAGTACAACTCCAATGACGAATGACTAGAAGAACAATTGGACTTGCTGGAGGAGGTCAGGCTTGAGGCATAAGTAAGAACATTCGTTGACAAAAGAAGAGCAGAGTAATGCTTCAACAAACGTGTGCGACCAAGGGCGTTAAGAATTGGGGACCTCGTGCTAAAGCAGACAGGAACAATTACCTGAGATGAAGGAAAGTTGGGCCCACGATGGGAAGGCCCCTACATGGTCACTGCTAACAACCGCTCAAGCTCCTATTGGCTCCGAAACTACCAAGGGAATGAGCTGCCATGCCCTTGGAACTCCAAACACCTGCAAAAGTTTTATTGCTAAAAAACCATGCAATATGTAACTTGCATTTCCGTATCAATAGTGTAAACTCCATTAAGGAAAGTGTGACTTTTCAGGGATAAAATGCATCTCGCCCATCAATGTAATCTCAATCGACAAAATCTCCATCAGGGAAATCTCCATCAACGTAATCTCCATTTGTGAAATCTCCATCAACGTAATCTCTATCGGCGTAATATCCATCAATGCAATCTCTATTGAATAAATCTCCACCAACGTGAGCGGGCTAGCTCTCGGTTGCTCTATCCTTTTCGCACAGAGAGCGGGCCAGCTCTCGGTTGCCTGACACTTACCTTCCTCATGAGCATCAACAGGCGAGAGTGGGTTCAGTCTCACATTGCCTGACAACTTACCTCCCCGCGGAAGATAGAGGGTGAGACAAGCCTTAAGGCCACCTCACCCCTCCCACAATGGAGGGCGGGTCTAGCCCCCCGGCTGCCCGACATCTTACCCCGACCTCCGCCACAATGAAGAATGGGATCAGCGCTAGCCTGACCCAACACTTACCTTCCCTGTGATGTCAACGGGTGGGAGCGGGTCCAGTCTCAAACTACCTAACCACTTATGTCCCTTTTAGGGCTAAAGGATGGGCAGGCGGTCTAACCTCCCTCGCGGGGAGAGAGGGTCCAACTTCTTACCTTTCCGAATAACTTATCCTGCCCCCATCATGGTGAAGAGAGGACTAGTTGCTTAGGCGTCCAACAATTACCTCCCTGCCAAGTACCAAAGGGATGAGTCACACCAGAGGCCACTCTATCCTTCTGGCAGTGGAGAATGGGCCAGCCCTTGGTTGCCCAACACTTACCTTCCTTCTAAGCATTGATAGGCAAGAGTAGGTTCAGTCTCAAACTGTCCAACAACTTACCTCTCCGTGGGAGATAAAGGGTGAGATGCGCATTAAGGCCATCTCGCCCCTCCTCATGGGAGATAAAGGGTGAGATGCGGGTCCAACTCCTCGAATACTCAACAACTTACCCCGACCTCTGCCACGACGAATAGTGGGATCAGCGCCAGCCTGATCCAACACTTACCTTTCCTGTGGTGTCAATGGGTGGGAATGAGTCCAGTATCAAACTACTTGACAACTTACCCCACCTCCACACGACAAAGAGTGGACTGGCTTCTCAACCTTCTGAAAAATTACCACCTTGGAGTACCAAAGGGGCGGGCGTAGCCCAAGGCATCCCGACCCCTCCCTCGATGGAGAGCTGGTCTAGTCACTCGACTACCCAACACAACGCCATCTCCAACAATGAAACGCCAAACGAGCTACAACTCGGGCTCCTCACCTCACTCCTCTTCCACCAAACAGGATGACAAGCGACTAATACCTTACATCCCCGACAAAAAAAAACTAGGTTTACAAATCTCGGACTCGTAAATCAAGGATGAAGTATACTAATTTATTTTGTCCAATGATGAATTGCACAACTCCTACTCGCCTCATGGCGAAGAGCAAACCACTTTCCCGGCTGTCTGAAAAACTTCCTCCTCGGGGGACCAAAAGGAAGGGCTTGACCTAAGGCATCACGACCCTTCCTTCGGTGGAGAATGGGTGTAGTCCTTCAGTTGCCTGACATAACGCCATCTCCAACAACAGAACGACAGACAATGGCGCCTCGAAATCCTTGCCAAACTACTACTCCACCAAATGAGGAGCCAGAGCAAGAAGACTCCCTGACTACGTGGTGACTCACCCCCCAGGGAGGCCAAAGAGGAGGGCACAACCTAAGGCATCTCGACCTCTCTCTTCGTGGAATATGGGGTCAGTCTCTCCCCTACCGAAGAAATACGTCTGTATGAGAAAGTGCTTAATTGGCGGGGTAATCAGAGAGAATACTTGGCAGCAACTCCTTCCAGTCAAGGCCTTGCGCTCCAACCTTGCTGGAGCTTGAGAAAGAAATCACACCCACAATTACCATCAAATTACTTTGAGGATTTAGGGGCACATGACCTCTCGCTCTCTCCAAACCCTCTAGATAGTCGCGAGTCTAAGCGTCAGCATGCCCCCGCTAGCTTGTCAGTCTACGAGGCTGACGAGAAATCTGGGGAGCCAAGTATCACGTCCCCCTAGATTTGACTTATCCCTCAGATCAGGCTCACCAAGCCAACAGAAGAAAAATAAAAGTAAAAAGAACATTGGGGAAGGGACAAAGCAATTGGCAAAGGAAAAAGGACAATTTTATTAACAAATTAAGCATATACAAGGCGTGAGCAAATGGCTGGAACAACATCTAGAGATAATTAATCAGAGTACCCTACAAGAAAAAAAAATGTAAAAAAAAAAAATTATGTGTCTCACTTTACAAACAGAAGAAAAAGAGATACATAAACACAGAGAGGGAGTTGTTCAGCTGGCGGGGTTGTCATTGGTGGGGTTTGTCTAAGAGGGCGGTTAGGATGAGCTCTTTCCTTATCAAGGCTCCACGCTTCAACGCTGCTGGGTCCAGAGGGAGTTCCTGCACTTTTAGTACCCTCAAGTTGCTTTGGGGATTCGAGAGCACATGATCTCTCATTCTCATCAAACCCTCCAAGTAATCGTAATTCCAGGCATCATTGTGAACCAAGCAGATGTGCGACAATTCGTTGCACATCCGAGATGGTGGCCTCATGGACGGTCATCAACCGATCGACCTTGGTCTTCTCAAACTCCAAGGCCTTCACTCTCTAGTCTTTAGCCTTGAGGGTGCCTCTATTTTTCTGCAAGGACTTGGAGGCCTCCACATACCTCCCTTCCAACAACTTGTACGACCGTGAGTCAGAGTCATGCTATTTATACAACTTCACGTTCTTAGCTTGCAGCTGCTCTAGCTCCTTCCACTGGTGATTGAACGACTCCCTGGACCTTGCCAAGGCAGACTTAAATTGGGCCTTGCGTCGCCAAAGCTTGAATATCCTCTTCTGCCTCTATCATCGACTAAATTTCACATTGACGAGAGTTTACTCCAACTCCTCTTTCCTTTCCCTCTCCTCTTTGGGACAATGCAAGGTCAACCAAGCCAAAGATCTGAGTGCCCAATTCTCGACTTCTAATGCTGAGGAAAAAAATTGAAGGAATATAAAGATTTGATTGATGAGTAAGTGAAAATATACTAGCAAGTGGAGAAGAAAGAGAAGCAACTGCATTAGTAGTATGTTGTGGAAAGTCAAACGAAGAAACATAAGTCGATGTTGAAGAAAAGGCAATAATTTATGATACTGAGACTCAATCAAAGAAATGGGAGATGCAACCAAGAAAGTGTTGTCAGAGACAACCTGATTTGCCATGGACTGTTGCCTTGCTTGAATTTATACCACGGTGGAAAGTCATGAAGCTTGAAGCACTTCTCAACAATATGACCAGTGGTCCATAGTGTTTACAGACAGGACGTTCTTTCTTGGACATGGATCTTAAAGGATGGCCAATATGGGCTTTGACAGTAAAGGCATGATTTTTAGATGATGAAATAGGGAGAATCTAAATCTCACATTTTTGCTCTTCTTATAAAACAAGACTAAAAACCTTGTTAAGAGGAGGCAAAAGGTCCATTAAAAGGATCTAAGCCCTAACAGAGGAATATGACTCATTCAAACCAACAAGAAATTGAATAATACGTTCTTGTTGAACATATGTATTTTAGGTATGACCAGCACCACAAGAACAACTCGGAATCTTGTAGTTAATATCATCCCTGAGAGCCTTCAATCATGTAGAATAGGCACTAACAGAAAGTTGCCCTTGAGAAAGAATAGAAATCAATTTCTGTAACTAAAAAATATGAGGACCATTCTTTTGCGAGAATTGTTCTTTTAAAGTTGCGTTTTGATGTTGAGTTGAGTTGAGCTGAGTTAAATTCTTTATGAATAGTAATGAGTTGAGATGGTTGAGTGAATTTTGTTGGACCCACTTAAGATAAGTTTAAGTGTATTTAGATGTTAAGATAAGTTTAGACATATTTACGGGAAGTTGTAAAATAATTGGGAAGTTTAGATTTCTCTCCCACTTCTGCCGCCAAACCAGCAAGCAAAAGAAAAAAAAATAAAAGGCAAATAATTGTTAGCACTTGCAACCAACTAATGAAGAGGGTTTTTTGTTTTGGAGGGAGAACAGAAAGAAAAAAAGTGAGATGAGGAAAGAAAAAATTATTGCTTCACGTGGGCTGTCAGGTGGGGTCCAGCCAAAGGCTGAAATCTGAACTGGTGTGGGCCTAGTCACTAATTTCACATCTGAACTGCATTGAGAAGAGATGAAACCTGCGTTTGGATATTCAACTCAGTCTAAAAATGAAGTACACTGGACTGAATTGTGCATCCAAATGGGGCCTAAATCATTCTAGATCTCAAATATTGTGTTGATGTAAAGGATGCTAGCAGAAATTTTAGAAGATTACCATATTGTTGCAACGCAGCCACAAAGCAAGCAAAGGATCTGTCGGATTTGAAGGCTAGAGGATGGTGCCATCAACAAACCCTAATTTTTTCTTTGTAGACAAGGTCATGGTCATTAAATGGGACCAAGTATGGTAATTTTTGCCGATAAGAGGCTGAGTGACTAGAATGATACCTGGGCTACCTCTTGGATGTAGAAAGAAAGGGCTAGTAGATTCTTCTGTTGAAGGGGGTGCCATGTGAGAGAGAGAGAATTAAGAAGAAACGTGTAGAAGCATGTAGAAGGTCTTAGAAATCTGATACCATATCAAGAAAATAACTGGGAGAAAAAATACTTTCAAATAATTACCTCAGCAAAAAATACAAGGGTATATATATAATGTTTACAGCTCAGCAAATAATATCTACAACTAGTTACATTCGAAATACAAATGGAAATTAAGTCGAGTTAAAAACTAAATCAAAACATTGACCAATACATCAAGTGGAAAATTTAATGCAATCCACTACATATCACATAGTTTGGGATTTATTCATTACATTACACAACATAATACATTTGTTTAATCAAAAGTAAAACAAAGACACTAAATTTACTTCTCCAACAAGTGACGCAGCACCTCCCTAAGTTAATCCTTGTCTTTGTTGCTTTGTCCAAATCAGTACCAATAGTATTCAATAGAATCAACACCACTTCAATATTCTTGATAGCATTGAATTAGCACAACATTTGCTTTTCTCTTCTACAAGAGGTACAGAGCCGAGTATCCTGGTGCAGTTTGAAAAAAAAAAAAAGAGTAGATGATAATTAACACCATGGCAAGATGTTTTGTGGAGAAAATTGAAGAGTGAAAAACTATGTTAAGAAAAAGCCTACGAACCTTTCAAATTATGATTTATTAGAAAATAGTGGATGTTCAAGAAAGCACTTGCGGGCCACTTGTAGAAACCAGATGCCAGCCAGGCTAGGGACAAATGATTGATCAACCATATAAAGGCATTCTAATTCCATTGTGGATAGCGTGAGTCAGAATCCAACGAACTCCAAGTCCAAGTAGCGTACCCATGCGAACACTTCTTGTCCGCCTACGTAAGCTCAACTTCTTTAATGTCACCTTTGCCAGTGAACACTTCCTCAAGGGCTAGCATAGCTGCATCCGAGATTGCCACAGCTGCAATCTATACAAGGAAGAAATTTATTCAAATAAGTAATCCTTCAAAAAAAAAAAAAAAAAAAGAGAAAATCTACTAGAGGCAACATAGTCATATTCTTTACCTCTTCCATTGTTAGTGCAGGGACCTTTGTTTGTATGGACATGTCCTCTATAACCTTTCCAAAACAAATCATAGGAATTAAAGAAAACAATATTCATGATATAGTATGCAAAATGATATATTCATCACAATGATTGAGATTGAGAAAGAGCTTTTCTATACGCTCGTTTATCAGAATATTAATGCATGTGTCTATAGCAATATCTACAAACTTAAATGGCTTGCAGCTTGAAACCTAATAGATCAAAAACTGCCCACCGCATTGCCTGCTGTAGAAAATTATTATATATACATTAGATTTCTAGCCAGGCCATTTAACCATGAACAAAGAACCATAAAATGCATTTAATATATATCCAAGGATTTCAGTGAGAGAGAGAGAGAGAGAGAGACTTACCAAAAGGCTGGTGGCGAGACAAAAACAGCAGTGAGAGAGAGAGACGGTAGCAAAAGCTTAAAGACTATGGTTTCAGGTGAAATTTCAGTTTGCCAGCACAAGAGCAGATAGAGAGGAATGAGGAATCGGGAGGTTAGGGCTGAAGCCTGAAGACTTAAGTATTAAACCTAGAAAAATCAGTGGTTCTAACGAAGCACAACACCTAGAGGGTTGAATAGGTATTTTTCAATTTTAATGGTCTATTCAAAATATTGTCAAACAAAATATTAGTCAATGAAATCATTCATAGAAATATAATCAACATAGCAATTTTGGTCACGAAGTGAAAACTCATTTGAAGAATGTTTTCAAAATCCAAAACCACTTCGAGTGTAAATCACCACCTAAATTCCCTTATAGAAAATTTAGTTTGTTACAATCAATTTAGAAACACTCACAAGACCCTTGTAGTACAATGGAGGTATGATTACCTAGAGAGAATAAGCTTTGGATGTAGAATGATGTTTCTCTCAAGGGTTCTCAACTGGCCCTCAATTTTTGTTCTAAGTCTACACCCCTTGAAATGAGTTGAAGAGTTTCCTTTTATAGGCACAATGAGACACGACGCTCAAACCCTAGTCAAAATTCTACATTTGCTCGAGCGATGGGTTGAGCAAGTGTCCAGCACAAGTTATTTCCAATGGTCATTCGAGCGATGAGTTGAGTCGGTGTTGAGCGAACTCTCTGTCTCAATTGTCACTTGAGCAAAGGTCAAACAAATTCTCTGTATGAGTTTCGCTCGAGCTTAATGTCAATCCACTTTAACATGAATTCTCTGTTTGAGGTTTGCTCAAGTGATAGATCAAGCGAACTTGCTGTTAGCTCAAGCCAATATTGAGCCGACTCCAACCTTTTGTCATTTTATTAGTTTTCTTCAACCACTTAACACTAAAACAAGTTACAACACAAGTTAATATAGGTTTTCACATGAATATGCAATACACTCATTTTTACAATCTCCCCCTTTGGCATTTTGGTGACAAAATCTCTAACCTTTATATTTAACGAACCTAATCTGGACATAACCATAACACAGGATTCCCACATACAGGTACAATCTCTGATCAAGTAGGTAAACGCACCAAAAACATGGAGATACAAAAAATATGCGCATTTGTTTAATTAATGTTTGCTAATAAATAAAAACAAGAATACAAGCATAGGAATGAAAAGAACATTTTTCATCAAGAAAATCATCATTAAGAAATAATCAGACACTGAGTAATCAAGGAATACAACAGCATAAGAAATTCTATTTCACAAAAACAAATTTCAAAACAAGCTACTCCCTACTCCCCTAAATGTATCCTCTCCTACTCCATATGTCGCTCCCCCTATATATATACTACTCCCCCCTTTTTTTTCAAAACGACAAATGTTTCAATCCTCACCACCGTCACCATCTTCGTAAGTGGTGGCCATTAGTACCTCCTGTATATCGTTGAAGTGCCATGTCACCAGGTGTGCGAGGCTATCGACGCGAGCATCTAGAAGATCAAATCAACTATCCATGTGATCAAGATGAGCATCCATGCAGTTCAAGTGATCAAGCACCATCTATAGGGTTGATTCAGTCGAATCTGGTGTAGAAGCGAATGGTGCGAAGCTAGATGGAGCAGAACTGGATGGCTGAGAACTAAATGGCTAAGTAGTGGGTGCAGGAAGATGTTCAACATCCAAAGGATGAGGACGAATATGTGCTAGACTCAGCTGGATTGTCTTACAACCAATAGGAGCCTTAAGATTAATTATTGGCTCATGAGGAGAAATAGCAACAGACTGAGACAAAGCAATACGGGTGATAAGACACGCAAAAGGTAACCCAGTTCGTGTCTTGCTAGACTAAAAGGCCTCAAGAATGACCAAACAAAGGTGACTTCCCAAATCAAAAGGTACATAATTGATTAGAGCATATAGCATACTATCTCTATCTAGGCTGATATCACTATGATGTGTAGTAGGGTACATATTAGTGAGCACTACTCTATTGAGAAGAAGATACTCAGGTGGAAACTGAATTGTATGAAGTGGTATCCTACCGTCCTAATTAATTTCATACCCACACAGGAAAGTTACAATGGCGGCCTTGCTAGAAGCAGAAATTGAGGTATAGAGATATGGGGGTTGGTCACACAAGGGACGTTAAGCAAATCAGCTAATATGACCAAAGTTACTCTGAATTGGATGTTCAGGAGACTAACTCCAAATGAGCCGTTGTCTGAGATGGTATGAATATTGGAGTAAACCTCCAGAACCAACTCAACAGAAGGGGAGATGGTATCGATAACCACTGACAAGACTAAATAATATGAGGCACTACAGTCTCGTGAAGCTCATTCAGAGATATCTCAAGCTCAACAATCAGAGTGCAATGAGAGAGGTTTTGAGCATAAAGTTCCCTTGCCCAAGCATCATGGAATTGTGCTTGGGTGGGAGAGGGAGCATTTTGCCAGGGTCACACATAATAATATCACTTTGTAGACATAATAATGATCATTAGACACTGTGCAAAATTAATGTGAATGACCCAATGTATGCATGCCTAAAGTGTTGCCATAGTGCCTAAAGTGCCTAGCATGCCTAAGTGACCCAATGTATAACATGCTCAATGGTGCCTAAGGTGCCTAATGTGTGCATGCCAAATATACCCTAAATGCCTAACATGCCCGATACATGACGATTTAAAAAAGGAAAAATGGATTTATTCAAAAAAAGTTTCATTTTGGAATTTTCTCGAACATTTGATGTGCCCTCAATACAAGTTCAGAATGAAAACGCCATGCAAGATCCAATACTTCCCAAGTACAACAAGGACTCAATATATGATGTAACAACATGAAGAGCCTGCCCAAAAATGTGAAGAGACTTGAAAAGTCCGTGAATCCGAGACCCAACACAAAATTCCTACTCAAACCAAAATGCCTAATTAAAAAAAACATGTAAAATACTCAAATGGATTTGAAGAGGATAAGCTTACCGTGAGTGGAAGAGGATTTCATTAGAGAAATCAAGTGAACAACACACGGGGAGGTGTGAAGAGATGGGAGAAAAATTGTGCAGAGGGAAAACTTTTGGGGGCTTTGTGCGAATTGCTTGAGAGGCCTTGGGCATATTAGGTTTTAAAGCTCGAGTGATGCTTAAATGCCTCGAGCAAGATACACATGCATCGAGCAGTGTATCGAGGAGAGGCATGATTATACAGTTTGACTCAATTTAAAATCCAAAATTCACATGGCTTGAATGAAACATTAATGAACTCAATTTTAAAACCCAAAATACACATCAAATGTAAAAGAGCACCATACTCACGTAAACCGGGCAGGTAGCAAATACAGAGTATCACAAGTAATACGGACGGGTGTGTTCAGATAGTCCTTACTCAATCAAGAAATTTTAGCCTAAGGATGTGAGTGGGGTCGAGCTGTAACAAGAAACCATTAATGGTTAGGAAGCCCTCTCAAGTTATAGAAAGTCAAACCGAATGCTACTAGGACCTAGAGACTTCTGTTTGAATTCATGTACTAGTAATGTCCAATGGGTAATAAATGACCCCCCCCCCCCTTTTTTTTAAAAAAATCATCAATTTTCTTTTTCTTTCTTTCCCTTTCTTTGTTTAATAGAGAGAAAAGTACCTCATCTAACCCATGGTCAATTCTGTATACAAGTAGAACTCCCCGACACCTCTGATTGCCTCCCCAAAATCTCACAAGATGGCAAAACGTCAATTGATTGAACTAGATGTGTGATGCAGGTCTCAAATTACAAATAATACACATGTTCCAAACCTTTGTGACCTATATACGCATATGATACAATTTTCAAAAGATACATGTACTTCGATTTTTAGAATTACCAATACTAATGTCCTTTATCACATCCATGTGCACAGTATTATGCATGATTTTTGAAAATACAATCAAGAGGACACAATATATTTTTAACAAGAAGATAAAAAAAAAAAACTATACAAGATCGAAGCATGTGTAAAATGCATGATGCATGACTGTTAGTCCACAACACAAATAGCATGTCTGGCCTGCTTCTCCCCTTTCTTATCCACACTTGTCTAACTTTTGGAGGATTCACCTTATTAGCCCCCTAGCTAGTAGTCAATTGGTCTAACTTTACATTGATCATATTAGTTTGTTTAGTTAAGACCATGATTTGACTCTACAAGTTCTGATGCCATTTTCTTGAGTAGGACTTTTCAATTCTTATGGGATGCCACCTAAGCTCAAAACAATTTGGTTGGATGTGACCAATCTTACCACAATTATGACACACATGGCTTGCTTTGTGAGCTCTTTGTCTCATGAAGGGTGAGACATACTTAGGAGCATTCATGAAATTTTTACCCCTTTTAGAAGGATAAGCAATCATACTTTTCGAAGATGCAGGAACATACACAAGGTGACTTTTTAATTCAAAACATTTTGGTCTAACATGACCAATGATTCCATAATGATGACATATAGGACTAGTCTTGCAAACTCTTTGGCTCGTGGGAGGTGAACTAGATTTTTGCTCATGTAAGGGCTTCTTACCCTTTTCAGATGGGAGAGCATTCCTATTCTCAGTCAACATAGGAATAAATACTATTTTTTCTACATTTTCATAGGGGGTTTTTGAAGTTGAAGGGACATAAGATTTTTCTTCAACACAACCTAGACCATTCTTGTCACCAGAGGACTTTCCTACACTTAGGAGTTGGTCAAGCTTTTGTGTCCCAATTGAAAATTTCTGAAGTTTAGTGTTTAACAAAAATAGCTCACTTCTTGAATTTTCACTTTATCTTGAAGTGACACATTCCTTCTTTGTAACTAGTCTGCAAGACTAATGGAGTCATCTAGTTTGCCTTGAAGACCTTTTTCTCCTTTGTAGATTCCTAACTTCTCAATATGTGTTTAAATTGAATACGGATGGTAGTAGCCTTGGGAACCTGGGTTCTAGCGGAATTGGTGGAGTTATTTGCAATGATCAAGGACGGCTTGTGCAAGCATTTGTCTCTCCTATTGGTTTTGGCTCAAATAATAAAGCAGAATTACTTGCGCTCCTTAATGGCTTGCAGTTATGCAAATCTCTTCATATTCTTAATGAGATTGTTGAGGTTGACTCGTTGGTGATTATTTCTTGGTGGAATAGGGGGAGGTGTGGGGTTTGGTACCTGGAGGATTATTGGAAAGAGATTGTTAGTTTGACTCAGGTCATTAATTGTCGGTTTCAACACGTGTTACACGAAGGGAATAAGGTGGTGGACTGGTTGGCCAAGGATGGCACCAAGGGTGTTGATTTGGTCTATACAAATAATTCTATTCAATCTTGGGCCCTTAGAGGTTTGTTTCGTTTGGACTTGTCTAGTTTTCCTTCATTAAGATGTTGTTAATTTCTGCTATTGGAAGTTTTTGTGATTTTCTTATATAGGCTTGGTTAGTATTGAGTTCTTTATAGGCTTATTTTTGTTTGTTTATTTTGCATTATGTTTTGTTGGTTGGTATTTGGTGGGATTTTTTGTAATCTTCTAGATGCCTTGATTGTAACCACAGTATTCCTCTGCCACAAGTGAGAGCTTATTAATAAACTTGAGACGGGGCCACTATGTGTATGGCTACCAGCTATTTCTAAAAAATAAAAAATAAAAATTCACACACTCCTTATAAAGCTTCTGATAGATTTACTACAATTCGTCTTCATACCCGGAATCATTTCCAGAAATACTCCCATCATCAAACACTTGTTCATTGCTGTGACTTTTGTCATCAACAGAAGAGGTGAATGCCATGTAGTTGAGATTTTTCCTCGAGGAAGAATTCTCTGATGAGTCACTTGACTCAGACTCACTCTCACTCAAGGAAGCAATCTTTGCTCTTTCTTTGGCCTTTTTTTAATTAGCACACTCAAAGCGAATGTGCCCAAAGCCATGACATTCATGACACTGTACATTTGATTGTATCTTGTCTTTGGTAGCTCTAGTGTATTTCTTAGAGCTCATTTCCTTGTTTCCTGAACTCGAACCTTTGCTAAATCTTTCAAAACTTTTCTTCTTCTCCTTTCCCTGAGTCTTGTTATTTCTAGACACAAATATTTTTCTGACTTTTTTCTCATAAAAGGCAATCACCTTGCCACTCGTGGCAAATTCATCAGATGATTTAACTCCTCTCTCACTGTGTTGAGAGCTATGGACTTATTTTTCTTCAACTGTGGAAGAGTATATTCATAGGTTTGTAGAGAACCAACCAACTCTTAAATTCTCAAGATGTCCAAGTCTTTGCTTTCTTTTATTGCAGACACTTTGGGATGAAATCTCTCTGGTAAAGATTTGAGAACCTTTCTCACAATTCTATTTTCAGGAATATTGTCGCCTAGATTAAAGCTTGAATTGACAATATCATTCTGCTTGACATATAACTGATTAAAGGTTTCATCATCTTTCATGCTAAGTTCTTCAAGGTTTGTGGTCAACATTTGAAGTTTAGAATTCTTTACAGCCCTAGTGCATTTTCATGGGTAATTTCTAGAATATCCCATGCCTCTTTGCCAGTTTCACACATGGAGATTCGTTTGAACTCCTCAAATGATATGGCCAAGAAAATAGCATTCAGGCCTTTGTCATTCCAATTACAATCATTAATCTCACCTAGGTGACTTGTGGTTTTACCAAGAGCTGGACAGCTCTGATACCACTTGTGGTGCCCTCGACCCCCATGTATGATTTGGCAAGTGTCGCGATGCCGGGGTGCTGGCAACTCGGGTCACACACCCCAAGCGCAATGTGAAAGCAAGTTTGTGCAAGTATGCAATTTTAAAAGGGTACAGTTATAAACATAGTGGAGAAATAAAAAGGGTTGTCTGAACTTCTAATAGTACTAGAAATTAAAATTACAAACTGTAGCAAAATAATCCATAAACTAATATAGTCATTCAACTAGATAAGAAGTAAATGCTAAATCAAGCTACATAAGGGAAAAGTCCTAAGATCTTCACTCCTCAGGTGGGGCTGGTCCTCCAAGCTCATGATCGTCCTCTACATCAAAGTCTATGGTTCCACAGAGCGGAACTCGAGGTGTTGTTCCACAGTGAGATTTTGCAATCTCAGCAAGTAAAGCCAATAGAATGACACCCAAAAATACAAAAATAAAAAAATGTGGACATATCACAGCAATGACAAAAAAAGGGATCTTTCAGCATTATAAAGATTGTACCAAACCAATTTCCTTCTCAATAATTTATTATCAAAAGCCACACATGCCAAAAATCCAGCTTTCCCATTTGTATCGGATCCATTTGATCACTACATGAACCATGGTCTCCCTTATGGACCATTTGCATACCCTGGTTCCCTTCGTCACACTACGGGTACAACCATGCATATGACTTCATAACAAGCGATACCCTGCTCTACGCCAAGGGCACGAGAGCGTTATCATCTTGTCCGATCCTTTTTTTGCCCCGCCACAACCAAGAGACGTCATTCAGTTTTACCCGCTACTTAGTGATCAGAGGAACTCCACTGAGATAATGCTCTATCTTGGCTTGGGGTCCTGACACGCACACACCCACAGAAATAAGTTTTTAATCTTTTGATACCAAAACACAATTTTTCTAGTTTCCTAGCACAACCAGAGAACATAGCATAGTTAATACGATAAAGATAAAGAACATTAATTAATAATGCAAATGCGTGAATAGGCCGATATTGTATGACATGGAAATAGTACATCAACCAATGGTGGAACAACACACAAGTTCACAAATTCACAAATCACAACTACACGTGATTTCCAACACTTCATCCTGCCCTCGGCTAACAATTCCAACACCAAGTACAGTTATTATCTCAATGCCCCACAAGGCCCCAACCACTTCTCATTCACAACCAGACTGCAACAAACATAGTTTAACAATTATTTTGTGTTAGTATTTCAAGGGTCAACCTAGGGTTTTACTTATAACAAGGAAGGGCAAACGAGACAATACTTGAGAAGAGGAGAGAGTGTTTTGGGATGGTTTCGAAGAGGAAGAGGTTTGGCCTATTTATAGGCTAAAAGACCCACTCACAACAAATCTCACCATCGGCTGTGTTTGGGCACACCAGGCGATGCACAAGCCACAAAGGAGGGGCTCGCGGTGTCCATATGTGTGTGTATGTGTGTGTGTATGTGTGATAGGTGTAACCGACGTTGTTCACATGGCCGAAAGAAGCCATGCACAGTGTGTGGAGGACTCGATAGTGACTAGGGATGAAGGGCGGTGGTCTGACAGTGGCAGGGAAGGCATGAACCATGCCGACACATGGAGTTGGCATGGTGATGGACGCAGTTGGTGGCACAGCTGGCTTGCCAGGGGAAAAAGACAACGAGAAAAAGTCAATGGGAAGAAAGAAGTGGTGCGGCTTTGGGGGGGGGGGGGGGGGAGGGGAGGGAGAGAAAGAGATGAAGTTTAGGCTTTCCTCTCCTTGTGCAAAACAATGTAGTTTTGGTGGGGTAAGGGGTTAGGTTTTCACACTCCAATTTATGGGCTAAAAGGACACGAGTTAGGCCCAAAGTATGCACCCATAACACACTAAATCAGCCCAACTCACACAAAAAAGAAGAACCCACTTCGCACAATTAAACCCACTTACCAAAATTTTGGCTCCAACTTCACCAAAGAAAAACATACACACATGAGCAAGCTTTCCTCCACCCCTTAGAATAATTTCTTCCTCGAAATTGACAAGCTTAAACCATTAAAACTTCAAAACAAATTACAAGATACAACTTAGTACTTGCTTGGAACAAGATATACAATCAATAATACCCAAACAGATACGGGTAATGTTCTCTCATGTCCACTTCTCTCTCCCAAGTGAAGTCTTGAGCCGCTGGATCTCCCCACGACACCTTCACTAAGGATATAGTCTTGAAGTTTAGTTCTTGCTCCTTACGATCCAAAACCCGAGTTGAAGCTTCCTCGTATGTAAGGTTTTGCTTTAGTTGGACGCTACCGGTATTGACAAGGTGTGGTTCCTACTGTTCGAAACTCTTCTTCAGTGAGGAGACGTGGAGCACATCATGCACATCTCCAAGATATTCTGGTAGTGCAATTATATAGGCCATAGGGCCAACCTTCTCCATTATCTGAAAGGTCCAACATATCTTCGGCTGAGTTTCCTTTTCTTCCTAAAACACTTGATGCCCTTCATGGGTGACACTTTGAGAGACACCCAATCGCCTTTTTCGAAAGACAAGTCCCTTCTCCATCCACATAAATATTCTGACAACTTTGAGTTGCTGCCATCTTGTCTCTTATAATTTTGACCTGCTCCTTCATCTCGTGAATAATTTCTGGCCCAATGAGCTTGCTCTCAGCAAGCTCCTCCCAGTACAACAGTGATCTACACTTCCTCCCGTACAGAGTCTTATAGGGTGCCATCTGAATTGAAGCTTGGAAATTGTCGTTGTAGGCAAAATGTATGAGCAACAAGTGATTTTCCCAACTACATTTGAATTCTTGAGCCCAGGCTCTCAGCATATCTTCAAGAGTCTAAATAGTATGCTCTGATTGGCCATCTGTTTGCGGGTGATAAGCCCTGCCAAACTTCAACTTAGTGCCCAAAGTAGCTTGCAAACTCTTCCAGAAATGGGAGGTAACCTTTGGATCTCTGTCTGACATGATGGTTTTGGGAATCCCATGCAAACTTACTATCTCTTTCACATACAGCTGTGTCAATTTTCCCAAGGTGTCAATATTCGTGACTGGTAGAACATGAGCAATCTTGGTCAACCAGTCAATAATCACCCTAGTAGAATTTTTTCCGCTGCGAGTCCTCGGCAAACCCACTACAAAATCCAAATCAATATCATCCCATTTCCATTTATGAATCAAGAGAGGTTAAAGGTTACCAGCAGGCCTCTAATTTTTCAGCTTTACTTGCCGACAGGTGGGACATCTTTCAAAAACATGGCTATGTCCCTCTTCATTCCTTCCTACCAAAAATTTTTCTTTAGGTCTTTGCATATCTTCGTACTCCCAGAGTGGATAGACTAAGGTGTTGTATGATCTGCTAATATCTTCTCTTTGATCTCTGAATCCGAAGGAATCATTCTACAATTCTTGAATAGTAAGGTAACATCTCGGCTCAAACTGTAATGCATAGGCCCTCTCAATTTCCTGATTCTTTGTTAGATTTCTGAAAGTTTCGAGTCTCTTCTCTGAAGAGCCTTCAAATCTTCAAAGTCGACAACTTTGTCTTCCTGTATAGAGGCTAAGACCTCCTCTTTTGTGAACTCTCCACTAGAAGCTTCCTCATCTTGTAAAGGAGAGAGCCTACCCCTCGACGATTCAACCACATCCACCAAGTGGGATTTAGTGCATCAGCAACCTAGTTCGCCTTCCCAGGATGGTACTTAATCTTGCACTAATAGTCGCTGATTAATTCCAACCACTTTCTCTGTCTCATGTTGAGATTTTTTGGTGAGAAGAGATGCTTCAGGCTCTTATGATCTGTGTAGATTTCACTTGTATCGCCATACAGATGGTGCCACCACATTTTTAATGCAAAGACCACTACAACAAGCTGTGAGTCATAAGCGGGATAGTTCTTTTCATGATCCTTCAGTTGGTGGGATGCATAAGCCATAAATTGCCCTTCTTGCATAAAAAACACACCATAAACCAAATTCAAAAGCATTGCTAAAAATAACAAACGGCTTGTGCGGCACTAAAAGTGCCAAAAGAGGTGCTGAGTTCAACCTTTTCTTCAATTCTTGAAAGCTTCTTTCAGACTTTCTAGTCCAGACAAACTCAGCATTCTTCTTGGTCAAAGTAGTGAGTGGTCCAAACAATCTAGAAAATCCCTCCATAAATCTTCGATAGTAACCTGTGGTCCCAAGAAGCTTCGGATCTCATGTACTGTTGTGGGACATGGCCAAGCCAAATCTGCTTCAACCTTACTAGGGTCCACAACCACACCCTTTTGAGAGATGACATACCCAAGGAACCTGACTTCATCATGCCAAAACTCACATTTGTTGATTCGCATGGTCCTCCAAGTTCCGAGAATACACAAGAATATGTCAATGAAGACTACAACAAAGGAATCCAGAAAAGATCGAAACACCCGATTCATCATGTCCATGAAAGTTGCAGGCGCATTGGCCAATCCAAAAGGCATCACTTTGAACACATAATGCCCATACCTCGATCTGAATGCAGTCTTTGGTACACCTATATCTTTTATTCTTAGCTGATAGTATCAAGTCAGTCTTTGAAAATGTAGCCACGCCTTGAAGTTGATCAAATAAATCATTGATCCTGGGCAGCAGATAATTGTTCTTTTTGGTCACCCTGTTAAGTTCACGATAATCAATGCACATTCTAAGGGTGCCATTCTTATTTTTGACAAATAGTACGGGCGCTCTCCGTGGTGATGAACGGGGTTGAATAAACTTGTTGTCTACAAGTTTTTGCAATTGAGTCTTCAACTCCTTAAACTCAACCGGTGAATCCTCTAGGGAGCATTGTTCATCGGAGCCGCTCCAAGTTCTATGTCAATAGTGAATTCAACATCTCGAATGGGAGGCAATCCAGGGAGGTCATCTACAAAAACATTTAGAAATTCTTCAACAGCTAGAATTCCCATTATTGACTTCCTCTCCACGGGTTTACTCACCACTTGAACCAGATAAGCATGTGCCCCACTTGCCAAATATTTCTTCGCTTGGATCACAGATATAATCACGGGCCTCAACTTCAGCTTGCTACCTACAAATTCCATATATTTCCCTCTAGGTAATTGGAAACTGACCACCCAGCTTCGACAATTGATACTCGGGAAATGCCGAAATAGTCAATCCATTTCCCGAATGATGTCAAACTTAAGCAGTTTGAACACTAACAAATCGGCATCAAGTATCCTCTCTCTAAAGTCCAAAGGACAGCTTAAGGCAACTTTGGCACACAAAACCATTTCTCTATTTGGTAATGCTACAGCCATTAACTATTGTAAAGGCTCCATGATTAAGTTACACATTTGTGCAAAAGTGGCAGACACGAAGGATTAGGATGCTCCAAAATCAAATAATGTACAAGCATAAAATTCATACAAGCAAACTCTCCCTGATGAGATCAAACACTTTCAATGTAATTCTATAAATTAAGCCACACAATGCATCAACTTAAATAGATCAGATCGAGTTCATACCTTTGATGACCCCCGCATCCTGAGTCTACGAAGCCTCATCATCAACTTCATTGAGTGTTAGAGCATACACCCTCGCCTGCACCGCTTGCCTCTGATTTGGCCTTCCTCCACATTGTCCTAGTCGATTTCCCTAGGCAATATTGGGGCATTCACGAGCATAGTGCCCCGCTTGACAACATTTGAAACATTGGGTCCCACCCTGACGACAATCACCTTCATGAGATTTGTTGCATCTACCACATACTGGGGCCCGGCCCCCCATACGCACACCAGTAGCTACTTGCAGTCATGCCCCTGCCCTTGACACAAATTTATGAGCCGACCTAAACTGTTTCTCTCTCCTGCAAAGCTTCGCCTCTTCTAGCCAGTCGAAGAGCCCAATACACTGCCATATTCCTGCTCCGCTATCGAGGCCACTTCAACTAGCCCTTGAAAATTTTGAATTTGCAAACAGGCGACTTGTTTACGAATTTATTGTCGTAATCCTTCCTGGAAACGTTCGGCCCGCATCTTTTCAGTTTTTATCAAATGCGTATCAAACCTACCAAGCTCTACAAAACTTTGTGCATATTGTTCCACTATCATATCTCCTTGCACAAGATTGGCAAAATCCCTAGCCTTTTGTTGCTTCATCGAGTTCAAAAAGAAAAGGTTGTCAAACTCCCGCTTATAACACTACCAGGACACTGATGTAATAGATCCAGGTTCCCTCTCAAAGAGCTCCCGCTTAGTCTCCCACCGTATCTCTGCTTCTCCTCAAAATAGGTAGCCCGCATACAACACTTTCTGGTTTTCTCTACACCTGTAAATCTCGAAGTCCGTTCAAGATCCCTGATCCATCTTCCAGCCCCGAGTAGATCTTTTTACTAGAGAATCCAGGGGTCCTATATGCCAGAAAATGTTCATAAATACATCCTCGAGTGGTCTTCTCGGGGTTGGTGTTGAAAATTCTGTTGGAGGAATTTTGTCATGCAATTCAACGCCCTTGCCATGGCGTAATTTCCATCACCTCGTGGTAGATTGACCAAAAGACTTATTAAGCGGAAACCTTTGTCACACTAAAACAAAAGGATTCTCGACAATTAAAGCCTAAATTTATGGTGCTGCACCTAGGTGACTTGTGGTTTTATCCAGACCCAGACTGCTCTGATTCCACCTGTGGCGCCCTCGACCCCTATGTATGATTTGAGTCGCAACGTCGGGGTGCTGACCAGTCGGGTCATACCCTCTAAGAAAATTTGAAAGCAAGTGTGTGCAAATATGCAATTTTAAAAGTGTATAGTTATAAAAGTAGCGAAGAAATAAATAGGGCTGTCTGAACAGCTAATAGTACCATAAATTTAAATTACAAACTTCAGCAAAACAATCCATAAATTATTACAGTCATCCGACTAGATAAGAAGTAAATGCTAAATCGAGCTACATAAGGGAAAAGTCCTCAAGTCTTCACTCCTCATGTGGGGCCGATCCTCCAAGCTCATGACCGTCTTCTGCATCAAAGTCTATGATTCCACAGAGCGGAATCGCAAGGGGGGAACCACAATGAGATTTTGTAATCTTGGCAAGTAAAGCCAACAAAATGACACCCAAAAATACAAATAAGGAAAAATGTGGACATATCATAGCAATGAAAAAAAAATGAGATATTTCAGTATTACCAATATTGTACCAAACCAATTTCCTTCTCAATAATTTACAAAAAAAGCCACGCATGCCAAAAATCCACATTTTCCATTTGTATCGAATCCATTTAATCACTGCATCCACCATGGTATCTCCTAGGGACCATCCACATACCCACATACTCTAGCTCCCTTTATCACACCACGGATAATGACTATGCGTGTGACTTTCTAATGAGAGATACACAGCTTTACGCTCTGCGCCCAACGCGTACGTGACCAGGCATCCTCTAATCTCAACCAACAAAGAGGCCATAGAGTCAGCACAAGAGCGTTACCATCTTGTCCAAGCCTATTGTCGCCCGGTGACAACTCAGTGGATGTCGCTCAATTTTATCGGCTCCCGAATGATTAGAGGAGCTCTACCGAGATAATGTCTCATCTCAGCTTGGGGTCGGGACATGCACACACCCACAAAAATACGTTTTTAATCTTTTGACACCAAAACACAGTTTGTCCAGTTTTGCAGCACAACTAGAGAACATAGCACATTTAATACGGTAAAGATAAATAACATTAATAAATAATGCAGATGCGTGAATAGACAGATATTGGATGACATGACAATAATACATCAACTAATGGCAGAACAACACATTGGTTCACAAATTCATAAATTACAACTACACACAATTCCCACTGCTTCATCCTGCTCTTGGCCAACAACCCCAACACCAACTATAGTTATTATCCCAATGCTCCATAGGGCCCTCGGCCATTTCTCATTCACAACTAGACTGCAACAAATATAGTTTAACAATTATTCTGCTTTAGTATTTCATGGGTCAGCCAAGGGATTTACCTACAACAAGGAAGGGCAAATTTCTGGATGATCAAGCGCACTGACTTAACGTAACCCGCGAGTTGTGCATGCACGTAGTGTGGTGAAGGAAATAGTGGCAGCGTGCGGTAGCAGAGACAAATCTGGGCAAAATAATGGGGCTAACGGCAAGGTTATTTTAAGGGGTGGTAGATCTGTCATGATAGAGTATGGAGGAGGTGATTTTTGGCTGTGGTGGGTGGTCAAGCACGATAGATAAGAACCCAAAAGTGGGTTTTAGCTTGCGTGTTGGGGTGAAATTCGAAGGAGGAGGAGATCGAGAAGTTGGGAATAGGCAATCGGGTGGTCAGACGACCACAAGTAAGCTACTGATAGTGGTGGACCACAACAGCGCACGATGAAGCTGAGAGAAAACGATTTCTCTAACTCACGGAAATGAGGATCAAAGGGAGAGGAAGACAATGAAACAATCCTTGAGAGGAAGAGAGAGTGTTCTGGGCACACTAGGCGGTGCATAGGCCACAGAGGAGGGGCTCACGGTGTCCAGACACGCGCGTGTGTGTGCGTGATAGGTGTGACGGACAATGCTCACATGGCCGAAAGAAGCCATGCGCAGTGTGTGGAGGACTCGACGATGACTGAGGACAACGGGTAGTGGTTTGACGGTGGCAGGGAAGGCACAAACCATGCCGACACGTGGAGTTAGCATGGTGGTGGATGCGGGTGGTGGCATAGTTGCTGCCTGCTAAGGGCAAAAGACAAAGAAAAAAAAAATCAAGGGGGAGGAAGAAGTGGTGCGGCGCTGGAGGGGGGAGAGAGAAAGAGATTAAGTTTAGGGTTTTCCTCTCTTTAAGCCAAAACAACGTAGTTTTGGTGGGGTAAGGAGCTGGGTTTTCAGACTCTAGTTTATAGGCTAAAAGCACGCGGGTTGGGCCCAAATTTTGCAACCATAACACGCTAAAATTAGCCCAACTCACACAAAATTAAAGAACCCATTTCACACAATTAAACCCACTTAACACAATTTGGGCTCCAACTTCACAAAAGAAAAACACACACACATGAGCAAGCATGGGCTTCACAAAAATATAAACACGGCAATTTTGGTCACAAAGTGGAAACTCATTAGAAGAAAGTTTTCAAAATCTAAAACCACTCTGGGTGTAAGTTACCACCTAAAATCCACTATAAAAAATTTATTTTGTTAGAACCAATTTAGAAACACTCACAAGACCCTTATAGTAGCTAAATCTAGCTTGCAACACCATGAGTGAACCACTCCATCTCTACACACATGCAGTACCGGAACTCCGGCCTTTCTATAGCTTCACCACGAGAATCTCTCGATATTTATGTCAACGGCAGCTTTGGAATCCCTTCCGGCCATTGAACACGTCCACACAAATGGACTCAACTATGATTGATCTTAAGTGCAGTACAATGGAGGTATGATTACCAAGAGAGATTAAGCTTTGGATGTAGAATGATGTGATCCTCTGTTTTTGTTCTGTGTTTGCACCCCTTGAACTGAGCTAAAGAGTTTTGTTTTATAGGCACAATGAGACACGGCGCTCAAACCCTAGTCAAAGTCATAATTCTGAACATTCGCTCGAACGGTGTGTCGAGCGAGGGTCGAGCATACGTTATTTCCAAGGGTCGTTCAAGCAATGAGTCGAGCGGATGTCGAACAACTCTCTGTCTGGATTGTTGCTCAAGTGCCCTGTCGAGCACAGGTCGAGTGAACTCTCTACATGAGTTTCACTCGTGCTCAATGTCAATCCAATGTCGCACGAACTCTTTATAAGAACTTTCGCTTGAGTGTCATGTCGAGCGAGGGTCAAGTGAATTCTCTGTAGAAGGTTCGCTCGAGCAACAGATCAGGCGCATGTCGAGTGAACTTATTGTTGGCTTGAGCCAATGTTGAGCCGACGTCATTACATTAATACTAAAACATTAAAACAAGTTAACACTAAAACATGTTACAACATAAGCTAACATAGGTTTTCACATGAATATGACAACACACTCATTTTTATATTAACAAACCTAAAACAACATCGTTTTGTTTTAACCCAAACAACGTCATTTTGATAGTGGGTTAATTCTTTTTTATAAAATCGGGTATCGAGTTTTAAACTTGGCCCAGTCTAAAACTCGGATAAGTTTCAGCTATATGGGTTCCAGACTGGGCTGGGATGAAACCTAGCCCCGACGAACAGTCCTAATTCTGCATACTTTAAGTAAAAAAGGAAGAGGCCAAGGAGAATATTTGACTCTCTCTCTCTCTCTCTCTCTCTATATATATATATATAAATATGTTGTTATAATCATTGGCTATAAAATGAAGAAGAGTTAAGTCATTTGAAGTTCATTGCTAGAAATAAGACAAAAGACCAAATAATGTCAAAAGTGGTTGACTGACATATAAAAAGTAGAAAGTGACAAAGCAAATCGGACTCAATTCAAGGGACCTCTATAAACAAAAAAGGATCTTCTCTAGTACACTCTCTACACACCCTCGCTCCAAATTTTTACAATGACAAAATCGTGTTCAATCTCTCATCAACCATATTATTTCATTGTATTGAGAGCTATGTGACACCATGAGAAAATATAAAATCACTAAATATAGTTGAATTCTCCCTCAAACAACCTGTAGATATAGGTCTTTATGTCAAACCACGTAAATCTCTGTATCTCTCTCCTTATTTACACTTTATGTACTTTATATATTATTTAATATATAATGTCGAACGATAGTCATTAACGTTCGAATGTAAACTGTTTTAAAATTATAAATGGAATTTCAAATTAAAAAAGATTGAAAATTGAAATAAAATGACACTGGATATATTAAACGATATTGCTCATTACATAAAGTATAGAAAAAATATATTAAAATATAAATACAAAAAAAGATAAAAGTGCAGCAAAGCTCATAACAAATTGTTTACAAATGTATGAAATTCCTCAGTCAATGTGTTGACCTTTTTGTTTAGGATATCTAAACGATGGCCAACCTCGATGACTTTCTTTTGCACTGACACGATTTGTCAATCGATGTGCGCAATAATATCTAAAACTATCGTATCATCCCAAGCAAGGTGCACATTGAGTCAAGCAGGGCGCACATCCCCTGCAGATGTACCCATCGGCTGCTGACTAGTACTCTCACTATGGGGAGCAACACTAGCCCCAAACTGGGTCGGAGCAACAAGATTTTGTATAGGCTCAGGCTCATGCCGAGCATGTTTCCTTCCTTGTCCAATATTCTGACAATAGGTCATGTTTAGGGGGTTCATCTGCTCATTCAACCACTCCAATGTTTGGGGTGGCACTCTCCAGTCTAGTAATAGCTGAGTAATGATCACCCCATATGGTAGGTTATCAGTGGAGATGATGCTTGCCTCAGAACAGATCCTCTCAAATATCCGCAATAGCAAATCGATGGGCTCTCCATGTGCCACTCGTATAAGGAATTGAGCGTGTCGAACTGAAGGTGGCCTTGTGTGCCACAAGATCCACATTTATTGCAACTATGAGATGCAACATGCGAAAAAATGGGAGCAGCAACATTTGGGAGGCATGTTCTTCTCATCGAACGGTATGCGGTATCTCCAAGTGAGGATGAAGAAATCCTCATCGTGGTCATCATCCTGAGGCTGACAAGTCCCCTCACCCTCGACTGGTCTACATATCTGGCCATAGACTCGGCTGTGCCAGTAGATGATGCAAATATGCCTACATCTGGTGCATCTATAGCTTGAGCATCCATTACAGTTGATGCCTTAGACATGCAACGAACCCTAAGTAGCTCAAAGATGATATCCATTGAAACCTCAAACTAAACACCGCATACAGTTACAGTGTGAGATGATGCATCTTAAGGCATGGACGACATCTCCATGTAAAACTAGGAGACCATGGAGGGGTATATCATCCCCCTCAATGCGCAAATGTTGGTCCAACCTCTAGAAATAAAGATGGACCTCAGACTCTTCTCCTCCCATTTCAGCTTATTAAACTCATTGATATACACTTTGCGTTCAGCCATAACAGTTCTACAGCCTATCTGAGAAGTGTCCTGGGTTCCTTTCCTCCCCTGTTTCCTAGTTGTCAAAAGATGAGCCATATTCTACAAAAATAAAAATAAAAACATGAGTATACATATATATAAAGGGAAACAAATTAAATATATCCTGAAATAACTTCGAACGTAAAACTTAACGTTCGAACATAACAGGATAGCATTCTAATGTGTAGGTAATAACGTTCAAAAGTTAAGAGTCAAAATACTCACAAAATGTCACATTCGAACGTTTCAAGTAAATACGTTGAACGTGCTAGTACATTCAAACGTATTTAACTTAACGTTAGAACTTATGCAGGTATACGTTCGAACATTAGGATTAAAATGTCCCACGAGACCTTACATTCAAACTATAGAAATGTTGCATTCGAACGTTACGAGTCAAACGACTAGTTAAACGTTACATTCGAACGTTTTAGTGTATAAAAGTTTGAACATAACTGTATATTCGAACATAGATTAACATACGTTTGGAGTACAAAGTATCATTCGAATGTTGCTAGTGGGACGTTCAGACATTTAAACCCGAAAATGGCTAAGTCGGCTCAACCATTTTCGACTTCCTTAAATACGAAGTTAATCTTGTAATGTCCACCATAGAAATGAAGTGTAGGCTATCTATGGTGGCCATTTGGCCATTGGCCACTCATGGTGGCCAAAAAATTAGGTTACAAATCTGGCCCCAATTAGGTTTCGGTTCATATAGAAACCCCCTAAAAACATTAAAGAACAATAAAAGGGAGACAAATGGACACTAACCTTTTATGTGACAGTTGTCGTGGCGATTGATGGCAACGTGTAATGGATTCAATGGCTGAGTGTGACGGTTCGAATTATGGATGTGGGTGGAAATGTTGTTCAACGTTCGAAATCACTACATATTTACAAGTAACGTACGTTATAATTAATGCGCTCGAATGTTACGTTATTTCCCGTACCGTACAAATGCGTGTTGTAAATGTTCTAACATAAATGGAATGAATTTTATATATATAGTATATTTATATGTAAATATTGCATATAGTATATTTTCTCAGATATAGATTGACTGGAGAAATACTATATGGTGTTAGTATATATAGTAATATAGTAATATATACTATATATATTATTTTAATATATTAATATATAGTAATACAATATATAGTAATATATATATACACTATAGTAACTATATAGATTATTATAACATACTATATAATTAGTACTAACTATATAGATTAATTTAAATTTTTAAATTGGTTTTTAATATTACTAATTTTAAAATCAGATGATACAAGCGAATCTATCTTGCTTAATACATTAATATGAGGTTGTTTTGAAGTAGATGCTACATTAGTAATATTCAAATTTTTTAATTTATTACATATTTGTTCTAATAAATCATTTTTGTTTTTAGAAAAAATAGTTTTTAGATGAGATGGGATTTCATGAGTAAAGAAGAATTTAAAATTAATAAAAAATATCTCAAACAAGATTATATTTCAAAGAAGACAAGCATTGATAGAGGAATGGAAAAATCTTTGCAAATTCTTAAGAAACGAAACTAAAAGTTTAGGATATCATTTAAGTATCCTTGCTTTATAATAATAATAGAAAAATCACTTAAACAGATTTTTACAAAGATAACCCATAGTAAAAGAAAATGAAGTATATTGAGAGACTTGTGTTGATAAGCCATGAAAAATCTATTGGTTAGCCCATTTATGTTGGAAAGTTTTAAGGGTGATTCCGGTGATGTTCCTTCAAGTCCTTAATCTACTTATTTCTCTTTGAATATAGAAAATCTTTGTTTTAAAAACCTGCCTCAATGAATCCTTTATTTAAATATGACGAATCCACTACTAGTATTCCCATAGAACCTAATAATATAAACCAAGAAGATTATAGTATAATAGTTATAGAAAGTAATTTACAAGATTGGACAATTCCTAATATTTCCAAAAGTTAAATATACAAACATTCTTCTTTCTCTTCTAAATTATCATTTCTTACTAATTATACTATTAAAACAATAGAAAAAATCGTTAGTTTAATTAATGATTATGAATCATTACAATTATTAACAAAATAAGCTATTAAACATTACAAAGAACATAAATATTCTTTCATACATATTAGATTAGTTCAAGTGGCTATAAAATCACTCACTAGAAGCGGATTAAATACCTCAGTATTACTCTGTCTAAGAGATGAGAGACACTATAATTTTCATGATTCATTACTTGGCATGATAGAATCAAGCCTATTCCAAAGCCCAATTTATTTTAATTGTTATCCTAATTATTCTCTTTCAGTATTTGACTCTAATATCCTACATGCTTTAACATTAACTATTAAAACAAACGGTTATCATATAATGAAAAGATCACATCTTTTAACAGTAGCACATAGGATCTATTATAAACTGATGAGAACAACATTAGAGCCACAAGATCTTATTGTCAGTCCAATAGGATATGCATTATTATTACAATCTAGTACATAAAATTCTAGTGTTAAAATTCCTAAACAAATTAATTGGAATCAAATTACTCTCCCTAATGAATGGCAATTAGAAAATATTACTCAATTACCTAAAATAGAAAATAATTCAAAAGATGATCTAGAATACATAGATCAAAAAACGGACGGAACAATCCAAATTGCTTTTCAACTTTTTAAGAGATCTTTATCACAGTCACATTATTCTTCTCTAGCACCTTCTTATTATCAAACATCTAGATCTGTTCTTACATTAAAATTTCAAAATTTTGACACCAGATCTCAGAATCTAGACACGGATATTCAGAGAGTTATTCCTAGAAATATTATTGATACACTAATATATACTATTAATCACTCCGATAAGGCATCCACCTCTCATAATCCTGAGCAAGTAAAAAAACCTTTTTCTCCAACATATTCACAAATAATTGGAGATGATGTCTAAATATACACCCTGAATAAAGAATACTTTAAAATTAATAAAGAATATCAATAAAATTAATAACACAAGTAGTTGGAGATGATGCCCAATTTTTAAATTAATAAAATTAATAAAGAAACCCTTTTATTTGCTCTCCATGAAATCTCATCTCATCTAAAAACTATTTTTTCTAAAAATAAAAATGATTTGTTAGAATAAATCTGTAATAAATTAGAAAAACTGAATATTACTAATGTAGCATCTACTTCAAAATAACATCATATTAATGTATTAAGTAAGACAGATTTATCTGTATCATCTGATTTTGAAAGTAGTAATATTGAAAAGTAATTTATAAGATTTATAAATAAATAAGATTAGAGGAGATCATGTTAATAGTTTTTTAGTTAGGAATTCTAAACATCATATTTCTATTACTCGTAATTGGTATCCGAGACGTACTACATCAGATATGCAATTCGAAGAAAGAGAATACATAATAAGATATGCTTTTGTACCAGATATATTATATAAATGGAATATAGATGAATTATCTAAGTAAGAAATATTAAATCATTTCCAAGGAATGATTATGGTTGCTAACGTTTATAAAAGTAATTGAAAAATTGATCATCAAGTAACTCATGTTATTGTTACAGGTTTTACTGGCCAATTAAAAGGTTGGTGGGATCTTTATCTTTCACATGAATAAAGACTAAAAATATTAACTTCATATAAACATGATGAAAATATGCAAATGATTAAAACATAAGATGGTCAACCATTAGAAGATGTTGTTAATATTTTAATATTTATATTAACCAAACACTTTGTTGGTGATCCTATTCAATTTAAAGAAAAAACTAGCAATTTGCTAATTAATTTAAGATGTTCTCACTTATCTCATTTCCTTTAGCATAAAGATGTATTTCTAACTAAAGTTATGATCAGAAATGACTGTCAATAACCATATTGGAAGGAAAAGTTAATAGCCGAACTTCCATATTACTTCGCTCAAAAGGTACAAGAATAATTAGTAAAACCAGATGGTACTATTGATTGAACTAGTTTATTTATGTGTAATGATCTAAGATTTAAAAAGCAAATGAATAAAGAAAAGAAATTTGCTAAAACAGAATTAGGTATCTTTTGTGAACAATTTGGCTATACTCCATTATTATCCTAACAAAAAATGAAAAATCTAAAAGACCTTACAAAAAGATAAAAGATAAAAAAAAAATACATAATAAACAATAAAAAAAACTCCAAAAAGTGTAATAAAAAGAAAAAAAAATAATTTGTTTGTTATAAATATGAAAAAATTAAACATTACAAATCAAATTGTAAGGTCAAACAACAGATTGATGAATTAGATATACATGAAACATTAATAGAAAAATTATTAAATATCTTTATAGTACATTCAAGTGATGAAGAGGAAAGCTCTTTAGAAAAAGAAGAAATCTATCAATTAAAATAATCAAACTTTTTGGAGCAATCTTTTGATAGTGAATCAGAAGAAGATGAGATACATGTCTATAATTGCTTAGATAAGAATAATTGTATTTGTAATAAAACTATTAATGTACTCTCAAAACATGAAAAATATCATATTAGAATTAATTGATAAAATTAATGATCCACAAAAAACAAAAGATTATTTGATAAAACTAAAAGATACTTTTACTAGTGAAACCACTTTAGTAACCTCTTCAGCGCCATATCATTTTTCAGAAATAGTTGGAAGATCTAAACCAAAAAAACAAAAAATCACATTCCAATATCTACAACAAGAAATTAATGAAATAAAACAAGAGTTAGAAGTTTGAAAACATCTAACATTAAACTAAAAGTTTCAAATTAACAATTACTACAAGAAATTATCTTATTAAAAATAGATAAAAAGATAAATACTTCTCATGATAAAGAACAAGAAAATTGTTCAATGATTAAAGATGAAACATATAATTTTATTAATATCTTTGATGGGACAAATTTTTAGAAATGGTATACTGAAGTAACAATATCTAGTAATTAAGAATTTTCTTTTACTACAATTGCCTTATTAGCTACAGGAGCAAGCAGACTTAAATTGCATACAAGAAAGATTAATACCTTCCAAATATTTTGAAAAAGAAAAGAAACATTATCCCAACCTAATGGAACAAAATTAAACATAAATTATAAATTATCTAATGCACATAGTTGTAATAATGGAATTTGTTTTAAAATAACATTTATTTTAGTAAAAAACATTAACACTAAAGTAATATTGGAAAATCCATTTCTTACCTTTATCCTTTCTCTGTAACAGAAGAAGGAATTTCTACTCAATTTAAATTTTTATTTTTGCTTGTATCAAAAGAAATTAACACCCTAAAAGAAGTATCATTAACTAAAGAAATTAATCTTTTAACAAAAAATAAGATTAAAAGAAAATAAAAACAAATAAATTTCTTAAAACAAGAATTAAAATATAAAAATATTGAAGAACAACTAAAAGATCAATTACTAATTCAAAAAATTAATAATTTTAAAATTATAATTGAAAAAGAAGTATGCTCTAACTTGCCTAATGCTTTTTGAAATAGAAGACAACATATAGTTGAATTACCTTATGAAAAAAAATTTTGAAAATGAATATTCCTATTAAAGCTAGATCAATTCAACTGAACAATGAATTGTTATAATTCTGTAAAAAAAGAAATTAATGATTTATTAACAAAATGATTAATTAGGAAAAATAAGTCATCATGGAGTTGTGTTGCTTTTTATGTTAAAAATAAGCAGAATTAGAAAGAGGAGTTCATCGGTTAGTTTTTAACTATAAACCATTAAAGAAAGTATTACAATGGATTAGATATCCAATTTTCAATAAAAAAAAAAAAAAGATTTATTATCTCACCTTTATAATGACACTGTATTTTCAAAATTTAACATGAAAAGTAGATTTTGGAAAATCTAAATTGCTGAAAAAGACATGTATAAAACAGCGTTCACAGTCTTATTCAGACATTATGAATGGAATGTAATGTCATTCGGATTAAAAAAGCTCCTAGTGAATTCCAGAATATTATGAATGAAATATTTACTCATTTCACTCACTTTAAAATAGTTTATATAGATGACGTATTAATATTCTCCTCATCTTTTGAACAACAATGGAAACATTTAAATACTTTGTTCAAATTATTAAACAAAATGGATTAGTTTTTTTATTACCAAAAATAAAATTATTTCAAAATAAATTAGGTTACTTGGATATATATTTATCAACGAACTATTACACCAATTAGTAGAGCAGTAGAATTCGCTAAAAAATTCCTGATGAAATAAAAGATAAGCAATAATTAAAAATATTTTTGGGAAGTTTTAATTATATTGCAGATTTTTATTAATCTCTCAGTCCATTATATAAACCATTATTCAAAAGATTAAAAAAGAATCCACCCACATGGACAGAAATGCATACAAATATTATAAAATAAATTAAGTCTCATGTTAAGAAATTATCATACTTAGGACTCTCATCACCTCATACTTTTAAAATTGTTGAAACAGATACCTCTGATTTTGGTTATAGAGGAATTATGAAGCAAAAATTATCAACTGATTCTAAACAAATTGTTCAGTTCCATTCAAGATGTTGGAATCCTGTCCAAAAGAATTATAATACTATTAAAAATAAATTTAAGCTATTATATATGTATTTTTAAATTTCAAAATGATTTGTTAAATCAAAAATTTTTACTTAGAATAGATTACAAATCATCTAAGGAAATTTTGATTATCTAGTACACAAAATTCTAGTGTACAAATTCCTAAACAAATTAATTGAAATCAAATTACTCTCTCTAATGAATGTCAATTAGAAAATATCACTTCATTACCTAAAATAGAAAATAATTCTAAAGATGATCTTGAATAGATAGATAAAAAAATAGACAAAACAGTCCAAATTACTTTACTAATTGGTGTAATAATTCCTTGATAAATATCATGTCCCAATGAACCTAATTTAATTTTGAATTATTTTCTATTTTAGGTAATGGGGTGATATTTTCTAATTGCCAGTTACTAGAGAGAGTAATTTGATTCCAATTAATTTGTTTAGGAATTTATATACTAGAATTTTGTATATTAGATTGTAATAATAATGTATATCATTTTGGACTGGTAATAAGAGCTTGTGGCTCTAATATTGTTTTCATCAGTTTATAATGGATCATATATACTATTGTTAAAGGATGTGATACTTTCATCATATGATAACCGTTTGTTTTAATATTTAATGTTAAAGCATGTAGGATATTAGTGTCAAATAATGAAAGAGAATTATGAATCATGAATCATGAAAATTATAGTCTCCCATATCTTAGACAGAGTAATACTGAGGTATTTAATCCGCTTCTAGTGAATGGTTTTATAATCACTTGTACTAATTCAATATAAATGAAAGAATATTTCTGTTCTTTGTAATATTTAATAGCTTTTTTTGTTAATAATTGTAATGATTCATAATCATTAATTAAACTAATGGTTTTTTCTACGTTTTTAATAGTATAATTAATAAGAAATGATAATTTAGAAGAAAAAGTGAAATGTTTGTATATTTGATTTTTGGGAATATTAGGAATTGTCCAATCTTGTAAATTTCTTTCTATATCTATTATACTATAATCTTCTTGGTTTATGTTATCAAATTCTATGAGAATACTATTAGTGGATTCGTCGGAATTAAATAAAAAATTCATTGAGACAAATTTTTAAAGCTAAGATTTTTCATATTCGAAGAGAAATAAATAGAGGGACTTAAGGGAACAGCACCGGGACCACCCTTAAAGCTTTCCAGCATAAATGGACTGACTAACAAATTTTTCATGGCTTACCAATATAAACCTCCCAATATACTTCATTTTCTTTTACTATGGGTTATCTTTATAAAAATCTGTATCAGTGATTTTTTATTATTATTATAAAGCAAGGATACTTAAATGATATCCTATACTTTTAATTTCGTTTCTTAAGAATTCGCAATGATTTTGTAACAGCCGAGCCTAGCGCCAAGCCTTTTTTTTTCTATATTTTCGGGTTAAGTATATGAAAAGGCCATGGAAATTTTTTGAATATTATTTTATGGGCAGAGATAATTTTTTTCAAACAGGTTGGATTTTTTTTTAGTTTGAGTCGGGGCCTATAATTCACGAAAAAAGTCCAAGTCCGTGTTACCTTATTTTTTTCAAGTACTACCTGGTTTCACGTTCGTTTTTTTTTTTTCCCCTCTGCATGCACGCCACTTTCCCTCAACTAGGATTACACTTGAGTCAGTTTTCTCCACGGCATGCACATTTCTTCATCTCAATGTTCCCCTTAGGGTTTTCGTCACCCATATATATATATATATACACACATATATTATCTCATTCTTGTAGAAACTACCCAAGCACTTGCTGCCGCAATTCTACCACCACCTCACTGCCGCAAACTAGCCAGCCCGAGATGTAGCTTAGCGTCACTTTCTGTGGCATTGCTGAATCAGAAAAAACCAACGCCCGTGTGCACTCAGTTGAACGGAAACCACCCCAATGTGTAGAGATCCTCCACAACGCTGCCTTTCACGACCGCACTCGAGAAACCACTCAACCCGTAAGCCTCCACTTTAAACCACCATGGGAGAACAACAGCAGCAGTCGTTTGCCATCGAGAACATCCTTCCCACACGAAGCCCAGTAGCGCAACACTCCCTAGCTCGGCCACGGGCCACCCAGTCACACCACCTTGTCACTCCAGTTCATCCACCCCACGTAAACCACTGCTCAGACTGTAACACCCCGTATTTTAGTGTATTTTTATTGAAGGATTATTTTAATAATTCAAAATTTATTCTCTTGTTTTAAAATTATCGGATATTTTAAATGGATTATTTTATGATCTTTAAATTGTGAAAATTAAATTTGATATGTTTTCTTAATATTTATTTATTGTTGTACATTTAAATTGTTCTTCTTTTTAAATTAATTGATTGTGAGATTTAATTATTTTATTTTCATTGTATCATTACGTTTAATTTATTTTAATGGATTTGCTGTTTTAAAATCATTTTCGTTGGATCATTTTCTGTGACCCAAGATGTGAGGATTGGACCTCATTTCTTTTCCCTACTTTTCTTTTTCTCTTTTTCTTTTCCCTTTCTTTTCTTTCTTCCCCTTTTCTTTTTCTTCCTCTGCTCTTCTTTCTCCCGCGCGACACAGCCCCTCCCTCTCTCCCTTCCGATTTCTCCTCCACCCAGCCCGCCGCCGTGAGCCGCCCGTGACCGATACCCTCTACGCGCAACACCCAGCCGCGGCCTTCTCTTCCTTCGTGCGCCGCCATCGCGCCACCTCCGGCCACCATCTCTTCACCACTTCATCTCCGACCTCTTGGCAACCCAATGGACCCAACCCCGGCTCCAATCCGTCGCCGGTGAAGCACAACCAAGCCCATCTCCGATTTCGATTTTTTGGCCTTAAAACCACCCTTTGCGCCGCCATCCACGGCAAACCACCACCACCATTGGCTTCATCGACCTCTCTAAGCCCTACCCTATCAATTTCGGGTCTTAGTTTGTCTCCGTTAAAAAGTGAGTTTTTGAGACCCATGGCCACAGTGTATTTTACACTGTTTTGTTGCTGAGTCGCTACCTTTTGCAACTCCGTGGTCCTCCGAAAATTATAATATAGCACTGTAAGTATTTTCTCAAAAAACTTTCGTGATATAAATGTATTTTTGCACTAACTCATTTTAACTGTGAACTGGTTGGTTATGCTGGACTGAGTCCAAGGAGTTCGGGGGTCGGATGGATTGCGGACGGAGTTGATTGTATGTTTGGTTTGTAATTGGATTGTGTTGACATTTTTGGTTGTTGGATATTGGTGTCGTGTTTTGTTCACTGCATTTGCACGCATGTTCATGTTTGTAACTAAAAACTGGGTTTTTGCACGTTTGCATACATGTTCATGTGTTTATTGAAAATTGGGTTTTCATGTGAAAAATGATTTTTGGGTGTGTTTGAAATGACTGGATTGACTGGTTTGAGAAAAAAGAAAGAGACTGTAAGGATGGTGGTAAGCAGGGACGGTGGTAGAGTCCCGCCTGTGATTCCCGCCTACGGTGCACGCGATAGGAATGGTGGTAAGCAAGGATGGTGGTTGTGTCCCGCCTGTGATTCCCGCCTACAGTGCTCTGATAAGTATTCATTGTGTGTAATAAATATTTATTGTGTGGAAAGGAACTGTAGGGATGGTGGTAAGCAGGGATGGTGGTAGAGTCCCGCCTGCGATTCCCGCCTACGGTGCAAGCGGTAAGGATGGTGGTAAACAGGGATGGTGGTTGTGTCCTGCCTGTGATTCCTGCCTACGGTGCATGTGGTAGGGATGGTGATAAGCAGAGACAGTGGTAGAGTCCTGCCTGCGATTTCCGCCTACAGTGTCCGATAATTGGTTTGTTTGTGTGAATCATTTTCTGGAAAAATGACAGACTATGTTTTTGGGCCAAAATGAGATTTTGGCGTGTGTTGGAAATAATAATTTTTGGGAAAAAATAGTATTTTATGGATAAGTGGATTTTGTCGTATGAATGCATGTTGGTTGCATTAATATGTTTTTATCCCGAGAGTTGTTTGGTTTATACTTACCTGTGATACCATTTTATGGTATCGCAGATTTTGATGCAGATGAGGATGACGAGCCTTAGCTTGGTTCCGTTGGTGGAGTGATCTGGGATTGCTTTTGTTTATCGAGTTTCATTATTTTTTATCAATTTATGTGTTGCCTTTGTAATATATTTGGAATAACTGTATAACTCTTTAAAAGTAATTTCTTTTGAATATTTGTATTTAAATTTCTGGTACTTAGATGACTTATTTATATTATCCGCTGCGAATTTTATTGTGCACTCTTGCATGTTGCACACACTTGAGCACATTTCGTTGGGATGCGTGACCCATGTTTTCATCATCCCAACGTCACGATTCCTTTATTTTTGTACGTGGGAGTCGGGGCATCACAGGTACCACCACCGTGGCCCAACCGTTGAAGGAAAAACACCCACGAAATACTCTGTTTTTGACCCCTGAAAGGGAGGAAGTAGTTTTCCCCATTGTGTGCAACCAACCTGCCACCCTACGCTGCCAACCTGCTCCATGACATCGCCATCGCACAGAGAGCTTCGCCGGGCGTTGCACTCCATCCAGGTCCATTGCTCTCCTCTCGGTAAGCTTCCACTGAACTCACCCACTCTCCTCTCCGTCTCTTTCCGTCTCTCTCTCTCTCTTTTTCTACGTGAGGTTCCTCTTTCTCGCTCATCACTCCCTCTCTAACCAGTGTCTTGCCACAGTCCTTACCACCGTAGACAACTGCCTAGCTTGCCGCTGTCGTGCTCCCCATCTCTCGGTAAGTCCTCCGTTACTCTCAACGATGCCGCCTTGTGTTCTAGCCTAAGTGTCCAAGTGGTCCCTGTAACCTTACGTAGGGCAGTAAATATTTTGAGTTATAATTACAATGTTACCCTTTTAATTACAGGTCATGTTAGTCAGTTTTCATTTTTACTTTGTAAAAGTGAGCATCATTTTTATTTTATAATTTTCTAAAAACTCTTAAATACAGAAATTTTTATAAGTGATTTAAATTGTTTCTTTCAAAGGTTAGTAAACAATAATGTTGAATTGTTTTTATTATGATCTAGTTTATTAAATTTTTTATGTATAATTTAAAATATTTTGTTATAATTATATTATTTAGTATTAAATTTTATAATTTTATTTCGATAGTAAATAGATTAAATTTATATATCATAGTCGGAGTTAAATTAAGTGGATATTGATGGTTTTAGAAAATGATGATATTTTAGGAATTATGAGAATTTTAGGTTTTGTGGATTTAAAATAGTTTCTTGTAGTATTTTAGGTTTAAATATCAAAATACGTGGTTGTGGAAATTTACGGGAATTACTTGACTATCTTATAGGTGACGATTGTTAATTGTTCGGTATTTTTTAGGAAAATTCTGAAAAAACTAAGAAGTCTAGATAAGCGGGGTTTCTATACTAGACTTTGCATAAAAATAAAATGGGCTTAGGTTGATTTTTGAGAAGTATGCATATTTTATTATGAAAAGAAATTTGAACTACCTCAGTTATTTGTTCTACATTACTCATGAGATTCTGTTTAAGAATAAAGCATTTTTCTGGCATCACTGGTGTAGAAATGAGCTTATTTTTGACATTTTGTTTTCTAAACTATGCAAAAGAGAGAGAATATGTAATTTTGTGCATAAATTATGTTTTTATGATCTGATTCTGTTCTGTTCTGAATATATTTTGTACTCTGACATGATATGATATGATTACTAAAAACCTCTGGCATAACATTCTATTTCTATTTCTATTCCATTCTGACCTTACCACGGGTGTAAAACTGTGGCCTCAGTTCGGGTTGGTACCAACTTTTCTTTTTCTGGTGCACCCACTTTGGAAACAAAATCGTTTTCTGCGTGGTCTTTCTTATGTGCACACTTGGGGCTCCGAGAATGAATAAGGGGAAGATTTATATTCTGTTTTTGCTCGGTTAGCTACTGGGGTTTGCACAACCTTACCATGGGGGTTAAACATGGTCTCTGTTCTGATATAATGAGATAAGATGAATATGTTCTGTTATGTTCTGCCAAAGGAAATTTTGCATAAGAATGTTTTCTGAAACTTTCACTCTTATATTTTTGGTAACATGTTATGATTGTGCATTCTGAAAACAAGTATTCTGATTCTGCATTCTGAAAGAAAATATTTTGTTTAGCATTCTGAATTCTGATAAATGCCCATGTTTACACACTAGTATATGTTCTTTGCTTACTGAGTTGTTGATAACTCACCCGTTATCTCCAAATATTTTTCAGATAATTTTGATGGTTTAGCTGAAGAACAAGAGTATGAAGTTTTAGCAAGGTGTGATGTTCGTAGTAAAATAAGTGTCTGAGGGTACAAGTGATTATTTGATAGTCATAGTTAGTAAATTGATTTATTTTCGGTTATTTTGATTTGATGAGTTAAGAATATTTTTGAATTTTTGGAGAGTTCTTAATTTATGTTATTGAGAATTTCTTTGTTGTTCCCATGAATAAACATAGATATTTGGGTTGATTAAATAAATTAATATTTTATAGAGATTTCTAGATTTTATAGTTGTATTATTGAAGCTATATTAAGTATTAAGAGCTCACTCTCCGAATCTTTGGGATCGGGGCATTACAATTTTCTCATTCCTTTATCAATGCTTGTCTTCTTTGAAATACATGATATTTAGTCATCATTGATGCATAATCTTGTTTCATTAATTGTTGTTTTCTTTTAAGATCGTTTATATTATCCATCATTACTTTTAATTCAAGTCTTGTATTATAATCTATACATCTTGAATCATATAAATCTCGATAACTAGCACTATGAGCAAAATAATATTCCATAAAAATAGTAGATATCATAAAACAACAAATAAATAAATAAAAACCAATATAATAGCCAAGGGCTCTGATACCAAGCACGTATCCCAAGTAATATATTGGGATACATGCTTGGTATCAAAGCCCTTGGTTATTATATTATAATAACCATCTTACAATCCATTTTCACCATTAACTTCTTCGAAATTACCAACATTCTCTAAAGTTGTTTCTCCTTCTTCCCCTATCCCTTCTCAAATTATTAATCCTTCATTATTATCTCAGCCTTCTATATCTCATATTATCATTAAAACTCATTGGCATCTAGTCTTCCGATTGATTCTGAAATCCAACTCCTGTTTAATCCCTAAAAATTATTTGATGCCTTTTTTTTACCAGATTAACGCTTTGTCCCACAAAATATTAAGAAAATCCAGCATTTTTATGAATTCATATTAGTAGACATAGATTCAATTATTCTCTCTAAGATCTGTTGTTCTCTTCAAACTCAACATTCTTCACCCGCATCTTCAATTATAGTCTTTAATAAAGTCACCATTAAACAAGTTATCACCTTAGAAAAATGGAAAAAAAATTCCTATTTAACAAGGAAATTTTATCATCCTTATGATTCGCCATATTATGATTATCACCAAGCATGGACAAAAATGTTTTTAAAACAAAATAAAAATTTGCATCATTCTTGGTTCTCATTAATATATACTATATAGATTACTATACTATATAACAATATAATATATACTATATACATTACTATATTATATATACTATATACATTACTATATTATATATACTATATACTAGATTACTAACTATATAGATTACTATATACTATATAAATTACTATACTAACAATATATACTATATAAACTATATAGTAGATTACCATTTATACTATATATTATATATACTATATATTAGATTACTAACTAACTATTTAGATTACTATAATAACTATATATACTTTATTATCTATATAGATTACTATATACTATATAGATTACTATACTATATATACTATATACTAGATTACTTTTTTTTTAAATCATATAAATTATATATTAGATTACTATACTAACTACATATATATATATATATATATATTTCCAACAATCATTATTTCAATCATCAAGAAAACCTTACACTCGGGTATCAAACCAAATAGCATTATCAATACATTCGGTAATCACTTCCCACCAAGTTGCTAACTCATCTAGATTCCATGAAAATCTAGCCAAGGAGTGTGCTGCACCATTAGAAGCCCGACCCTTATGATGAAGAGACCATTTTGGCCATTGCTGCAACAACCTCCTAATTTCATGCACAATATTGCCCGAACAAGATATGGAAGAACCCTTTCTATTCAGCTCTTGGACCGCTAGAAGGGCATCACTTTCTATTTGCAACTTGCAACTCTGTGATTCCCATAGGCATACATAATTGCACCCCTCTAAGGATAGCAAGCAATTCAATTTCAAAAGAAACAGTAATCATATTTTCTAGTTTGCTTGCAGCAAAAATGACTTGACCCTTGTCATCCCTCAGCACCATCCCAACACCAAATCTACTAAGGTCAGTAAAAATGGCTCCATCAACGTTTAGTTTTTAAGACCCCCACTGGTGGTGCCATCCATCTGCAAAGTGTATGCCCACCTGGTTTGTTAAAAGATGCAGCAGAAGCTTGCTCATCAACCATAGATTGTGCATGGTCGATAACATGTTTTGGAGATAACAAGTTGTTTGCATACAATTTCTGGTTCCTTCTGTACCAAATTGCCCAAGCTATAAGAAAAGGTTTCTCCAATTCACATGAGGTTCTTCTCTTCATGACAACATCAACCATTTGCATTAAATTCAGCCTTGTATTTGATTCTTGTAGGAAATGGAAGTGATGGAGCCAGCTATTTTTTATCATAGGACAATCAAATAGAGCATGACTTAAATCTTCATCACCCTGTTGGCACTAGTGGCATTGTGCCTCATCAAGAACACAACGAAATTTTAGATTCAGTAGGGTAGGCAGTCCATTCTTGCACACCTTCCACGCAAAGATCTTCACTCTATGAGGGATGTTTAGTTTCCAGATGCTCCTCCATACCTATCTATGTTGTTATGCATGAGAGCTTTCAGCCACCTGTCTATTGTTACTCAAAGAAAAGAAAAACTTGTAAGCACTTTTGACAGTAAACACACCATTCTTCTCGTGCTTCCATACCAATTCATCTGGGGTAGGTTCAGAATGAAGTATCAGATTAAGAACAACAGTGGCCTCCCTCTCAGGCAGTAATCTTCTCACCTTTTCTACATTCCACCATCGAGTATTCTCATCAATTAAGCTATCCACTGTGCAATCCCTCATTTGAGAAGTTAAGACAGTTATTGGGGTAGTCATTACTCTGTGGTATGGTAGCCAATAATTCGACCATATCTTTATACCTTTGCTAACCCCAACCCTCCACCTACAACCTTTTAATAAAATAGCCTTAGCCTCCCAAATACCCCTCCAAACATATGAGGGGGTAGAGCCTAAATGGGAATTTGTAAAACTAGTGGTAGGAAAGTACCTAGCTTTAAAGATTTGGTGTAAAAGAGTAGAAGTATTCTGCATAATCCTCCATCCCTATTTAGCTAACAATGCCATATTGAATATATTTAGCTTTTTGAAACTAGAACCTCCCTCTACCTTTGCTACACACATCTTCTGCCAACTGACCCACTTAATTTTTTACTCTTCTTTTTGTTGCCCTGCCAGAAATTTTCCATCAACAGTTCCAATTCATTGCAGAGAACTTTTGGTAGTTTAAAACAACTCATGGTATATGTTGGTATTGACAATGCCACAGCCTTGAGCAAGACTATACTAACTATATAGATTACTATATACTATATAATTTACTATAGTAACTATATAGATTAATATATACTATATAGATTACTATATTATATAACCATGGAACTGCTACTATATACATTACTATACCATATAATATATACTATATACATTAGTATACTATATAATTATGTTACATATACCATATTACTATAATATATAAACCACATTCGAACGTGGTAGGATTTACGTGTGAATGTTATAATGAACATTCAAATGTTAATAAAAAAATTAGCGGGAACTTTCCTGCATTTATTCTATGCCATATACAGGAAACTTAATTTAAATTACGTTTGCATGTCAACAAAATTACATTCGAGTGTTATTTTGGTATGTTCGAACATGAAGTAATTAAGTTTGAACATTTTTAAAAATATTGGCAGGACCTTTCCCGCTTTAATTCTATGGCATATACGGGGAATCTAATTTCATATATGTTCGCATGTAAAGAACGTTACGTTCGAATGGCATTTTGTTACATTCAAATGTGGAATAATTAAGTTTGAACTTTTTCAAAAAAATTGGCAGGACCTTTCCCTGAGTAATCCTATGGCATATATGAGGACCTACTTTCATCTACATTTGCATGTTAACAGTATTGCGATCCAACGTTACGATATGTAAACAGACTTGGCGGGACACTTAGCAGGATTGGAAAATTTTACAAAACGTTCAAACATTTACTGTAAACATTTGAATGTTACGACACTTTGATGCGACAACTTTGCATTTAAAAAGTTGCTGCAAAAGGACCTTGAACTAAATAGAAAGTCGTCGTTCTGTTTAGTTTAACCTATTGCATTGATAAAATTCGCCGCAATAGGTTAAAAATTTTGAAAAAAAAATTATAATACCGCTTACAAGTTTGGGGTGTGACGCCCTCAGATTCCGCTTGGGATCGAATGGACATCCGAAGTGCCTGGACATGCAACACAAGGTTACCTGCCCCCGTTCATGACATATAAGATGCAATGTTCCTAACATGCATCTAGCATTATGCAATATTCGTAGCGGATAATTTTTTTTTTTTTTTTAGCAATACTATGCACCAAACTTATAATATCTCAAATACTTAAAACATAAACCATGCATACTTAAAACATCCACAATTACCACACAGGTCTCAGAAGACTGTAATCTCAAAACAATGATGACCTGGCTCCATAATTACATTGCCAAAATATACTATTGGACTAGTTTGTTAAATAACTCACGTAACTCGACTAATGATGCCGGAATACTATTCAAAGACCTAACTATGGAGGCTGCAAGCTCTGTGTTGCGTCTACGATGTCTAGTCAACCTCTTCCAGTCTGCTAGTGTCTGCTCCCTACTCTGATCCTGACACATCGCCTACCATTCGGGGGGAATGGTAGTTGGGACTACCACGGTGAGATTTGATTACAAATCTCAGCAACTTAACAGGAACTTCCACACAAGTTAATGATGCATGCATGGCAGTAAAAGCATGAATGCATAATCAAAGTCATAAGTAAGCATAGCATAACTTGATATACAACATGGCATAAATGACATAACTTGAACTGAAACTGAAACTGAAACTTAGCTTGACATGACATGGCATGTATGTGAACTTAAAACATAACATGGACTAGCAACATAGCATGAACGTGAACTTCATCATAGCATGAACATGAATATACATAATTTGAACATGAGCTTGAACATAATATGAACCTAAGCATTACATAACATAAATGTGAACTTGGAACATAACGTGAACGTGAACATGACAAAATATGAATGTGAACTTGAACATAACATCAACATGAGCATAACATAGCATCAATGTGAACTTGGAACATAACGTGAATGTGAACATGAAATAACGTGAACATGAACTTGAACATGACATGAACTTGAACATAACATGACATGAACTTGAACATATATTCTAGTCTCCTAGGGTTACCATGATTGGCATGAACTTGAAACTTGACATGACCATAAACTTGAACATAACATGACGTGAAACATGACTTCAATGTGAAATACATAAACTTGGAATCTTATTCAATGAACTTAATTAATAAAGTGATCATATGGGTGCTACACGGGTCCCCTTGAGCCGTGTGTCCCTGCCGATTACCGCATCACAACACAGGTGTCTATACCAGCTGTGAGTGCATTAATACGTACTCCACAGTTGTTGTGGCCCCATACCTCATGTTCCACAGTTGTTGTGGCCTCATGAATTGTTTGTGCCACATTTACTGTGAACACACGTAACATAATGTGTGGCTCCATCGGCGTTAGTGCCTGGCGCGCTCCGGTGACCAGCTAGTTAAGCCTCATTCGCAACCTATTGACTGTACTTCGTCAACCCAAGAAATTTCACACCTATTTAGACACTTCAACATGAACAAAGGAGTTTCACTAGAATATTACCCCATCCTAGTGCTTAGGGTCGTGATTGACATGAATAACTTAACTGCATATATGACATTTCGTAACGTGACGTGACATGAAGGTGACATAAAGGACAGAAGTCCTGACGTAACGTAACGTGAGATGAACGTAAGACAATTGACATGACAAAAAATATAACAGACAACATTTCATAACATGGCATACATGTAGCAGACAATATTTCGTAACTTGGCATAACTGTAACAGACAATATTTCGTAACATTGCATAACATGTGACAGAGAATATTACGTGACATGACATACATGTAATATATAGCATACGTAATGTGACAAACTTGCAACAGATAGTAACATGGGACAAAATATATTGTGTAACAGATAAATATTTCATGACAGAATAATTTGTGTAATAGATAAACATGTGATGACATGGCATATATAACAACACACGAACATAAATTGTAGTTCTCTTACCCATCACACATACACAGTAAACTGATAGTAAGTTAAGAGCTAACTTACCTCGATCGTCGTGTTCTACGAGATTAAAGCGCAAAACACGAGGAACTGTAAGAGGGTATTCTAAAAGTTATAATTTTAATTACTAATAATTAGAAATGTGAAAAGAGAAAACTTAGAGTAAAATTACTATTTTACCCTCTACATGTGGAAAAAATACCATTTTACCCCTAACTTAAGGATTTCACATCCCAATTCCAAAAATTATCAAAATTTACATTCCTCATGTAAATTTTGTCCTAGACTCAAATATAAATTCAGAAAAATTTAAAATCATTCACAACTATGAAAAACTCCTAATGGCCGAAACATTCATAGGCCATTTCACTTGATTTTGGTTGCAATTTCTTCTATCTTCAAAACCCATGATTAAACCAAAATTTTGTAACAAGAATCTTCCTATCCTAAGTTTAAAAATACACTTAAAATATCTATTAAGAAAAGCTAATCATCAACACCAAACTTTTGTAAAAAGACCCAAACTTTTTTACAAAAAGTAAACCCTTAAATCACAAGTTTTGGCCTTAATAAAAACATCTCCAAGAATCAAAAAAAAAAAAATCTCACTTCTAACACATTCATAACATCATCTTAAGATCAACTATGCTTAAAATCATCAAACAAAAGCCACCAAAAATCACAAACAACACTTGGAGTTTTTGGTTTTAAACTTAGTCCAAAACATAAACTTTTCTCTCAACTACCTTTGATCAATCTCTTGTTCTTTGGCTTAAAGACATGTGATCTTCAAACTAAAATATCACATGGTGTAACAATGTGTCCTAAAGATGATCCAACCACCAAACTTAAAATCACATGGCTAAAACTCAACCAAACATGGATCTAATCCAAAAACATCAAATATTAGGCCAAACCGAAATCCTCTTGCATAGAAAATCATATCTTTAAAACTAATACTAAATACCTTTGAAATAACATCCTAACATGTATATAAGAGGCTTAGGATTATCGTATAAAAATATCAAAACCTTTGGAATAAGATCAAACTACGAAATATTCCAACTTTCACAAAATAAAAACTGTTTTTCCACTTCCAGTTTTCAAGTTTCTAAATCTAAGGAAATATATCATCAAAAGTTTTATCCATGCAACAAAACCATAACGAACATTCATAAACACATGCTAAAAACACTCCATAAAATTTTCGGACCAAGATATGTCCATTAGCTTGGTCAAAAATTTCAAAACATATCATACTCTCCAGTTTCACGCCCAGAATGACCTTTCCATGGTTAAAAATACTTTTGACTAACCAATTAGCATGGATTCAGACTATTAAGATATACACGGAAACTAGACTCAAAGACGAACAACTTTAATGAAGGAGTCATCATGAGGAAATACTTACAAGGGGTCGAGAATGGCCACACAAAAATACACAGAAATCTGCCCGAGAGAGCTCTTTTGGGTTTCTCTCTAAGAACAGGGGAAAGAAGTGATAAAATTGAGAGAAGTGTGTCTTGCACGACTTTAGACTCCTGGAGGGGGAAGTTATGGGCTTGAATGACCCTTGATTTGAGGTGGCTAGGTGACATAAAGTGGAGAATAGTGAGAGGCATGGACTGCCTGCAACAGCTGTGAGAGATGGAGGTTGATAGAGTGGACTTCTCATCACATCAAGGCACTAATGGGTTGCAGCCAATGGCAGTGGATGGTCTGCCATGTGGGGGAGAAAACTTCTTCAAGAAGCCTTGCCAAGGTGGCCAATTTCGTAGGCCTTGGTGGGCCCCAACCAAGTGGACTTCAATTTGGGGTTTAAAGGGGGTTTGGTTAGAGTTTGAGATGCTATCAAGCCCAAAACCAATTTTTCTTGGCCCAATCAAATTTTCAAGGTTTAAAAAGTTGAATAATTATGTCATGATAAGGATTTGATTTAATTAATACTATATGGAAGTGATTTAATCAAGTGATTAAACACAATGCTAGAAATCGGATTGAAAAGCGTTTGGAGGCCAACTTAGGGTTTGGGGAAAACGTTTAGGGTTTTGGTTTCAATCAAGCTTTTGGGGTTTCAATTGGATTCCAACCATTTAGGGTTTTGCTAGGGTTGAAACCCTCTTTGGTCTGTCACAATTTGGTTGAACAAATAAAACAAAGTTTTGCTTAGGTGGCATAATCTCACACCTTGATTTCCTTCACAAATACATCTAATGGCTCCTCATGGTGCCAAGTGTCTAATACTATTTACTATGTGTGGCTAAGATCTTGCCAAGTATCCAAATAAAACTTCTCTAACTTAATTTGGATATTTCACATTGTGATTTTGAAAACACTGAACTAGGTGCACTTATCGAGGTTACTATTCACTTAAAAAAATGCATAATAAACTTAGTACTGAAAAATCATAAATATTCATATTAACCTGTAGTGAAAATCGTTTACCGAAATTCATCCCCAAAGTACCCCTAAAAATAATTTCACAATTTTGAACAGTCGTTTCGTCTGAAATTATGAAAATGGGTTATTATGCTATAAAATCCTAAATAATCCACTGAGTCTAATGGCGTAAACCATAACGCATTCTGATACTTCTAACTACCTCAAATAATTAAACTCATATATCTAGCATCATAGTGAGTGGTAAGACTGACTATGTTGACAGACTAAAACCTGCGCGATTGGTCGATTCGTAAAAACTTATGGAGTTTTTACGAGGTTCCTAAAATCAATAGAAATTTCACCGGTGAATTTCTAGTGGGCTGTTACATGGGGCGTGTTTAAGAAATGGGGAATGTTGTCTATTTCCCATTTCATGCTTATCAGTGACCGAGAGTGATTGTGAGTGACTGAGAGAGCCATAGAGTGAGAAAGAGAGTGGTGTGAGAGAGAGATAGAGAGAAAGAGAGGTTGAGACCGAGAGAGATAGAGGGAGAAAGAGAGATTGGAAGGTGTGAGATTGAAGGTAGTTGTTGTGTTTATTTTGATTTGTTTATTTTTAATGAATATTTGTTATGTTTATTTATTTATTTTGTTTATTTTGAACTAATTAATATTGTGTTTATTTTGAAGGAATATTTGTTGGAACTTGTTGAAGGTTGTGAGATAAAAAGTTTATGATTTTAGTTAGGTATATTTCTAAACTTGATTGTGTGATTATATTGTGATTTTTATGATTATATTGTGATTTGTTGGATTATATTGTGATTTGTGAGATTTATGGGATTATATTGTGATTTGTGGGATTATATTGTGTTTATGTTGTGATTATGTTGTGATTTATTTTGTGATTATATTGTGATTTGTGGGATTATATTGTAGTTATGTTGTGATTTATTGGATTATATTGTGAATTGTGGGATTATATTGTGATTTGTGGGATTGTAATGTGTTTATGTGGTGATTTATTTTTTATAGGAAATTAAAAAAATACTAATTATGAACAAAATTAAATTAATTTTATATATACCTAATTATCACTTGAGCATGTAAAGAATGTATAATTAAATTACATAAATTAATTTTTTGAATAAAGAGATTTTGAATAATTAAAATACATAATTTCTTAGATTTTGAATAAGATTAACATACTAAGATTAAAACAAGTAATTAATAATGCATACTAAGATTAAAACAAATAACTAATTAATAATCTATACTAAGATTAAATATTAATAATGTATAGCACAATTTTCATATCTAATTCAAATCTACATCTTAGATTGATAAATAACTATATTAATTTAATTAATGATAATATTAAAATACTAGGAAATTAGAACAATAACCAATAAAAAAAATAACTAACTCTGCATACTATACTTAGGACAAAACATATGAACTTCTTTGAATCCCTCAATTAAGACCCAACAGTGGATTCTTTACTGAGGGTTTCAAAGAAGTTCAGTATGAATATACATTATTTAAACTTATAACCTTATTTATTTGGAATAAAATATACATTAAACACACCTTACATATATAATTTAAATCTACATCTTAGATTGATAAATAATTATATCTAATTTAATTAATGATAATTTTAAAATGCTAGGAAATTGTAACAATAACAAATAACCAACTCCACATACTATACTCAGGACAAAGCATACTAAACTTCTTAATCCTCAGTTAAGACCCAACAATGGATTCTTTACTGAGGGTTTCAAACAAATTTAGTATGAATATACATTACTTATATGCTATAGCTTGTGTATAACGTTATATGTTATAGCTTGTGTGTGACATTGCATGAATAATCTTCGACCCATTTGGGAATTAGTATACACTTAGGTGTTCACTAATTTCTGAATTGTCCAATGTGGACAGTTTGAGATTATATTATCTATATTGAATATTTTCATTACTCTTTCTTTATACGTTAAGGATGGAAAGTTCGATGTCTTCTTCATTTGTTCTTCAGGTATATTGTTCGTAGGGTGACAATCCCTCTCTGCGACCATGTATACTTGGAGAACTATGGGGAGGTGCTACCGAAATTTCTACTGATGTGGAGAGTACAAGAGTGACGAGACTTGTGCAATATGGATGATATAATCTCGAATGGGATAGGACCAACTACATTTATCTAAAGAATAAGGGGAATTGAATTGGAGCATGTCACACATGAAATTAGTTTTCATTATACTAATCCATAGGTTTTTTTTAGAAATTGACAAAAGTTGGATACATTTTGGCGATAGACTTGGAAAAAACTGCGTTTTATATGCATGTGGAGTGAAACATTTTATTGATTTTGCTCGATCCTTTGCCAATAGTCGAGGTTACATAAAGTGTCCATATCGATGGTACAAAAATCTGTGCGCTATAGGTTTGGATGAAGTAGAAAGTTATATATTTTTGAATGATATCAATTTGGGATATACTCAATGGGTATTGCATGGTGAGCCATATGAACAATTTGTCGATAATTCATTCGGTGATGGTATTGAAATAAGGCACCTGGACGATGATGATGAGTGGGATGAGATGGTGGAAATGTTGGGTGATATTAGAGCTGAGATGTTTATAGATGAAATTGACGATGATTACTCAAGTGGCCGAGGGACTGAGTCAGAGAATTTCTCTAGAATGTGGGAAGATGCAAAACGTGAGTTTTATCCTTGCTGTACAAAATACAGCTAGATGTACTTTATTGTGCGGCTACTTCACATTAAGTCTGTGTGTGGGATGTCAATGAAAACAATTAACATGGCATTAGACTTATTTAATGAGGTGATCCATGAAGGTTCTACATTGCCGAAGAATTTTAATGAAGTGAAACAGTTAAGAAAGGGGTTAGGGTTTGAGTACAAGTCGATACATGCATGTAAGAACGATTGTGTATTATTTTGGAAGGAGAATAAGGAAAAAATGCTTATCCCATATATGGAGAGTCAAGGTTGAAGGGTAAGAAAAATGTTCCGATGAAAGTTTTGCATAATTTTTCGCTTAAACCAAGATTGTAAAGGCTATATATATACATATATATATATATATATATGTAGCAAATCAACTCAAGATATGAGGTGGCATGAGAAGAAACGAGTTAAGGATGACACATATATGAAGGACCCAGCTGACTCAATTGTGTGGCAATGTTTTGATAATAAATACCCAGATTTTTGCAACGAAGCTCGTAACATACGTCTAGGACTGACAATGGATAGATTCAATCTATTTGGTAATATGAGTACAACTTACAGCACGTAGTCTAGAGTGTTGATTCCATATAATCTTCCACTATGGAAGTGTATAAAGGCACCAAACTTTCTGTTAACTTTGCTTATATCCAACCTAAAATCACCTGAAAATGATATTGATATATTCATGCAACCGTTAATTGAAAGGTTAAAAGATCTATAGGAAAATGGCGTCTGAACTTTTGATACATACACGCCGACATCTTTTCATATGCATGATACAGTATTATGGACGAAAAATGATTTTTTATCATATGGCAATCTTTTAGGTTGAAGTACTAAAAGGAAGTTGGCGTGTCCCACATGTAATAAGGAAACTACAAGTAAGAGCATCCATATTGGCTTGGCCAAATGGGAAAGTTAGCTAAAATTTACATAATTGATGTAAAAAATACCTCACATTGAATTGGCCAAATCTAAAATAAGATGGACTTCTGCTACAGTGGTTGACCAAAGATGGAGAACCACAATTGATTCACCAAATATTAAAATACTAATTTTTCACTCTAAGCAAATATTAAAATATTAGTTTCTTACTCCAAACAAAAAAACTATTTGATTTGTAATTAAGAAATTTAAATAGAAATTTAGATGAGTTTAATCAAATTTTTTTTTATTAGCATTAAATGAATTTTGAAAATATATTTTTTTAATATTCATTTAATTAGAATATAATTATTATTAATATTAAATTGGTAGAATTATAAAATGTGATACAAATAAATTAAATAAAAAATTATTAATTAAATAATATTTTATTATTATATAAAGAGTGAATGACTAATTCAATGTCGAGATTGAATTTAAATAGAATAGTCAAATGTAAAAAAGTGTGATATTGGCTAAATTTTGAATATGCATTTGGCCAAGCCAATAAGGATGCTCTAAATGGCTAAAATATTCGTCGAATATGGGTTTCATGGGCCATCGACGGTATTTGTCAGCAAATCATTAATGGCGAAGGGAGACGCTAAATTTGATGATAGAGTAGAGGATAGAATTGCACCAAAGTTCGGGAGAAGAACAATTAATGGAACTTGTCTGGGCATGAGATAGTGGAACAATTAATGGAACTTGGAAAGAACAATTTTGGCAAAGGTTGGGGGAAGAACAAGAGAAAACGAGGCGCAACAGAATTGAATTGGACAAAACAGAGTTTTTTTTTTTTTTTTTTTTTACTTCCCATATTGATCGTCATGCATGTTGCGACATAGTTTGAATGTAATAAATATAGAGAAGAATATTTGTGATAATATACTTGGGACATTGATTAGCATTAACAAAAAGACGTAGGACACGGTTAAGACGAGAAAAAATCTTGAGAGAATGAGAATTTAACATAATCTTCATTTACGAGTGGAAAGCAATATTAAGGTGGTTATACTACATGCATGTTTTAAGATGACAAGGGGTAAGAAAATGAACTTTTGCAAATGGTTGCAAGGTGTGAAGTTTCCTAACGATTATGCTTCAAATCTCGATAGATGCATGAGCCTTGATGAATGGATCGAACATTAAGAAATATTTGCTAATCGGTCGGGTAAACGTTCAAACATATTTGATACGTTCAAACGTATTTTTTGTGATGAAATTCGACTGTCACAAAATTTCTTCATATTCGAAAGTTGCATCTAACGGCAAACTTCCAACCATGGCAAAAAAAAAACTTTTAATGACAGTCGTACAGTAAACCGTCGCCAAAACATTTATGTGACGGTTTTCTTATTTTTTGTGATGGTTTCATCTGTCACAGTAAAAGAATTTACCTATAGTTTCGTCAATACATAACTCCGCCCCTATCTGTTGAATGCAAGTTTGCGTGCTACCTTATGATCGATTACATTATCTTGCATGAACACTAAGGGCTCGTTTGTTTTCAAAGATAATATGAGATGAAATGAGATGAGATTAAAGTTAAAAAGTTGAATAAAATATTGTTAAAATATATTTTTTAATATTATTTTTATTTTAGGATTTGAAAAAGTTGAATTGTTTATTTTATTTTGTGTGGAGATTTGAAAAAGTTGTAATGATAAAGTGAGATGAGATGAGATATTTTCTAAAAACAAACAAGGCCTAATTAAGATTATATATATACACACACATACATATTATTCCCTAGGAATTCATATTGTAGTACCTTTTTAAGTATTGCCATGCATGCATGATCAAGTTTTGTCCACACTTGTTATCTGTCAACTATGCAATAACGCCATTCTTTTTGTTTTTTTACAGATAGGCATGGTATGGCTTGATGCCATTGAGGGCTGAATGTGTGTAGTACCAGCGAAGCCACGTGAGCAGTCACACATGGAAGAAGGTATAGTACTTAGAATGGACCCCACTCATGATATCTGTCTGCCCACCTGTGCATGAGTGACTGCCAGCTGCGCCTTCTCGGCCACCGCCACTTTTCTTCTTCCCTATTATGCCCTCATACATATCCCTCCATCCGTTTATTTTTAGAGATGAGATGAGATTAAAATTAAAAAGTTAAATAAAATATTGTTATAATATATTTTTTAATATTATTTTTATTTTGGAATTTGAAAAAGTTGAATTGTTTATTTTATTTTGTGTGGAGATTTAGAAAAGTTGTAATGATGAAATGAGATTAGATAAGATGAGATGAGATGTTTTCTAAAAACAAACGAGGCCTAATATATTCAGGAAAATGATACAATATTCTCTGTAGCATTAGTTTAAAAAAACTGAGAAAAATACCTATAAAAGTACCCATGCATGTTATTTACATTGTTTATATATGTTTGTTCAAACTATCCAACTCATTTAAAGGAGACGGCAGTGGGGTAGGAGAGGATGAACAAATGGGTTTCTTGGTAATATAATTGCAAGCAGGGGGGTATTTTAGTGGAAAGTGTGTCTATATGTTGATGCATGCCTGTGTAAGACATTCATGTGCCTTAATTTGGAGAAGACAGTTTGGTGGAACAGATGCATCGAGCTGGACTTGAACTGGTGACCACCTTTGCCACGATAGAGACAGAGAGATTAGTTTCAAACTAGGAAATTAGAGAGGCATATATTCTTCTTTGCCCGCATCTGGTTTCTGTCCATCCCTAGCTATCCACACTTAATTTGTATGGGTTTTCTCAATTTCTTTAGCGATTTCCTGTTCATTAACCTTAACTTTTTGTCTGTTTTAGAACCCTTAAGCTTGTTGTGTGTTTGTGTGTCTTTATATTTGATCTTGCTTGGTTTCGATCTTCTCTTTTTAGGGCCAGCAAAAGCTATCTGGTTGAATATAGAAACGAAATGGGTTACTGGAAAGAAAAGGTTCTTCCAAAGATCAAGAAGGTTTTCGACAAGACTAGTACTGGTACCAAGAAGGCTTCTGCTTCTGAGGCATGCAAGTCGTTCGACGAGTCTAAGGTATATATATATATATATATATATATATATATATATATATATATATATGTGTGTGTGTGTGTGTGTGTAATTGCTTGCTGCTTTGAAATTTATTGCTTCTTTTGATCCGAAGATAATAGAAACCATAAACTTTTGGATATACTCATGCAGGCATATGTGAAGAATAATTGCAGAACAAAACAACAACGACAAAATTCTGACATTCTTTTGATATATATATCTATGTTTGGTTTTAGGAGCAAATCAATAAGGAGTTTGAAGAGAAGAGGATTGAGCTTCAACCTAAAGTCCTCGAGATATATGAGTCTTCTTCAGCAGAAATCAAGGTCAGATTATACCCAGCGAATTTGAGGCAATAACAGAACATATATATATACATATATAAAATATATATATATATATATATATATAAGGAAAAAATGAAATAAGAGATGAATGAAAATATAAAGAGTAAAACTAAATAAATCAAGTTTTCAACTGCAACAGACTTTTATCAAGGAACCTAAGGAGGCAGGATTGAAGAAGAACTCTGTTGTGGTTCAAAAGTTCCTAGAAGAACTCGTGAAAATCGGTACGTATATTATATATGATCATTTTTATTTCCATTATTTTAAGAACAAAGGATAATCTCCCTAGCTAAATTATGTTCACCACATTACATGCATGTACAGAATTTCCAGGATCAAAACCAGTATCTGAAGCATCTTCAAAGTTTGGGCCAGCTTTGGTTCCAGGACCAGTTCTCTTTGTCTTTGAAAAGGTATCAACATTCATAGTCACAGAAGAGAAAGTTGATGAACCACCTCCAGCAGCAGCTACAACAACTGAAGAAGCGGGTGGCAATAAAGAAAAGGAGATGATCTTAGTTGTGGAAGAAGAGAAGAAAGAAGAAAAGAAGGAAGAGGAAGAGAAGAAAGATCGGGAGGTGGAGAAAATAGAAGAAGAGAAGATAGAATTGGCAGTGGAGGTGGCTGAAAAAGAAGAAGCAGCACCAGCTACAATCGAGCCTGCCAATGTGAAGGAAGCTGCAGAGCCGCCAAAGCTTTGACAAACTCAAGTACAAGAACTTGCCTAAGAGTGAAGTCTGTGAGAACTTCTTTTATAAAACCAAAACTGCAATTTCCATCCTTAATTTTCTTTTAATATCTATTGGAATTTTTTTTTTTTTTTATGGATTGATTTCACAAATAATGATTTGATTCTTTGATTTAAGTGTATACTTTTTGTGGATTTATTTGAATCATTTACAATATAATTAAACATAACAAATAGATAATGAGAGGACGATCAATAAAAGGATATTAACAAATAACAATCCTCATTTACAAATTAATGGATTAAAAATGGCTATATTTATTTGGATTTAATTTTCACTCCGTGTTTATAACAAAATTCATGGATTTGAAAGGGAAAATAATTAATAGGAAAATTTTAGAACTCACCGGAAAAACCAGCTTCTTTAGGATAGATCTTATATTTTTTTAAAGAAAATGCACGAATCTTGCACATCTTAAAATTATATTTAATATTATTTTTTTGAAAATTTTAAAATTATCAACCCTAAGTGAGAGTAAAAGATATTTAAAGCGGTCTCGTGATATTTATTATAGTCAGTAACGATTTTGAAAATGTGTCAGTAGATTCTGCAAGATACTATTTATATATATTTTTCTTTTACTTAATTAAGTATTAAAACTCGACCAAAACTGTACAGAATTTGGATAGAAAGTTATATGAGGTAAACATATTATAGCTTTGTTCATCACTCCGATCTCAATTAATCTGACTTGTACGCATTTGATTAAAAATAAAATAAAAAATAAAAAAGGGTTTTTTTTTTTAGAAATGACGACTTTTATGCATCAGAAAATTATAATTTTCCCTACATCCAAGCATGAATAATTGACCCTCTCCTTGGTTGTGTAAGCAAAAAAAAAACCAAAAACTGAACAGTTGGTTTCGAGGATGTGGACAGTATAGCCAGCCCGCCATCCTCCACCAAAAGAGTTTCCAGACAGCAAGTAATCAACGATTTGAAACTCATATATATATATTATATATGTATGTCATATTCATACATGCATGGTTTTAACACATGTCAACATGTCATTTATCAAAGCAGAGAATATATATTTAACGTATCTTGGCCGCATTCAGTAATATTTTACAGTAGTAATTATAAAGTAAATGTTAGGAGAGAAGATCCTTCTCAATGTGTGTATATATACACATACAAACATACATACATATACATGTTAGAAATAATTTATTACATATACAGTCCCAGTATGAAATAAAGAGCAAAAGCATTTATCTCAAGCGGCAAATTGGATTGATTGCAATTGTTCAACTTTAGTAGCCTTTCATTCATCTACATTCATTTGCCGCTAATTCCACAAGCGTTATCATCTATCTCTATTGATCTTCAAAACCTATTTTCCATGCTTAATTTATGGGCAACAACCTTACTATAGCTCCTTATGAGTCTTTGGCTTTAAGTGATATATATCTTTACACAAAGGAGTTAGGACACTAAGCAAAACAAGTGTGATCCCAAGATCGTACCATGCATGCATCTTTATGTGCTACAACGATAAACATCAAGGCTATTAGTGTTATCACTCACCTTACCAATCTTTGTTTTGCGACATGTGGTCTTTGATAGAACAACATTTCCTTTCTTGAACGACTTGGTACCTTCAACCTTCCCCCTTCAACTAGTCTTACCTTATCAATTTTTTAGGAATGGTTCTCCCCTACATCTTCATTGACCAACACCACATACCTCTAGTTCTTTTCCTTTGTAGGGTTCTACTCACAATGACGCCACTACTCCAATTGAAATTGGCAATATTCGCTTCCTCGATCAGTCTCACAAGTACCTACTCCCCTAGCTATTGCAATTGATGCTTCCCAGCCAAGTGTCGCTACATCCACTAGTGACACTTCTCCCTTTGAAGCATCACCTTATTCACTCTCTTTAGTTCCCTTCTCTGATTGCTCAAATCCTCCAACTTCACTTTGGTCTTGTAACGTCCCGTCTCCGAGGGTCCGGAGAGTTAACTCATGTCACCTAAAAATCATTTTTCATCCACATAGTACATACTCTAATTTTTCTCTATCGCACAAAATACTCATTAATTCACATCAAATACTCCAGTTCAATTATTCTAAAACAATACAAAGTCTTAATATAAACATCAACCTCTCAACAAATCACATCATTAGAGCACAACAAGCTTACTGAATGAAAATCCTCAATACCCATATAAACGTTCTATGCTTAAACCATCATTCTTAACTCCTCTCACCTATGCTCTATATTCTTGATTCTCAACTGGAACATTCAAATCATCTGAAAAATATTGTGGAGATAAAGGGTGAGTTATCAACAACTCAGTAAGCAGAGAATATATACTAGTATGTAAACATGAGCCTTTTCAGAAAGTTCAGTATACAGAAACAAAATATTTCATTTTTATATGCAGATCTCAGAAACATGTTATCAGAAAATCAGAGCGACTTTTCAGATTTTTCATACTCAAAAATTAATTATTCATATTTAAAGACACTTTCCATATTCAAAAACCATTTTCATATTCAAAAACTAATTGTTCATATTCAAAGATCCGTTTCATAATCAAAGACCTTTTTGGTATTCAAAAACCATTTTCATATTCAAAAAAACCAACTGTTCATATTTAAATATCAGTTTCATATTCAAAAACGCTTTGGCATAACATAACTGAACATCTTCATCTTATCATATCATGTCATATCGTATCATATCATATACCATGTTTAACCCCCGTAGTAGAGTTGTGCTATTCCTGGTGGCCAAACCAGGCAGTATCATATGGTGAAACTTTCCCTTTTTCAATCTCGGAGCCCCGAGTGTGCATACAAAAAAGAACACGTAAAGGACCACTTTGTTTCCAAAGTGGGTGCACTCATATCATATCATATCATGTTGGTACCAACCATATCACGTGAACCAGTATCATCATATCAGGACCATATTCAGAATCAGATTCAGAACAGATAAGTATGCCAAAGTTTTATCATATCCATATCATATCAAAACACGTGCAAAACATATTCATATCATTTCCATTTGATAAAAAAAAAAAAAAAAAAAAAAAAAAAAAAAAAAAAAACAGATCCAAATCATTTCATATCACATGCATAAAAATCTCAATGATATCATATTCGCTCTTTTGCATATTTCAAAAACATGTCAAATATTACTCATGTCTACATTATTCATGTTAAAAATATTTCTTTTCTCTTTCATACATATCTCATGAGTGAATGCAAAACATATACTGAGGTTGTTTTTCACCTTTTTTTTTTTTAAAACAACATGCACATTTTTTTACAAACCAACCTCAGTTCATTTCTTTTTATGCAAATCTAGCATAGGGACCCCGCTTACCTGGACGACTTAGCTTCTCAGAATTTTCCTCAAAAAATGTCGAGTCGACTATAAATCATCACCTATAAAAAAATAATCACGTAATTTCCTTAAGTTTTCAATCAATCATGTATTTCGATATTTAAGCCTAAACTTCTAAAATAACGTATTTTAATTCCTCAAAATTTAAAACCCTCATAATCCCAAAATATATCATCACTTTCTAAAATCATCAATATTCACCATAACCAACGTCAAACTCAAAATACCAATATTTAAACCCGAAACAGCCAACAAATCTCACATCATAAACCAATCACACGAACAACTCCATAATCCAATCCAACCGACCCCAGTTATTCCTCGAACTCAGTCCGGCACAACCAACCAGTTCACAATAAATATGAGTTAGTGAAAAAATATATTTAAATCTCAAAAGTTCTTTGAAAAATACTTATAGCACTATATAATAATTTTCGAAGGATCATGGAGCTGCAAAAAGTGGCAACACAGCAATAGAACAGTGCAAAATGCATTGTGGCCGTGGGTCTCAAAAACTCACTTTTGAACTGGGAAAAACCAAGACCCGAGATTGATAGGGAAGGGTTTAGGGATGTCAGTGAAGCTAATGGTGGTGGTGGTTGACCGTGGGTGGAGATGTAGAGGGTGGTTGAAGGCTAAAATGTCCAAAACGGAAATGTTGATGAATGTGCTTCATCGGTGGCAGATCGGGGCTGAGAATGGGTGCATTAGGTTGTTAGGAGGTCGAGGATGAAGTGGTGAAGAAATGGTGGCCGGAGGTGGCACGACGGCGGCGCTGAGCGAAGAGAAGGCTGTGGCTTCAAGCCATGCGTGGGGGCTCATGGCGGCGCAAGAGGGGCTGGGATTGAAGGGGGTGGTCATCGGCCGGTGGGGAAGGGAAGGAGAGGGGCGGTGTCGGTCACGGCGGTGGGTTGGGTGGAGAACGACGCACGGACGCGGGGAGAGAAGGAAACCGCGCGAGAGAGAAGAGAGAGAGAGAGAGGAGGAAAGAAATGGGGGGAAAAAGAAAAGAGGAAGAAAAGAAAAAGAGGAAAAGAAAAAAAAAGTGAAGGAAAGAAATGAGGTTCAATCCTCACATCTTGGGTTACAAAAAAAATTATCCAGCGAAAAAGATTTCAAAACAGCAAGTTAAATAAAATAATTTAAACGTAGTGATAAAATGAAAATAAAATAATTAAATCCAACAACACGGTAATTTTAAAAACCACAAACAACTAATTTAAATTAAAGAACAATTTTAAATAATGAACAATTATTAATAACAAGAAAACGCATTGAATTAACAATTAAAAATCTTAAAATAATACAACGTAAATCATCTAAAATTTAAAACAAGATAGCTCATAATGTTAATAAATGCAATAATTTACTTAGTCAAAATACACGTAAATACGAGGTATCACAGGTCTCCTCCTAAACACACAATGGTTACTTGATGCTCACCTTCATATTATTGTGGATCTTCCCGAGGAGCCAAAGAGTGTTTGCATCGCTCTAAATCATGACAGATCATACCAGGCTATGTATGATGAAATACAGGCCCTACAAGACAACCATACCTAGACTCTTGTCCCTTGTGAACCTCACATGGGTATCATTAGTTGCAAGTGAGTGATCTTTAAGACTAAATTAAATGGTGACTGTACATTTTGCTAGCTTAAAGCTAGCCTAGTCACTAAGGACTTTATCCAAGTTGGTGGAGTAAGTTATACTGAGATATTCTTACCAGTCATCAGACCTGGCACCATTCAGATCATCCTCAATCTCACTCTAATCAACCGTTAGGATATTCAACAATCTGACTTCAAAATACACTCATTCATGGTGATCGCAAGAATTTGTCTTCATGGAGCAGCCCTAGATTTTATCCATCCTACTTCGATATTCAGCAAGTTGACGTGAAAGTAACTTCCTTTATGATGATATTCAATAATCTTTCTTCAGGGAGCAACCCCAAAATTTTATCCATCCTACTCTTGCCTCTCACGTATGCAAATTAAATAAAGCATTATATGGTCTCAAACAAGTCTCATAGTTGGTATGATAAGTTCAATAATTTTCTTATTATTGATGAATTAATATGTAGCTCAACCAACGATCTCCTTTTATCTACCATTCATCACATAGAATAATTTTTTTATTATTATATGTTGACAATATACTTTTAACGAGATCCAAATCATCTCATGTTAGTGAGTTCATTAGCATTCCTAGTACACAATTTGCCATGAACAACATTGATCCTCTACATTACGTTTTAGGAATACAAGTCACTCCAATTCCTGATGGTCTCATTTTGTCCCAAGCTAAGTATTTTCTTGATATATTGGACTGGCCCAAATGCAAGACATCAAACTCGGGATTGCACCAATGATCATTGGACATTGGACATCATGATGTCCAAAACCAAAGGTCTTACCGTGATGCCTTTTTCCATGACAACAACTATTATCGTAGTACTTTTAGGGCACTACAATATCTTGCCCTTACATGCTCTAAACTCTCCTATAGTGTTGGCTTTGTTTCCCAATTTATATATTCACCAATTGTAGCTCACTAAAAAATGTTGAAACATATTCTTCAATACTTACACAACATTGTTGACCTTGGTATTTATTTTGGCACTGTTTACAGGGTATAGCACCTTACTTCGTTGTATAGCTTCTCATATATGCAAAGACAACGTGTATCATTTTTATAGATATTATATGACATATCTTTTTTTCATCATCATGAGATTGAGTTTCTCATAACTCTTTATGGTAATCAGAGAGAGTTTACTGTCTGCAAATTTTATTTCTCCATGTCCAACTCATCAAACTACTCACTCTCCATCTTCCGCCTCATTTACTGAATACCTATACCCCGTGGCTCAAAATGTCACTAATTGTTTCTCTTTATGCATCACCTCCACCAACTTCCTACTTTGGAAGACACAAATGCTCAATATCTAGGAGAGCTATGATCTCCAAGGCTTCATTAAAGGAGAAATCAAATATTCACCATATCTTCTGGAGGATAACATATATGTTAACCCCATCAATGTCTAGTGGCGTAAGACAATCCACCTTATCAAATGCTAGATCACTGCCACACTCTTAGAAGACGTACTCAATATTGTCGTCAGTCTCAATATTGTCGTTGATGTCTAGAACGCTCTACTACATGCTTTCACCCATGACTCATCCAATCATAGCCTTACTTTCAAACAATAGCTCACCTCCGTTACCCAAGGTTCAGACACTTAGTCAATGTACTTTCATCGTTTTAATCGATCCAACCACTCCTTTCATGCTGACAATATATCCTAGGCCTTGGCTACCATGACCATTCAGGACTCTAAGTGGTTCCTAGACTCAGCTACAATTGATAATGTCACAAGAAATCCAGGTAACTTTCATGCACTTAAACCTTATCATAGCTTAAAAAGTTTTACGGTTCATAATAGTGTACTTTATTGGTCACATATATTGGTAACACTTCTGTTGGTTTTGGTACCTCTTCCATTCCAGTAAATGATGTTCTTTTAATTCCATATCATTACAAAGGACTTACTCCCTATTAGTAAATTTACTACTGACTATCTACTCATTGTTAAATTTGATGGGGATGGTTTTGTGATAAAGGACAGGGCAACTCAGATAAAAATGGCGAGGGGTTGTAGACGAGGTTGGTTATATGCTTTTGATGAAGCTCCAATTGCTTGTTTTTCTCACACATTTCACAAAGTCTATTTTACTTGTTGGCATCACCGTCTAGGGCACCCAAATCAACAAGGTCTATAGCATCTACATTCAAATAAACAGATTTCTTTTGATATTTCAAAATCTACTTCTTCTTCTATTTGTGTTAATTGTCAAATGAAAAAAAATCATGTAGACTACATTTTTGTAACGCCCCGATATTAGAGGTTCGGAGAGTTAGCTCTTAATACTTAATATCAACTTCAATAACACAACTATAAAATCTTGAAAATTCCATAAAATATTAATTCATTTACTCAACCCAAAAATCTATGTTCCTTCATAGGGATAACAAAGAAATTCTCAATAACATAAATTAAAACTCTGCAAAGACTCGAAAATATCCTTAATTCATCAAATCAAAATAATCGAAAATAAGTCAATTTACTAACTACGACTCTCAAATCAGCACTTGTACCATTAGGCACTTATTCCACTACGATCATCACACATTGCTAAAACTTCATACTCTTGTTCTCCAGCTGAACCATCAAAATTATCTGAAAATATATGGAGATAAGGGGTGAGATATCAACAACTCAGTAAGCAGAGAACATATACCAGTGTGTAAACATGAGCATTTACAGAGATCAGAATGCAGAACAAAACATTTTCATTTTCAGAGTGCAGAAGCAGAACTTGTTACCAAAATATCAGAGTGAAGATTTAGAAATAATTTCATTCAAAAATATCCTTTAGCATAGCATAAATGATCATCATCATCATCAGAACATCATATCAGAACAGAAGCCATGTATAACCTCGTGGTAGGGTTGTGCATCTACAGATAGCCAAGCAGAACATAAATCACTCTGTCACCAAAATGTGCACTCAAAACAGAGACCACTACTATAACTCGTGGCAGGGCCATATCTACTATTATAACCCGTGGTTAGGCCGTATTCACTATTATTACTCGTGGTTGGGCCGTATCCACTATTGTAACCCGTGGTTGGGTCATATCCACTATTATTACCCGTAGTTAGGCCATATCCACAATTATAACCCTTGGCAGGGCCGTAATTGAACAGAGCGGAAACAGAATCAAATTAAGAATCAAAGAGTCATGCCAAAGGTTTTCAGAAATCACATCTTATCCAAACAGAGTACTGAACAAAATCATATCATCTTCATAATCAAAGCAGATCCAAATCATATTTACATAATTATGCACAAATTTTCATATTTGCTTTTTTTGCATAGGTCAGAAATAGAATGTCAAAAATAAGCTCATGTCTACACCAGTCATGACAAAAATGCTTTCTCTTTCATCAGAGTTCAATGTATAATGAAGAATAAATAACTGAGGTTATTTTCACATTTCTTTTCAAAACATATGATGCACATTTTCGTAAATCAGCATCAGTTCATTTTTATTTTATACAAAGTCTAGCATAGGAATCCCGCTTACCTAAACTTCTTAGCTTATCAGAATTTCTCCATAGCAACACTGAACAAAAATCAATCATCACCTTTAGAAAATTATGCAACTTCAATAAATCTCCAATTGAGCAGTTACTTCGTAATTACACCTAAAATGCCTATTTTAATACCTCAAAAAATCAAAAATTTCTCTTAACTCTAAAATACCATCACTCTCTAAATTCATTAGTGTCCACTTAATAACTCTGATAAAAACATCAAAACCTAACTTATTTACTAGTATAATCATACTACAAAATTTAATACTAGATCATATACCAAAATATTTTAAATTAAACAACAACTTTTATTTAATAAACTAGATCATATCTAAAATGTTTAAAAATAAAATTACATCATTATCGTTTACTCTTGAAAAAAAATCTTTGCTTAATAACAATTTAAATTGCTTAAATGATTTGTGTAAACATAAATAAAATAGAGTCCACTAATACATATTTAAAAGTTTAAAACACACTACTACAACTTGTACTCAAAGGGTAAAACTGTAACTTTATCTCAATTAATATATGTTTGACCAACTATATGGTAAGCTTTGTTATTAGAAATAGAAAACATGCTCATAGTACGTGAAGTAAGGTTTAAGCGGCAAAGGCTCACTGTGAGGGGAGGGAACGTGCGACAGCGCAGGGAGCTGGCTGAGGTCGGCGGTGGTGGGTGCGGCGGTAGGGCACTGGGTGAGAGAGAAAATGATGAGAGAGAGAGAGATAATGTGAGAGAAAAAAAGAGACAACGGCTTACGGTAAGCAGTCGGGACGATGGGTGGCAACTTCCGTCCCTGGCAGCGTTTGAAAAAATATTCTGAGGAGCACAAACAAGGGCCCGTGCGGTGGAGGTGAGGAGGAGACGGGGTTGTCGGCGTAGAAGTGGCTTGCTCTGTTTTTTGGAGTCGAAAACAGGGGCTTCTTTGGTGTAGAAGTGGTATGGTTTTACGGTTGTCGTGTGCTGCAACCTTGGTGGCTGAAGGGAGGGATGCACCGCAGTGACTAGGTGGTGCGACTGGGTGGCCCGTGGCTGAGCTGGGGGGGTGTTACGCTGCTGGGCTTCGCGAGGGAAGGATGTTCCTAATGGCAAACGACTGCTGCTGTTGTTCTCCCATGATGGTTGAATGTGGAGGCTTGCGGGTTGTGTGGTTTCTCGGGTGCAATGGTGAAAGGCAGCGTTGTGGAGGATCTTGGCACTTTGGGGTGGTTTGTAGAGGTGCAGTAGGCTAGCGGCAGCAATGTGGAGGAGGTGTTGCTTCAGTGCAACTCAGGCGGTGGCACTCTAGCTTAGGTTGAAGATGGTCACTACGTGCTTGAGGGGTTGTGCCATGTGCGTGAAGTGTGAAACGCATAAATATAGAAGAAACTCATAAAAAAACCCTAGAGAAACAAATGGTAGAAAAACTGCCGTGAAAGTATATCTCCTATGCAAGTAGTTGTCATGAATGTCGTAGGGATAGGAACATGCATGCCGTGGAGAAAACTGACGTCAAGAGTGAACCTAGTTAAGGGAGGTTCAACGTGCATGAGATGATGCCTAAAAAGGTAGTTGAAACCTTAAGATAAAAATAGAAAGGAAACGTGCGTGGCATGGGGCTTAACAAAACTTGGTTTTGACAAGCAGTCCAAAGCATCTTCGTAGCTTATTCGTAATCTTCATCGGTCGAAAATATTCTAAATGCGACTAGCCTCGACTCACTTTTCAGTTAGCCTAACTCATTACCTAACTTGTCGGGCCGGAAACCAAATAAAATAAATCATACTTGGTCCATAAAATGTTAGCTGAATTTAACCTAATTAACAATCTCAATAAAAACTTATACATCGCCGAAATAAATTTTTGGAGCCCGTAACCTATTTTCAAAACTACTCGTTAAAATCCAAGTGGGTTTTTCATCCATATAAAAAAAAATCGAACGTGAATTTCTTACTTGGCCCGGGTGTTACAATTTTTGCCTAAAGACAACAAAATAACCAGTCATTTTCATAAAGTACATTGTGATTATGGGGACCAACACCTATTGCTTCCTATGATAAATATAGATTGTATTCCATCTTTGTTAATGAATACATAAATTTCACCTGGTCTTTTCCCATATGGCATAAGTTTGAATTTACTTCATGCTTTATGATGTTTTCCACTATGTTGAGTGACAATTTAATGCCAAAATTCGTGTGTTTCAAAGTGATGAAGGTGGGAAATTTGCTCCTTATGAGTTCATGTCCTATTTGCAATCTAAAGGGATCCATCATTAATCGGCATGTCACAAAACACCAAAGCAAAATGGAAAACTAGGAAAGCATTGGAACATCACCGAACTAATTGGCCTCACTATGATCTTTCATGCTCACCTTCCCTCATGGTTTTGGATTCACTACTTTTCTACTATTGTGTTTCTAATTAATAGATTACCCCCCAAAGCTCTTTATATGCAATCTCTTTTCTTCTATTTGTATAAAAGACAACTTGATTATTGCAATCTACGTGTATTGGGATCTTGTTCCTTCCATTTCCTTGGTGACAACCAGGCGCATATAGTGGAGCCAAAGTCTCTACATGTTTCTTTCTTAGCTATAGCGCCAAGCATACGGGCCACCCACTGGTCGAGTTTACAACTCATTGCATACGATCTTCAACGAATACGTTCTCCCTTATTGTGAAGACCCCAGCCCTCCACTTGTGATTTGGAGGTTTATTGCAACGTTTGGACTTGTAATACCGAGTTACACACCCTTGTATTTATGAATGTTATAATCATGCTCCTAGCATGTTACTAATGATATGATGCAATTGTAGCATAAAATAAATGTCTAGTCTAAATATATAAATATTATATATCAACACCAGAAGAGTTTTATGAACTCCTAAAGCATGGCAACAAATGTCATCCATAAGTCACCAAAATTAAAACCATAGTATCATAAATTACTACATACCAAAAATTGTTTCAACCAAATACTAGCACTCACCCCATTGTGGTAAAGCCGAAACACAGTAAACAAATAAACAAGGGGCTAATAAATGGGTTGATCCCTCCTTACTCCTTCGGATGCGTATATCGTCTTGCTCATAGACACCCTCATCAAACTAGTCTGCAAAACTTGTGGTTCTGGGAAATCAGCACCGTAGTGGGACTACTATGGTAAGATTTTTAAATTTCATAAGTTAATTTTATAGAAAGTCTTATAAATGTATGCATTGACAGTTATCACATAAGTAATAGATGCATGAATTATGAAAGTTTTCAAAGGATAAAGTCCTCCAGATTCCTCATCTTTGAATTTCAAAAGCCTTATTGTTCATATTAACTATATGTCATGACCTCCCCTAAAGATTCATATGCACGTTCTGATTCCCTTTGCCAGACCTATGAGTAACGTCTGCCAAAGTGACTTTGTCTCAAGAATTAGTTAAGACTTCGCCTAACCGTCGTTCACCTTAAGCTTCTCTAACTTCCACCAACCAAGAGGCAGCCTTTCGACCCAAGACCATTACACTCTCATGCACAGCATCAACCCAGAAGATATCACTTCATTCTTAAGCAAACTAGAATGGCTAGAGGAGTTTCACTAGGATAATGCTCAATCCTAACTGGGAATCATGAATCAACCCACACACTCTTCTTTTGAAAACTATGTGATCTTACAAGAATTACAGGTTTTTATGCGAAATGCCTAAATGTGTAATTTACATAACCATTGTAGGAAGTATACAACAGGAAAGTTGAACAATTTGCATAACTTACAATCATAGATCACACATTCGTAAGTATCATCATAGAAAAACTTACTTGAAGTTGCTAACATCACTAAAACATGTTTGGCTTGTTGTCTATGAAAGAGCATGGTTCAATTAACCTACAGTGTTGATAGTGTATTATTAAAGAGAGGTCACACACAAGTTTGAGGTTGATTAAGATGTTTGACTTTGCAAATTAGGCCCTTAGTGATGTTTGAAATTACATTATACCCCTCGGTATATAACCTAACACCAATCAGCTTTTGCCCTTTTTATTTCCATTTCTTTGGTACAAAACAAGTTCTATTATCAAATCCATCAACACAACTTTTAGTTCAAACTTAACCAAGCATTCTAGATTTCACATTTCTTATAATGGTTTTTATATCATACTTCAAGTGAACCGATATCTAGGGCCATAAAACATAAGAAGCATACATCAGGCTCTTGATATTACTCCAATTGAATCCATATAACAATATCATAATCAAAAGACTCAACCTTTTCACTAATAGGAATCTTAGACCATACTTTAAATCCCAATACAAATTCACATCAACCATAAACATCATCAAAGTATCATTTTCCTTCATGAGTTCTTATCATAACCAAGTATCCAAAACTTAGTTCAAAATTAGATCTTTTGCCCTCAAAACCATTTTTCTTTTAGTTATCAAAACAAAAACTCATACACCCGAAAACTTTGACATTAATAACTTCATATTCGACCATCAAAACTCATCATCAAGTACACTCTTGATCAGCCATTAAAACATGAAGCAAAAAAAAGAACATGAGAGAATAGGCTCATTCCTTGAAGGCTAAAATTGAGACTCCAAAGTCTAGGTTGCTACAGAAAGGTGGGAGTTTTTTGGGATGATGGTGTTTTGAGTGTGTTTGTGTAGGTGTGCTCTAGAGATTGAGAGAAAATGTTTGATGGAAATGGTTTTGTGAGTGGGCGAGTAAGGGAGGGAGAGCTTGAGAGAAAACTGAGGAGAGAATGGAATGTGCCCAGTGAGCAAGAGAGAGTTTGAGAGGGCTCTAGGGTTTCTTGCATGGCTTGTGGTTGGTCTTAGGGTTGGCATTCATCCTTATGTACATATGTATGGTGGATTGATAGAGTCTGAGGCAAGAAAAACTAAACAAATGAGGCTATTGTGTGAGTGGGACACCTGACCAAGCAGAAAGTCCTTTTGTAGTTGTTAGTCCTTTTTGGTCCCCAATCCCTTAGTGTAAGACATATGTCCTAAAGCATCTTGTGCTTGACCAAGAGTGGTTTGAGGCTGAGTTTGTGGGTGGTTAGGTCTAGGTATGGTTACTATTCATGCTGAAGTGGAGGGTGACATGGCAAGGCCATGATGAGGTGGCATAATCTTGATGAGGAGGCTGCTCCCCATTAGTTCATGTGGATGCCACATGTCAAGCATCCAAGTGATGAGTTATAAACTCTTAAGGAGGTGGGTCTTATACATTTCTACTAGAGGTGTTTTATGGTCGCTACATGGCACTCTAGGATTTTCCACATAGGCATTATGTTTTTTTTTTTTAAGTGAGAGTCCTAAATGTTAAATCCATTCTTCCCTCAAGCCTAAGAGATCTCAAGTGGAAGTTATGAATTTCTCCATGTTTAAGTAGTTACTAAATGGAGTGTTCTTCTAGGTGGTTTTTTCTTTGCAATTCTCACACATACTCTTCACCAACACAACTGTATGGTTAAGATGTTACTTTGTGCTCTTTTACTAACTGGGAGTCGTTAGCTCATCCTAATGATGCTTCCTCCACTCCTCTTCTACCTTCCACTCATGATCCCCTTATTTCATCAAGCACACCTCGTCTGGAGCCTCTGTCACTTGCACTGATCTTGCCAGGCCTACACCTAATGGCCGTACCTCGGTCCCTTGCATGGACACGAATCTTACAGGTTTTGTCCCTTTGAATCACGTTGTTTCTCCACCTTCAAACCAAATACCAACCACCACAAACCCAACCCACCACAGAACCAAACCATTCCTTCAACAAAGTTGTAGTACCTGTCCATAAAATCAGTCCAAACCAAATGAAAATCAGAAGAGAAAAAGGCTTGTGTTACTATTGCTATTCTAAATGGCATCCTAGCCATCGTTGTAATAGCCCAAGGTTGTATTGGATTGAGGAGGTGGAGGATGACAACGAGGAACCTTTAGAAGATACTAGACAGTTTTCTGACCAATTCGAAGACTATGTAAAGGAGAAATGGCACTACAAAAAATTCCTAAAATTTCACTGCACACCATCATTGGTTCTATGAACCCTAAGACTATGAGGGTGAAAGGAAAGATTGGGAATCAATGGGTTGTCATTCTTATTGATTCAGGAAGTATACATAATTTCCTGGATCCAACAATACTATCTAGGGTGCACATACCTCTATAAAATCAGGGTCAAGGTAGCAAATGGTGAAGTAGTTAACAGTAGGAGTGTAAATTTAAACCGGAAAACCGGTCCGGACCAGACCGAACCGGACCTGTTGGACTGGTTTTGAACCGGTCCGGTCCGGAACCAGTTTTTGAATTATGCAAACCGGTCGGAACCGGTCCAGTCCGGTTCCCGAGGACCAGACCGATTGGGAAAAAAATATAAAAATTAATATTTTATATATAATATATAATTATATGTAAATTTTTTATATATAATTATATATCATATATGAAATAATTTCATATCATAATTTATAAATTATAACATAAAATATTAATCTTAAATATGAACATTTGTAATTTGTTTGATTATATATTATTAATATAATTATATATAAGATGATGTTATTATAATTTATAAAATAAAAGTTTAATCTTGAAGATGAAAATTTAATTGATCATATGCTTTAAACATAAAATATATATATTAAATTATATTAAATATAGTCTAATATATTATATAGCTATACTAATATATAAGTTTATGACTAATACTAATATATAACTATACTAATAGTATAATATTAATACTATTATATAGTCTAATATATTATATAGCTATACTAATATATAAGTTTATAACTAATACTAATTTTTTTACTAAAACATATTTTTCTACTAAAACAGATTTTTTTAGTAGTGCAGATTTTGTAATAGGAACAGATTTTTAGAACAGTTTTTTTGAAGCAGTTTTTTTTATTAACAGATTTTTATTTTTTAATGATAAACTTACATTTTAAAAAATCGAAAAACCAGACCGGACCAGACCGGAAACCGGTAAAACCGGTACATACGGGTTCGGTCCTAAATTTTGTCCAAAACCTGACCGGACCGGACCAGTTACACCCCTAGTTAACAGTGAAGGCAAAGTGACGAGAGTGAATGTTTATATTCAAGGGGCATGTTTCATGGTGGATATGTATGTTCTTGTGTTAGTTGGATGTGATATGGTACTTGGTGTGCATTGGTTGCAAGGTTTTGGCTCAATATTATGGAATTTCAAGGAATTAACCATGCAATTTACAGCTCAGCAAGCTGTTATCTAGTTAATAGGGCTCGCAGGGTAACACTTGGATTGAAGAATGACCCATTCACAAGTGTAGCCAAATCGAAAGCAAGGGAATCATTTTGCATTTCATTGAAAACACAGCCAAACACCAACCCAACCAGATCCTAGAAAATATACAAAAACTAATCAACAACTATCCCGACATTTTTGCCACCCCAAAAGGCCTACCCCCAACCCGTTCCCATGACTATGCCATCAATTTACAGCCTGGAACCAACCCCATTTCTGTTTTTCCCTATCGATATCCTTATTTCCAAAAGGATGAGATCGAAAAGATTGTTATGGAGTTGCTGGACTCTGGGGTTATTAGGCTCAGTCAAAGCGCTTATTCCTCACATGTTTTGATGGTAAGGAAAGCGGATGGGTCGTGGCGTTTATGTGTCGATTATAGGGCACTAAACAGTGCCCCTATTAAGGATAAATACCCTATACCAGTGGTGGAGGAGTTGCTGGATGAACTGCATGGTGCTAAGGTATTTTCAAAGCTTGACTTGAGGTCGGGCTACCATCAAATACAAGTAAAGCCCGAGGACATCCCAAAGACCGCCTTCCGCACACATGAAGGGCATTATGAGTTTCTAGTTATGCCATTTGGCTTGACTAATGCTCCATCAACCTTCCAAAGCTTAATGAACCAGGTTTTTAAACTGTATTTCAGAAAATTCATTTTAGTATTTTTTTATGATATTTTAGTTTATAGTCAAGATGCAATAGCTCATTTGAACCATTTAAAGATTACTTTTGATGCCTTGATGCAGCACCAGTTGTTTGCTAAAATGAGCAAATGCATCTTTTGATTAGATGAAGTGTCGTACTTGGGCCATCTCATTTCTAGCCAGGGTGTACGGGCTGACCCTAAGAAGCTGAAGGCAATGTTAGATTGGCCTACCCCACGGTTAGTAAAAGACTTGAGAGGTTTTCTGGGCCTCACGGAGTATTATCGGAGGTTTATAAAAGGATATGAGGCTGTTGCTGCCAGACTAACAGATTTGTTGAAGAAGGAAGGTTTTAAGTGGACTAGTGAAGCACAAGCTGCCTTTGACAGCTTGAAGATTTCCATGACCCAACCCCCTGTCTTGGCATTACTAGACTTCCATTCACCTATTGTAATTGAGTGTGATGCACCAGGGGAGGCCATTGGAGCTGTTTTGATGCAATCGGGAAAGCCAATAGCTTTTTTCAGCAAGGCTTTGAAAGGTAGGGCTATGAGTGTGTCCACTTATCAAAATGAACTTTTTGCACTAGTTTCAGCAGTGCAAAAGTGGTGTCCTTATCTGTTAGGTCAGGCTTTTGTTGTCAAAACTGACCATCAAAGCCTCAAATTTTTGTTGGAGCATAGAGTAAGAACCACTATGCAACAAAAGTGGATTTATAAACTGTTTGGATATGATTTTGTGGTGGAATTCAAGTAGGGAATAGAGAATGTTGTAGCACATGGCTTGTCTAGGCAGAGGGAGGAAATTACAGCAACATTATCTGTGATATCTCTACCTAGTTGGGACTGAGTTGACGAAATTAAAACTTTGTATGCTGGGGACCCTATTGTACAGGAGTTATGGAAGAAACACCAAGCTGGTGACTTAAGCATCCCTTATACAGTTAAGAATGGATTGCTTTTATACAAAAACAGAATGTATATTCCAGCCAATCAGGGCCTAATTCAAAAGATATTGGAGTTAATTCACAGCATTCCTATGGGTGGGCATATGGGTTTTGACAAAACCCTACATAGATTTAAGAGGCATTTCTATTGGCGGGCCAGAAAGCTAACGTGAAGGCATTTCTACGGGAGTGTGATATATGCCAAGTGGTGAAGGTAGACAACTCCCTCCCTAGTGGGCTTTTACAACCCTTACCCATTCCCTCTAAACTGTGGGCAGATATAACAATGGATTTTGTTATAGGGTTGCCCAACTCTGGAAGATTTAATGCCTTTTGGATGGTGGTGGACAGATTTACGAAATATGGCCATTTTGTTCCCATTTCTCACCCCTACATGGCTAAGGTGGTACCCAACTTTTCATGAAGCACGTGTTTAAGCTCCATGGAATGTCACAGTCAATAGTTTCGGACAGGGACCCCACTTTCACAAGTCGGTTTTGGAAGGAGTTATTCTCCTTACAGGGGGGTTCAACTAGCCTTCAGCACTGCTTACCACCCACAAACGGATGGTCAAACAGAAGCAGTCAATAAATGGGTAGAAAGCTATCTAAGGAGTTATGTGGGGGACAGACCAAAGGATCGGGTTCAATGGATTGAATTGGCAAATGTTATAATTCTCGTATGCATGCATCCATAAAGATAACCCCATTTGAGGCATTATACGGGTACACCCCCCTAAACTAAGCAATTATATCTCAGGCACAACAAGGTTTGAAGAAGTTGAAGTTACCTTGAGAACCTGTGAACAACTATGGCACCTATTGAAACAAAACATTGTTAAGGCCCAAGAAAGAATGCGGAAGTATGCAAATAGCAAGAGGAAAGGACAAAATTACCAGATCGGAGATTGGGTTTTCCTCAAATTGCAACCCTATCGACAGTCTTCAATCAGCTGGCGCCAAAGTCTTAAACTTTCACCTCGTTACTACGGGTTGTACCAAGTGGAACAAAAGATCGGGGAGGTAGCCTATCGTTTGAAGCTTCCAGTTGTGGCTCATATTCACAATGTATTTCATGTTTCGCAGCTCAAGCCTAAGCTCAGCCAAGGAGTATTACCACTAACAACACTGCCTCCGATAGACAGTAAAGGGGTTATCAAAGCGGAACCAGAGGAAGTATTACATAGAAGATTGAAGAAAGTCAAGAACCAACCTTTAGTGGAGATGTTGATCCGCTGGCAAGGACAAAAGGCATAGGAGGCTTCGTGGGAGCTACACCACCATCTTTGTGAATATTTTCCCCACCTTGTGGGCAAGGTTTACTGAAGGGGGAGAGAGTTGTGATACGGCAGCGTGGAGAAAGAGATCCAAGAACTAAACTACTTCTATCATGAAGATGTTGTCGTGAAGATGAGTTAAGGTTAAGTTACGGTGTTGTGGGCTGAGGGCCATGGGCTTCATAATGGATTGCAGAAGAAATAAAGAGGCAGGATGGGCATGGGAGACACCGTGGATCTTGGGCTAGGTAGGAGGGGCCCAACTATGTTAGTTACTTGTTTAGTTACATTCAATATTGTAAGGGCCTTGAGCCCATATTAGAGTGAGGACTTATTAGTAATTCAATGCTTTCTAGTATATTAGCAGGCACAGTGTTCACGCCTAGGGTATCTGGACTATTATTTTGTTATTATCTTGTGGAGGTGTTTTTCCTCAAAGAAAGTGTAGTTCTCCGTTTCATAGAGGAAATACAGTTGTCACCATTTCATTACTTATTCTACATCCATCAATCTAGTACATTCTATTACACCTTCAAAAGTCCTCACTCAACATCCTATGCTCACTTGGGCCAAGGATGGCATTCACAAGCCAAACCCAAGGTACTAGAATTTGCATGTTGCACATGTCACTCATGATATCCCTCCCATCCCACGCACTATTATCTTTGCTAAACACTATGGAAGATGGCTTGCAACTATGAATGAGAAATTAGAAGCTCTGGGTAGCAATGTTACACAAACCTTAGCTCTTCATCAATGAATGTGATCCGCTTCAATTGGGTTTACAAATTTAAATTCAAACCTGACGTCTCCCTTGAGCAACTCAAATCTCGCTTGGTTGCCAAGCAATTTAACCAAGTTGATGGCCTTGATTTCTCTAAGGCTCTCTCTCTACAAACCTACAAACATTCGATTTGTTTTCACCGTTGCCATCGTTAAAATTTTGGGAGATTTGTTAACTCAATGTTAATGTGTTTCTTAATTAATTCCTTAACACTTTTGACAGTATTTAGTAGTCTCTGGGCCACACTGGCTCCTGCCATCCTAACCATGTCTGCAAACTCAGTTGTGTCCTCAACAACCTCGAACAAGCTCCACGAGCTTGGTTTGATTGGCTCAGTGTGTTCCTTCTACAACTCATGTTTATTGTAGCACCTCTGATTCTTGTATCTTCATCGGCAACTCTATTCATGGCATTATTATACAAATGCATTCAGTCGAATCCTTTTTCTAGACACTGTGGCTTTAGTAGGAAAGAACGTAACATATTTTTCTTTATTAGTCATCTACCCAGATATCCACATATTTTTCCAACACTACAGCTAATGCTTGTAAAGAAGATTGAGATCCAATAGAAAACACCACTAGGTCATCTGCATATATCAAATGTGTAACCAAAGGTAGCCTCATGGACCTTAGCAAGCACCGATAGCCCCTGCATCAAAAGAGTGATTGATTAATCTACTTAGGACTTCCTATGCTATAATGAAAAGATGTGGGGACAACAGGTCTCCTTCTCTAAGTCTGCGTGATGACTTAAAGAAAGTCTCTTTCACCATGATGGAAATCCAAGAAAAGGAGATACAGTTGGACACCAGCTTGATCCAAGCTTCTGCAAAACAAAATTCCTTCAGTACCGCCAACAAGAAATCTCATTCAATCCTGGTATATGCCTTAGCTATATCAACTTTGATCATAACATTGCCGCCTCACACCCTTTTGTTATACTATGAGCTCGCCTTTTATATAGTGTTGTTTATACTTTGCATAGACTTACGAGTCTAAACTAAGAAAAAATCACCACATCTCTATCTTTTGGTATCAACACCTATATAAGAGGCTAAATAAAGTATTTTCAAAATAGTGCCTTAAAAGAATTATGAGGCAACTTCAAGCAGATCTTCCTTGATAATGTCCCAACATTCCATGAAAAACAAGATCCAAAACCATCAAGACCTAGGCTGCTATCCATTCATATAGCATTTACAACTATCTTTAATTCTTCCATAGATGGTGGTTTACATATATATAATTTTCCACTTGAGAGATTACAGGGGTTATAAGAGAATCAAACTTGAAGTCTTCCACTGAACTATTAAGAGTAAGGGTTACTTCAAAGTATCCCACTCAGCCTCATGTATTTGTTCCGGACTCTCAAGAATTCTACCATTATCTAGTTTCATTTTTACTATTGGGCTTTATTCCTTCTGTCTTATGTTATATCATGAAAAAATTTGGTGTTAGCATTCCTTTCCTGCAGCCATTTTATTTTTTATTTTTGTTTAGAAAGTATTTCTTCCTACAGTAAACAAGTATAAAGTTCTATCTTCTTTCTACACAACTCCTATTCCATTTGACTAGATTGATTCTCACACAACCCTACCTCCAACTCTAGAATTTCCTCTTCTAGTTTCTGCATCCTTTGTTCAACTCTTCCAGATGATTGTTTATTCTAGACTCTTTAGTTTCAATACCAAATTCGTTAAACCAGTCCCATAAGCTGCTTTCCTACCAGGATAGTCAGTAAAGGTTTAAACTCCTTGGGTACGGCCCATATATGTAAGAATTTGAATGGAGTCAGGCCATAGGAGACATGACTAAGATTTTCAGTAGCTAACATGGGACAAACGATCAGAACATGTTTTTTATAGATACGACAACAAGATTTAGGAACATTTGTAGAAATCAATGTTCTATCCAATCTCACTCCTATTTTGTTTCTTCCTTTCCCTACCAGCCACTTCCACTAAACTACAATTGTTTATGAAAAAGTTAATGTCTTGGATGGCCACCCTCAATTTTGACAAACCTCCCAACTTCTAAGAATTATTCTTGATAGTATTGAAGTCACTAGCCACAATCCATATTTTATTATGTATTTGTAGATTCTTTAGGTCTTGCCAAAGAACCCTCCTTCCTAAATAGTTGCATTTAGCATGTAAGGATAAACTCATTATGTTGATAACTCACCACGCTTGAGATAGTTTGATTCGTAATCTGTAGAGGACAAAACTCAACTTCTTCATCCCACAACAGCCAAATGTTTCCATAAACATCCTCATTGGAAAATAATTAGAGAAACGTAACATTCTAACCAAAGACCTTGCTTGCTTTTTAACTGGCAATTAACGGTTCCAACAGAGCAATTACCTTAGGTGTAACGCCTCGTTCCCGGAGGTCCGGAGCGTTAGCTCTTGTAACCTAAATATCAACTCAAAATCACAACTATAAATGATCCAGATACTCCATAAAAATATTCATTTACCCAAACCAAATATCTATGTTCCTTCATAAGGACAATACATAAATTCTTAATCAAATAAATTGAAACTCTCCAAAAGATTCGAAAATATCTTTAACTCATCAAATCAAAATAACTGAAAATAACCAAATTACTAACTAAGACTCTCAAATAAAAACTTATACCCTCGGGTACTTATTCCTCAGCGAACATCAAACCTCTATAATACTGCCTACTCTTGCTCTCCAGTAGAACCATCAAGATTATCTAAAAAATGTTTAGAGATAAGGGGTGAGTTATCAACAACTCAATAAGCAGAGAGCGTATACCAGTGTGTAAACATGAGCATTACAGAGATCAGAATGCAAAACAAAACATTTTCATTTTCAGAGTGCGGAAGCAAAACATGTTATCAAAATATCAAAGCGAAGATTTAGAAATAATTTCATTCAAAAATATCATTTGGCATAGCATAAATGATCATCATCATCATCAGAACATCATATCAGAACAAAAGCCATGTATAACCCTCGTGGTAGGGTTGTGCGTCTGCGAATAGCCAGGCAGAAAATAAATCACTCTGTCACCAAGGTGTGCACTCAAACTTGAGACCATTACTATAACCCGTGGCAGGGCCGTATCTACTATTATAACCCATGATTGGGCTGTATCCACTATTATTACCCGTGGTTGGGCCGTATCCACTATTGTAACCCGTGGTTGGGCCGTATCCACTATTATAACCCATGGCAGGGCCATAACTGAACAGAGCGAAAACATAATCAAATTCAAAATCAAAGAATCATGCCAAAGGTTTTCAGAAATCACATCTTATCCAAATAGAGTACTGAACAAAATCATATTATCTTCGTAATCAAAACAGATCCAAAGCACATTTACAAGATTTATGCACAAATTTTCGTATTCGCTCTTTTTGCATAAATCAGAAATAAAATGTCAAAATAAGCTCATATCTACACCAGTCATGACAAAAATGCTTTCTCTTTCATCAGAATTCAAAGAGTAATGACAAACAAATAACTGAGGCTATTTCCACATTTCTTTTCAAAACATATAATGCACATTTTCATAAATCAACCTCAATTCATTTTTATTTTAATGCAAAGTCTAGTATAAGAACCTCGTTTACCTGTACTTCTTAACTTTTCAGAATTTTCCTCAAAAATGCCGAACAAATATTAATCATCACCTATAAAATAATCAAACAACTTCCATAAATTTCCAGTCCATGTATTTCAATATCTAAACCTGAAATATCTATTTTAATACATCAAAACCTAAAATTTTCTTAACTCTAAAATATCATCACTTTCTAAATTCATCATTTTTCACTTAATAACTCCAACTAAAACATTAATTTCTAACTTATTTACTATTGAAGTTCAACAAAACAATATAATATTGGACAACATAATTATATCAAAATCTATTAAAGTAGACAAAGCAAAAATGTCTTTTAATTAAAATAGACTTAATTAGTTTTAAAGTATTTAAAATAAAACTAAAATCTTATTATAATACACTACTGAAATTAGTAATAGAATACTTAGCAATTTATTTTGAAAAGAAAAGTATTTTCTATAGACTTTCTTATCACTCAAATAGAGCCATGCAAAACAAGTTTAATATAAAAAATAAAATAAAAATAAAAAACCATGAGCTATCCTGGTGACAAGGGCGATTTGGGAATGTAAAAATATAACCATGGGCTGTTTGGGAAAAACTTGAACACAGAAGGAAAATTAATGTGTAAAATGCAACTCCAGACCAACAACGCAACATAGGCGTCCATACTCACCAAGAGAGTGGAGCCGCGATGTAGCTAGGTGCGGTGGGCAGCGATGATCACGACGCCGGAGTAGTGAGAGAGAGATCTAGAGAGAGAGAGACCTACGAATGAGAGAAAAAAATGAAAGCAATAGAGTAAGCCGAGAGAGAGTGACACGAAGGTGCTGTCGATGGCTTACCGAGCAGGACGCGGAGGGATAGGAGTGGCGTGGAGTGACCGTCGGAGTTCTCTGTGCCAATGGTAACGACGTGGAGGCGCTGGCACCGTGTGTGGTGGCTTTGAATGACAAGGGCATCGGGCTGTGTTGCTCTGTTTTCGATGGCTAAAATAAGGGAGTTTTCGGTTCACTATGTAGGTGGTTGTCCTCGGCAATATGGTGGTGGTGCAGTGGTGTACAGCAGAGGAGCTAGAGCTCCAGTGATGGTCAAGTGGAGGTGGCGCACTGCGAGGTGGAGCTGTGATCCGTGGAGATACATTGTGAACGGGTTGCGTCGATTTGTATGGGGGCAGTGAGAGTTCTGGGCGGTGAAAACACATGGTGGTTTCTGTCATGCTGGATGTGGTTCGAGTGTTTCGGGCTGGGCTCGATCGTGGCAGTGGCTGAGGTGCTGCGCAGCTATCTTCGCGTTGCACTACGGTGCAGTGGGTGATCTGTGCAGCGGCGCCACGGGATATACCGTGTTGCGTTACAGGCTTGGCTCGTTTGTGGCAATGGTTCAGGTGCTGCACGGCTGCGCTATGGGGGAGGGCTCACGGTGTGGAGGAGAAATGGACTACGGAGGGAAAAGGTTGGGCAGGGGGCGGTTTCTGAAATATAGTAGAGAGATATGTGTATTTATAGGTGATTGAAAGACAAAAAAAAAAAAAAAAAAAAAAAAAAAAAAAAAAAAAAAAAAAAAAAAAAAAAACCCTAGAGATGAGAGAAAGTGGTGTGCATGCATTGGCATAAAACGGACGTGAAACAGTGAAGAAGGTGGAGTCTAGAAATATTGTTTCCACGAGCTTGGGCTCTTTAGCCTAAAGTAATTTGGCCCGGATCTTGTATGAGATTAAAGCATAGGCTTTTTCCCTAAGTTTTGGATCTTGACTCATCCTAAAAGAAATGTACATAATTTGTCTGGCCAAAAACCAAATAAAATAAAACATGCTTGGTCCATAAAATATTAGCTGAAATTAACCTAATTAACAATCTCAATAAAACTCATAAATCGCCGAAATAAATATTTGGGAACCGAAACCTATTCTCAAAACTACTCGTTAAAATCCAAGTGGGCTTTTCATCCATAAAAAAATTCGGACGCGAATTTCCTGCTCGGCCCGGATGTTACATTAGGCTTATGTTTAAAAACAAGCTTTTTTAATCTGCCAGTTGAAGCCATATTTCCCACCCACCTTATGTTTCATACTAAGATATTTGGGATCATTGAGATATCTAATGGAAATAGTTATGGCAGTTGCTAGATTTCTTCTTACCCTTCAACTTGATCTCTTTCTTCAATAGTACTAAAGGTTTTATCCAAATCAAATTCATAATCTTTTCTGCTAGTAATGATTGCCTTCAACAGAGCTTTCTCATCATCTTGGTCTTCTAAGGACGAAAAAGAATTTGAACATCTCAGTCCTTGACTGATTTCTATTATAAGATTGCCATCATCGTCCTTCCTATCCTTCTGCAGAGATTCCACCACCACTATGCCTACAACCATAGAGATATCCTCCTTGGATTGAATGCAGCTCTGGCAGTCCTCTTTGCCCATGCATTTGAGATTCACACTTTGTACTACATTCACCTTAATTCCTCTCTATCACTATCATCTTTCAGGTCGATTTTTACCACTTCTTCTAGTCCTTTTTGGTTCTCAATACTTCAATTTTGGGTTTCACACAATTGGTTTCCTTTCTTGCTGCACTGACCAGTTTTCATCCCGTCCATTCCTTTTTCCATATTTTCCTACAAGGTATGAGGCTTAGCTTTATTTTCCTACCATTAACTATCTTTCCCTACCACACTTTCTTTCTCCCGTCCTTCCATATCCATCGTAGACTGACTGTCCCACTTTTACATATTATTTTTTGGTCTCGTTCCTCCCCTCATCTTTTCCTTTTCTGTTGCACTTCTTAGATCTCAATCCTTTTGGTTTTTTATATCAATTTGCAGGCACCTTGAAGATGACCCTGATGCCTACAAACCTGGCAGAATACCAAAACTTTCTCATATACAGCCCTTTTCCAAAATCCTTTCGATTTGGAAGTCCCAATCCAGAATCTATCAAGTATAGGCTTGGCCACATCCACGCACAACTCGGCTTGTTCCATTCAGAGTTGCATTATCGGCCTTTAAGAATCGACCTATCGAATTGGCAAATATTTTCATAAATGCTGGGAATAAGTGAAGAGGCAGACCTAGGAGAGTAACCAAATCGGTGCCAAAGAAGATTCCTCTCTTCCATTTAATTCTGGTGTCCACTTGAACACTCGATACGCCCGCCCCTCCATTTATCTAGTTTCCCTCTCCCAAGTTTTAGCAAAGTCTTCCTCAAAATTCATTCTCACCATTATGTGCCTCTGATCCAATATAACAATGGAAGGGATAGAGAACAACCCCCAGCATTTGTTGACGTGAATGCCTATTTGATGAAGGGGTGGTCTTCCCCATAGAAGTTTTAGCACCAGTATGAACCGGACCTCTTTCACTTCTATTTCCATCTCCTTCTCCGAGAAGAAAAAACCCGAGCCACCTTGAACTACGACTGGAGGTCGCATTTGAAACGCCACCTTGGAGGAGACCTTCGATTTTAGACTGCCAGCGTAAGATTTCTTTATTTCCGATGGTCTTGCCGGCGAGATTTGGGCTGGCAAGGGTGTCATTGTATTCGAAATGGCCTACAGGCTCGCCGTCAAGCGACTAGGACAGATGATCATGTTCACTCGAGATGTCGTATTGTGAATTATTTCATAGCATTGATTTTGTATATGAAGTAATGTTTTAAGGTTGGTTTGGATACTGAGATGAGATAAGATAATTTTAAATAAAAATTAAAAGTTAAATAAAATATTGTTAGAATATTATTTTTTAATATTATTATTATTTTAAAATTTAAAAAAGTTAAATTTTTTTTTTATATTTTATATAAAAATTTAAAAAAAATTATAATAATAAGATAAGGTGAGATAAAACTATTTTCGTATCCAAACGAATTCTCAAGTATCACCTGATAAAATGGAAAGTAAATTCATAGATCTAGAAATATGTGTTAGGCTTGGCCTCTTTAGTGAAATAAATAGGTGAATTTGTCCAGAGATATTCTTTTAGCATTGAGTAGGTTGCTTTTTTTTTTTTTTTCTAATCTATCATATATATCATTAATATAAGAAAAGCAAGATATATGAGGAGGGAGTGAGATTTTCTAATAAACATTCTATTACTACAATTACAGTGTAAAAGTGAAAAAAAAAATCTGGTTTTGAGACCAAAAACGTGGTGCCTACTCATATCTTGCAAAGAGAGTGCTGTCTTAAATGATGATTTTTTATAATTTGCACAACTATGTGAACTATGATGTCACCGCTAGATATATATGGTGGATGTCGAAGGTGTATTGTAGTTTATTTTCATGAGATATTTTCTAAAGAGACCTATATTATAGACCTTAAGATCAACAATTAGGAAAAGCAGAAACATAATAAAAAAATTAGCATTGAATGGCCTGGATTGTGGCTGAGTTTCACCTGTGATAGAGCATGGAGACCACGTGCTAGTGATTATGAGATGGGGTGAATTAGATTTAAAAAATCTTGAGGTGGCAAAACTACTGGTACGATGTGTGTAGCCATTGGACACATTATGACACGACGGTGTGTGGTAGCCATATACGGAGCAAGCCGCACATGAGAGTCACGTGCTGAGATTTTCGACACGGTTCTAGTTCGTCCTAATAGATTGCCAGTTGGGGGTTGCGTGATAGGATGCATATCGGCAATCAGACACTGAAGTGGAGTAGATCTAGCCAAAATTAAGCCAGCGGAAAGGAATGGTTAAAAATACTAGCCAAAAAACTCATGAATAGACAGATTTTGAATAAAGAACGAAGAGGACAAGGCTCCATGCTCGTCTCCGGTAGAAACACGTCTGGGAAAGGACGAGGATATTTTGTTGAGAGAAGCGGTAGGAGGGGCATGCGACTTTTTGAAGGACAAAATTGAGTGGGTGTCTTTTCAAGTGAAAAAGATATTACCTTATTGAAAAAACAAAAACAAAAAAAAAAAAAAAAAAAATCAAATGGGTGAAATTAATAGGTGAGTTGAAGTCACGAATGGCAACATAAGTAGATAATCACCATAACACTTCCCAAGACAAAAGTTATAACATTTCCCGAAACAAAAGCAACCAAACACCCCAATTCCATGCAATAAAAATATATTTCTCCAAATCAGAATACAAAAATACCCTAAAATACTTTCTCAGATGTTAGTGCTCTAAAACACAGAAATACTTCATAAAAACACTAAACAAAAAGAAACCCTTTCATCGTCATGAGTTCTTGAGAATTAACGGAAGCACTGGAATTTTTGAACGTAAAATCTTGTAAATATTCCCTGATCTGTCGTTTTCGGCCAGACCTCAGAAACAGTACCGTCTTGCCCACCTTGTCTTATGCACTTAGCATCCCTCAAATACTAAGTTACAGCACCTATATTCCAAAAAGCAACCTCACATCATTCAGTGAATACCATCTAAATGATGACACAATAATTCAGTCAACCATATATACCATCACTTTTTGCAGTATCCTTACTGTTCATGTTTCCTTGGAGTACTTAAATGACCACAACACCCCCCTCAACTCTAACTACATGAACCAACCAACAATTAATACAGAGCAACGTAAAATCCAAAACAAAACAAAAAAGCATTTGATCCACTCATGTTATATATGTATACTGAAACTGCTCGTCTGCTGCTGTTATATTTTAGTTTTAATATTTTGAAGATCTTGCATGATTGGGATGTCATTGCATTCGAAACGTATTAAGTTGTTGAGCTTCTGCAAGCATCTGAACAACTTCTCTCATGGTGGGGCGCTCCACGCTGTGCTCTTGAACACATAACATTGCGACGAAGAACACCTGCATTGCTTCATCTAGTGGAATGTCAGCCGCCAGCCGTTCGTCCAGAATTTTCACAACTCTTTCTTTGCGTGAGTTAGTCTGCATCTTGGCCCACTGAACAATGTCTAACCCTTCTTCACCAAAATTACCAACTGGTTTCCTTCCCGTTACGAGTTCTAGGAGTACCACCCCGAAGCTGTAGACATCACTTTTCTCGTCAACTTTCAATGTGTACGCGTATTCTGTCACAGGAAGCACAGAAAGGGCAAAAAAAAAAGATAAAGAAAAAGGTTTATATATAGCTGCATCGCAGAATATCATAATATTAGAAAAGGAAGAAAGAAAAAAATGCAGCCTTTTTCACCATGCATGCAGTAGTATACTTTAAAGAAGGGTAAATTATGGGTCTGTTCAAACTTCAATGTTGTGAAGTTTGAGTGGGATTTCATGACTCACCACACTGTTCTTTTTACAGAGAAAGAATCAGTATCAGCTCATCTCCCCAGGTAAAGTTACTGACTCTAATGTGAAAAAGAAAGGTATTTTGTAGTTTGTCTATGCATTCTAAAGAGATATTTCTCTTTCTGGGGTTTAGGGAAAGCAAAGCTTAGATCCCAATCTGGATTCTTTAAGGGGGAATTCTTTGGATATATGTGCATGCTGTTATGGTCTTAGTTTTGGGTTCTGGTTAAAAAGGTCGATCGTAATACGTCTGAACGAACATGGGCTAATGGTTTCAACTTTCAAGGCATGCAAAGCTCATAGCCCGTTAGTGTGGCTGTAAGCAAAAGAAAAAGCAAAAGGAGAATTTTCCCTTGTGTTAGTGGAGGCTTTACCCTTATCGGAATGCACAGAACTCTGCTTTCTGCTTTAGTACCAAGAAAAGTATATTCTAGCTACATTTTATGGAGAGTGGGAAGAAGTGTATATCCCTTTATCAATTTTGCTAATTTGAACCCAAAATTGAAGAAAATGAATAAGGTTCCGAAAGCATAAACGCAGCCTCTTTCCCGGGATCCCGGGTGACGGACCCATTTCGCCAAGTCAAAGACTACTTCAGGGACCTTTTTTTTTTTTTTTTTTTTTTTTTAATAATTTACATAATAGAGTGCGCAAGTACCGTAAAGTCGCTTTAAAAAAAATAGGATACACTATTCAAAAATTAATTTTCTTTTTATATGGGTCTTGTATTTATTCACATTTTTTTAAAATAATTGCGCGACGCTTGCACACTCACGACTACAACAATCATTTCTCTCTTTTTTTCTTTTTTTTTTTTTTTTTTGGTGTTTTCTTTATTTTACTGCTCAATCTAAGTGATTAGGTCTTCTGATATGATGAAGCTAAAGCTTTAAGTTATGCCACAAACTGATGCATTCTATGCAAAGGAAAAGAAAATAAAAGAATAAACATACCTGGAGCTATATAGCCATAAGAGCCTGCAATTGCAGACATGCACTCTGATGTTCCAGTGTCTTGCAAAAACTTGGCGAGTCCAAAATCTGCCACATGAGCTTCGCAATCTGAGTTAAGTAAAATGTTGTTGGATTTGACATCCCGATGGATTATCAGAGGGGAACAATCATGATGCAAATAACACAATCCTTTTGCGGCTTCAATGGCTATTTTAAGCCTAGTCTCCCACTTCAGATGACCACCACTCTTCCCATGCAGAACTTCGCCTAGACTTCCATTTGGCATGTATTCGTATACAAGCAAGTTGGTCTCTTTATTTGAACAAAAGGCCAGCAATCGCACAATATTCCTGTGACGGATTTTCCCCAGTGTACGTATTTCTGCAGAGAGGCCATTATCATGAGAAGAGCCTTTGCTTATTCCCAACAGCTTCTTCACAGCTACTTCCTCCCCATTTGGCATGGTTCCTGTGTACACAATCCCAGCTCCACCTCTTCCTATAATATTATTTTCCTTTATGCATTCCAGAATGTCTTCACTTCCAAATTCTAGCTTCTGGAATGCCGTTAGCTTCCAGGAATTTGAATTCCTCCTCATCTTTCTGGTTTTTATGATTGCTAGAACAGCAAATACCGACGAGCATAGCAGGAGTCCCAAAGCAAAAATAAGCTTAAATTTTGCAGGGACTTGAGGCCTGCTGCCACTATGGTTGTGGGATTCTAATGGTGAGCTTGATAAATAGTTGCAGGGGCTCAAGTAAGGACCACAGAGCTGAGGGTTACCAGCAAAGGATGTAGAGTTGAATACTGAATATTGTCCTGTTTCTGGTATTGGACCAGAGAAGTTATTGTGGGAGAAATCCGCTGATGTTAAGCTCTTCATGGACCCAATTTCCTTGGGGAGGCTCTGGTTAAGGTGGTTCCATGAGACATTGAGATAATTTAATATATGAATTTGTGAAATTTGAACAGGGATTGGGCCTGTAAACTGGTTTTGACTCAAATCCAAGGAAGTCAGCAAGAGGCAATTACCAATCTCAGGAGGGATTCTGCCTGAAAAGTTGTTTCTACTCAGATCCAAAGTTAGAATATTTTTCAACTGGCCCATGTCGAATGGAATTTCTCCTCTGAATCGGTTTCCATTTAGTAGAAGAATCTGCAATCTGGGGAAGTTTCCAATAGAAGTAGGAAGAGTCCCAGATAAGCGATTATTTGAAAGATTTAGCTGGACGAGTTTCGAGGGTACCTTGCTTGTGTCCTGCGGAAGTGGCCCACTAAGATAATTATTGTACAATTCCATGAGTGATAACTCAGGCAAATGCAGAAATCCATTTGGTATCGAGCCAGTCAAATAATTATGACCAATTCGAACTCTTTGGAGAGTGTAACATTGGCCAAGATCATCAGGCAGAGGGCCAAACAGAAAATTGTGTAGTAAAATCAAGATCTTCAACTTCCTTCCAAAGCATAGAGATTTAGGGACCAATCCAGTGAGCTTATTACTTGACAAGTCAAGCTCAATTAGTCTACTGTTCTGACCAAGCTTGGAAGGAATGGCTCCGGTGAAGTTATTCTGCCACATTTTTAGGACTTCTAACTTGGGTAGCTCTGCAATGGCACGAGGGATCTCACCATGAAGTTTGTTGATGAATAAGTTCAAGAGTGTAAGCTCATGGAGGCCTGAGAACTCCACCGGGATAGCTCCGGTTAGTACATTATTCGAAAGATCAAGAGTTTTCAGACTACTCAGATTCCCGAGTTGAGGAGGGATCCAACCATTGAGTTGATTTATTTGCAAGAATATAGTGTCTAAGTTTATCAGATTGCCCAACTCTGGAGGAATTGGACCCTCCAGGCCACAACTTGCAAGGTCTAGATGAAACAGATTGATCAGCTTACCCAACTCTGATGGGATTCCACCATCAAATTCGTTGTAGTAACCCAAAAGAAGCTGCTGGAGATTAGTAAGATTACCAAGTTCCCTTGGTATGAACCCGCCCAATGAATTTCCTGCAAGTGAAAGATAATTGAGCTGCTTCATATCTCCATAGCTTGGAGGTATTTTCCCAGTGAAGAAATTCCCGCCAAAGTCCAAGTGTTGCAGCTTGGGAAGTTGAGTGACACCCAAAGGAAGTGAGCCATTAAAAGTGTTATCATAAGCGTCTAGCACAACAAGCTCTTTCAACTGAGAGAACTCCCAGTTCAAATCTCCACTGAACATGTTGGTGGACATGTTGAGGACCTGAAGTCTTCCTAGCTTGTGAACATCTGGCGGAAAAGAGCCGGAAAAACTGTTTGCGGCGACTGAAAGATTAACAAGGCTAACAAGTTCTGTGATTGCAGGGGAGAGAGAACCAGAGATGTTGAAATTTGATATGTCTAGTGAAACGACTAATCTGTTCGTTCTGTCACAAAGGACACCAGTCCAAGAACAAAGGGACAAGTAGTTCGATACATTCCAGCTACTTAGAGAAGGATCGAAGGACTCGAAAGCTTGTTTGAGAGAAACCAGGATTGAAGCTTGCCTTTTGAGAGATGGATAGTGTGCCGAGACAGGAAGAGAAGTTGTTAGAAAGACAAGAATTATAAAATAGAAGGACACGGACCTCATATCAGAAGCAGCCATGGGAAGCTCTCTGGTAGACAGGAGGTGGGTTCTAGAGAAAGCAATAGTTTTTATCAGATTGAAGTAAAGCAATACCACAGTTCATAGAGCTATATGTTCAGCAGAGCTGAGAGAGAGAGCCAATGAAGACAACTGTGGAAGGCGAGCAAATGTATTGCAAAGCAAAGAGCTATATTAGCAGCATCCAAGGCCTTCTTCCTCTATCTGAGAGTCTATCCTGGTTTTATCTTTCACTTTATAGAAAGAAAAAGCAAAAGCAATGTTTGCTTAAAGATGAATATATTACAGCAGACCGTTTGATCATACCAATATTCAGAATTCCGTTGCTTTTGAATCCAAATGACAAAGCTGGCCCTGCTTTTCTTTCTTAAATTTTGGACCCAAATGGACAGCGAAGTCATATGTTGAATCTTCTGTACTTGGAGGTTTTTGACCAAAATGAAAATGCAAAAGAAGCAATCATAGGTAGCTAGGCAAATGCAAAATTAATTGACCCTTAAGTATTACACACTGTTAGAGCTCAGTATCCATACTTAAACTGAACTATATGCAAATCTAAAGCAGGTCGATCGATGATGACAGCCGCAATTTTGGCATAATTTCTTCTTCATTTGTGATAATGGGTTTGGAAGTATAATTTGCACGAGTTGGTTTATTATTAAAATGCAGTAATGGGATTTTCCTTATTGCTAGGCAAATGTCTTTCCACCCTCCTCCTATTTGAATAAATTCGTGAGCCTAACGCATCTCGTAAAATAGATTCTACAATAGAGCATTATTCATTTCTTATAAATATACTCAAGACTTTATCCATAGGCAATATAGGGTTATTCCTCAGCACCCTCTCTCACATGCAGGTTAGTATTTTTCCTAGTCCTTATCATGGGATAAGTAATGTGGGCTCCCGTTCGTCCTGTACCCTGGCTTTGATACCATGAAAAAATTTATGGGTCTAACTCATCTCATAAAATCAATTTTACAAGAGATGATTGTTCATTTTTTATAAATATGTTCAAGACCTTGTCCACATGCAATATGAAATTATTCATCAACATCATTATGACATACAGCTTGAGTTTATCTGCTTATATAACCTTGCAACTCTCTCCCTCTTTCTTTTCCTTTTTCTCTATTTTTGTTGCTTATCATAATGAGTTTTACTACTTATAAGTTAGTATGTGATACACAGCATACCGTGAAAGCACATCAATTGTAAGAGAAATTCAAAAACATAAAATATCTTTTATGTTAGCTGGTGTGAAATCACCACTTATATAAAAAATTTAAATTGATTGAAAGATGTAGATTTAATTATTTATATGATTACCGGATGCAGTACTCAAACCCTTATCATTATGACATAAAAGGAGTATTTGCATTGAGAGTGGCAGCCTAGCTAGTTAGCGAAGCTGTTGGGGGATACACCCTGGCTCGTGAGAATTTTTAAGTTGTCGGTGTTTGATGTCTAATAATGAGGATCATCCAAGAATTGTATCAACTTAGGGCATGCAGATAAACACACACTATTTCTGTCCTTTCAGGTGGAAAGTGAAAATCCCCTGGTCCTCGGTCATGTCCATCTTTCTTATTGGCTGTGAGCATAGGAATAAGTAGTGATCACCTAAGAGCCCGGCCCCCCAGTCACTAAAAAACTTATACCTCAAGGTGAAAAAGAAAAGGCATCTTGCTTGATTTTGGAGCTTGTTGGGGATTCATCACTTTAATCTCTCTCTCTCTCTCTCTCTCTCTCTCCTGTGACCTGCACGAATCTCTTTTTATTTTTTTTTTCTTTTTTATATATATTTTCTCCTCTCTTGGTCAATAAGTTGCAGTATAACAGGCTTAGTTTGTCCTCGAATAGAGGCATGGTAATCTCTTTTAGTTTTTTATGGGTATTTTGGCTCTATTTCAGGGGTCCTACAGAACTGGCCGTCCAATTTCTGCCCAAGGATGAGGACTCCATTTTCTGACTCTAATTTGAAAATTTTGCAGAAGAGTGCTTTGCTTTGAAGAGAGCATGATAATATATAGGCCATGCTGCCATGAAGCCATTGACCGTTAAGAAATTATGATGTCCAAAAACGCTTCCATGCATGATATACATGTTGAAAACATAGATAATAAGCATCATTCATCTTCCACAAAACAGTACGTACAACTTTTTTAAGCGCATGTAGACTTGCTGTTTCCAAACTCTAAACATCTGATGATGATGATGTCTTTAAAGCCATGATGGTCCATCATCATCAATGTCATCACCGATGGAATCTCTTCCCTCCTCCCTTGGATCATTTGACTGGATAACGAAAAAATCACCGTTGAAATTAATGATTTAATCATTTAAAAAAAACACAAGCCTAGATTTTCGAGGGTGGCAGCTCCTGTACTTGCAGAGAGGGGAAAAAAACAAGAAAAAAAGGACAAGGCTTGGCTGCTATATATCACATGTTCAATGCAGTGTTTTTAATATCCAATATATAAAAATAAGTACTTTTAATATCCAATATATAAAAAATATGTGCAGTGTGATACCTCATATGATATGAATAAGGGTAGGTGGTGTATGTGATCCTACATTGCTTGGAAATGAGAAGTTCTTACTCTTTATAAGATTCCAATGGAGCTCCAATTGTATCATTGACTAGTCCTTTTGGAGTATAAGTCATGTGGTTTGGAACTTTCATTGAGACATTACAAATGGTATCAGAGACTATCCCAACCAGAAATATGAAACTTGAGCCATGCCACCTATAATGGACAGACCCGATAAGGACATCAGAAATTTAAGGGAGGCAGATTGTAATACCCCATATGATATGAATAAGGGTAGGTGGTGTATGGAACCTCATATTGCTTGGGAATGAGAAATTCTTGCTCTTTATAAGATTTCAATGGGATTCCAATTGTATAATTAACTAGTCCTTTTGAAATATATACCGTGTGGTTTGAGTCTTCTATTGGGGCATTACATCATGGCTGCTATTACATGATGTTCAACAATTTGCTCTCCATCCTCGATTTTAATTAATTAATTAATTCTATAAAAAAAACTACTTATTTATGACAAGTTATTTCTAGAGAAAATGATTATTTCTTTCCAAAATAAGTCTATTTCTATCGCAAATAGTCACTATCGTTATAAATAATCCGTCACAAATACTTATTTTTCTTGTAGAATTTGTTATCTCTAATCTTACAAATTGATAGAGTATCTATTGTCATAAACTTCTATTCTTGCTATCAATCAAAGAGAAGAAGCATGCATGCATGCATGCATACGAGACTATTAATATTTTCTTTAATTATGAAGATGCTTTAAGAAATTATTGTTGGAGAAGTTAGGTACCCACTAGTGGTTCATGGAAGATAAAAGGAACAAAATTCTCTTTTGAAAAGATATCTAGCTATCTATCTTTGGTATTGCATCATCAGATTTTCCTTGTATTATTCACATATATATCTTTATTAAAGTGGCTTTCAAATTTCCTTTACTTTAATATACAAACCAATGTGCACCTTTAAAGTGCATGCAAATGTGAAATGCGACGATGATGTACAAAACCTGTTACATCCAATCTGGTTGGTGCCTGCTGCCTAACTGAATCACCAATATCAGATTCTGACGCTTCAGCATTTGTGGAAGCTGATCTCTCACACGCTATAATATCCCTTATAAAGTCCATGATCTGATATCAGATGGACCAAGATCATCTACTCAGTTTTTTTATCCGAAGTACTTGAAGGTTATAAATGAGAGAAAAATAGATGCATGAAGTAGGTCTTACAAAATTTATCGAATATTTAATGTGATTCGAAAAATTCCTAAGGATGGTAATAAATGCTATAAAATCCATTTTTTATGTCTTTCTTTCTTTTTTTATATCTTTGAATTCAAACAAATTAAACTCGGCTGGAGAGTTTGTTTTTTCTCTTAAAGGGTTGTTTGGATTGAGAGAATCTCTCAACTCATTTCGTCTCATCTAATCATTATAATTTCCTTAAACTCTCACACAAAATACAATAAACAATTATACTTTTTCAAATTCTAAAATAAATATAATAATATTAAAAAATAATATTCTAACAATATTTTATCCTTAACTTTTAATATTTCATCTCATCTCATATAGTTAATTTAATATTCACATTATCAACTAGATCAGGTTTATATCATAGATCAGGTTCACATAACCATTTTCTAAGTGTCTAAACTAACTGATTAATTAGTGCATGCATCCGTACGTGATTGATTTGATCAAGTCCGAGAGTTATATTAAGTTAACCACTGAAAAACGGGAAAGAAATAATGAGTCATGAACGACTGATCATGAAACGATATTCTCAGGACCCATTTGAAATAGCGTTTGGTGAACCAAAAGGAATCAACTTTCGGTTCAACTGTTGTCCCTTCTGTCCCAATGGACCCAAATTCCTACTGCTGCGCATGTAACTGCGTCGAGCAATAGATCATAGAAATTAAGATAAGTGTTAGCTCTATATATACAAAAAACAGTTTATACAGAAAAATTTACAAACTGACATAACTTAACGTGATTCGTCATATTGTAAATTAACTGATCATTTTATCATAAAATAGATTCAATGGATCATGTTAACCCACATCGATTTATAAATTTCATTATATAAGATCTCAAGCATTTCTCAAAAGACAACATGACATTGTTTCGAGTTCTGCTATCATTTAACACACACACACACATATATATATATATGATGTCCACTATCTTAAATTGATCTATCATCTCTAAGTATACTTGCCCAAATAATTCAAGTAATTTCACATGTCAACTATTTAAATACAGTTATTTAAAACATACCACATCAATAATATAATTGAGGATAATAAAATTTAAGATAAATATTAGTATTTCTCGAGAATACTAACGGTCCTGATCATTTCAACAAATGCAATCACCCACAAGAATTAAGAAGAAAATGTTGGGGAAAAAGAGTAAAAAAACCATCATGATTCATAATCTTTTCTTTATATGGTGGTTTTGATCTTCATAAAGTTCACCAAATTCATGAGCATCCTCATCCTAGATTCTCAAGGAATATTTGTTGATGTTGTAGTTGTTGCTGCTGTTATTACTTTGTCTCAATTAATATTCCTTTCGTACAATGATCTGATGCAATCGCTAACTTTCATGATAAAAAGCGAATAATTGAGAGAGAGTTTCTATCGCATGCAGCATGCTCGTGTTTTGCAAAGCTAATTAATGGTACTACTGCATGCATGGAGAGAAGTTAAGAATCTTCTTGCTTTATTTGTACTATGTATGTTAGTTAAGGTAAAATGTAGGTGCCCCCAAAAAAGCTATACCTCCTTGCTATTGCCAGTATGCATATATTTGTGAGTGCTAATATGAGCTAGTGAGATGCTGGAAATTAACTTATGGTCACAAAATAGGATATATTCTGGTCATACATTGACTCAATAGTAACGTCAAATTATTAAAGAGTAATTCTAGATATAGTCATATGGTATACACGCTCTGCGTACTTATTTGAAGAAAGGTGGAGGCCGCCATAATAAAAATAATTTTTTCACGTCAGTATCAAATTTATCCACTTTTTTCAAAGAGAGTATATGATACTTTCACATTGTATGACTACAAATATCATTTTTGATTATTTAAAAACTAACAATTTACATTCAAAACTATCTCTTTTTATTTATTTTTTTTTTCCTTTTCATTTTCACCCCCTCGCAGTTTAAATCCAATGAAATTCTAGAATTTTATGGATGAATTGTCAGCATACCCTCGTTAAATAGGTCTAGAGAACTAATACAAAGAAAAAATTTATAAACAACAAAAGTTATAATTAAAAAATGAATAAAAATATAATATAACATAAAACAATAATTATAAAAATGAAAAAGAAAGAAAATAGAAAATAAATAATAATAATAATAACAACAACAACAACAATAACTAATTGCAAATAACAAGACTAACAAAAATTATGAACAATAAAAGTGATAAATATTGATAAATAAGAAATAATAATAATAATAATAATAATAATAGTGAAAGAAATAATGAAAAGGATAACATGAAAAAGAAGCCCTCCCCACGTAGGAAGATGGGATGGTTATTAAGAATGGAAGCTGGGACATTCTCCCCATATATCTTGATGCAACTGCACAAAGGTGGCTCCAATTCCATGGCGAGTCACAATCTGGCCATGACTAAGTACGTACGTAGTACCCTTGCAAACCATGATGGTCCAAATTGAGCTACATCCAGGTTGATCTATTATATATGAGTAATATTACATACAGTTATGAAGTAAATAAACGCCGTGCAATCGTTTTGAAAAATAATTGAATCCATTATTAGAAAATTAGTTTTTTTTACATGGGTCTAATATTTACTCATTTTTTTAAAAAAAATTACGCGATGTTTGTACACTCCACAAATACAAATATAATTTCTCTATATCATACCGATTATGATGGTTCAGGTACAACTTCGAAAAAAAGAAGTGTCAATTATTTGGGGGTGTAAAATGAAGTTTCTCAAAAAATAAATAGAAAAGAAAAGAAAAATGTTACAGAATATTTCATTTTTATGGAATTTTGTAGTAATTCATTTCCGACGTTGTACGATCGAATTACTTGATTTTCTTGTCGTGTTTATTATTTATGACAGTAGCTTTGTATGCATGTATTCGAGATGTCTTGGTATCTTTCAAGATTTCAGGGCCTGATAAAGATTCAGAAGAGGGAATTAGGAATGTTTCACTTTGCTTGAAACTGAAGCCAATGTTCTCATATCAACCAAATGACAGACTTGAGCGTGAGAGTTGGAGGTGACATATTTCACATCTTATGGTCCACTCCAATCATTCTTGCTTCCTATAAATATATATATATATATATATGTATATACATACATGCATACATATATATTTTATATCTTAAAAGCCATTATAACGTATGAACATGAATGAATGGTACTTTTTGTTTGACACTTTTGTTTCATTTATGTCCTTGTGTGGTTCGATGTTGTTACAGTTTTATCCATCACTCTTGTATTTTACTTTTCGAATATGCCCTTATGTGAGCCAACTATTGTTTGTCTGGTCCCTATCGTGTAATGACTGATCCACTTCTCTCATCTCTTACGTTTACGTTTTCACCCCTATATTTTCTTCCAAGTTGGACCTTCTTTTTTAGTTATTTTCCCTTTTTATCCCTTTTTTTTATATTTTGTTCGTGCATTTACGGTTTTATCCCTATATTTTGTTTGTTTATCATTTTTCTCCCTCAGTTTGTTTTTGCTTTATTCATGATTTTACATTTTTGCCCCTCAATTCCATGAACACTGAATTCACATCGACACATTGTGTTTGAATTTCTTCATCTTTAGGAAAAAACTCATATCCACAGAGATGAAAGCAACGCAGATCTAAAAATAATAATTCAAATTTCTACAAATGTACAGTCGAATTTGTACAAAAAAATTCAAAATATGTTCAAATTTGTAAGGATTCATAAACGAATTCATACCCATATGACATAACCGAAACAAATTTGCTTAGATTTGTAACCATTCATAAAGAAAATTTCTAACAAAGAAGCAAAGAGAGAGAGAGGGAGGAAACCAACACAAATCCAAAGAAAATCCCTTCAAATTTATATAAATTCACTAAATTAATCATACCCATTTAGACTAAACGAAATAAAATGTAAAAACAAGATGTAAACAATATACTAAAATTTCTTAGATCTAAAGCAAAACGTGAAGCATAGCCATGTTCCTCACGGTTAAATCCAAAACAAATTTCTACAAAATAAAACCTTGGTTTACAAAAACTAAAACTAAAACGTGTAGATCTAAAAAATAGAGTAAAACTTCTCATATCTAAGTAAAACGTCTAGATATGTTGAAGTTTGTAAAGATTAAAAAAAAAATTACCCATATACACCGACACCTAATGGATGTTGTCTTCCTCGTCTTTGTTTGAAAAAAAAAATAACATGGAGATGGAACAAAGAGTTTATGAGAGAGAGAGAGAGAGAGAGAGAGAGAGATGAAAGAGATGAGGAAGTGAGGCGAGGCAAAACGGTGAGATGTTGTTGGTGTTGATGCGGCAGAGAGAATAAGCAAGTGGATGTCTGTAGTGTGATGGTGGGCTAGGAGACGAAGAGAGAACGAAAAAGAGAGAGAAGAGGAAGAAGACTCTCGAATATGGATGTTTGGAGAGAGAGAGAGTTTTGAGAGAATAATAAGGTGTTAGTGCCGAGAAGGAAAGAAATAGAGGAGAAAAAAACCTTAGGATTTTTTACTTCTTTAAACGGCGTTGTAGGGGGGTTGAGGTGGGAGGGGTTGGGCTTTAGATGTGAGAATTTAGATTTCAGTTTTATTTTTTTGGGCTTTGGATGTGAGAAATAGATAGTGTTAAAAATAATTTTGAACCTAATTATTACCCTATAGTGTGATATTTTTTTTCTAAATTAATATACCAATTGCTCATAAAATTGTAATAAGAAAATAAGATCTTGAAAAAATAAATTTTATTTCTTTTTCATAGAAGGAGAACAAATGAGAAGAGAAGAAAGAAAAATATAGGGTTTTCATTCCCTACAGCCAAAATGCTGATGTTTAGGTAGCTGAGGCTTGAGTTTCTTTTTTGGACTGGGCTATTACACAGATTAGGCTTCGATTTTTAGGTCAGACTTTAGATATGAAAAATATATTATTTCAAAAAATAGCCCATTTACAAATTATATCATAAATGATCTATACTAATTTTTTTTCATGTTATTTGATACTATTTATTTATAAAATTTTTATGAAGATAAAATATTTCCTAATACTTTAGATTGTAGTTTATATTATAAAATTCATAAATAAGTAAAATATAATATCTTCATGTTTTCAATATATATTATGTCATTATCAATATTTATAACCATAAATAAATTATAAATTATATATTATTGATCATCATACGAGACTTTTACAAGTAAATTATACGTAGATAAATATATAGTTAATTAGCAAGATGGCTTTAGGAATTTGTTGGGTGATAGTTCAAATGTTTCTAATATGTTGGGTGATAGTTCAAATGTTTCTAATATTGGATTGTTTAGGGAATGATGCTAGACAAGATGTGATACTTTTTATGAATCTTTGGCTATTAAATCTAATGACTACTAATTTTGGCATTTTTTTTGGATTTGTTAGAATGGATTATTTTCTGTGCATAGCATTCTAGGATTTTAAATGACAGAATTTAGTTTTTATTTTAGAAGATAAAATTATTATTCCCTCATCTACGTTACACAGGCAAATAGAATCAGTTTGTTGCATTCGAATGTCACACTTTCGTTCTTTTGAATGCTAATAATTGTTTTTCAATTAAAGACTTTGGCTAAGAAAGAAAAAATAAATTTTTGAATGCTACTGAAATAAACCAATTTCAGATTTTTATACTAAATTTTTATGGTACTCTACGTTATCCTATTTTCAACACATTTTATTTACTATTTATAGACGCTATTTTTAGAATTTTTTCACACAACTAGGCAAACGTACCTTGCACATTGCACCATTAACTAACTAGTGTATATATATATATATATATATATATATATATATATACACACTATATATATATATGACCATAATCCAAATGGATAATCTAAGTGTTTTAAATTTCATACTGTACTGGCCCGTACGGCTGAAATATTTCATTTCAATAGTGTAGCCGGTACAAAGAAGGCTATAGTTTCGTTCCTGTCAGAATTTTGATCGTTTTGGCCCGTACCGGCCAATATTTCAGCATGTACCGGCCTATATTTTGGCACATACCGGCCTGTATTTCAGTCTTTACTTTTTTCATCTTTTTTTTTTCATTTCTTCAAACTACAAACTCATTTTTTAACCCCCTAATTCAGATCAGACTATTTATAATTTATATATATATAATTTATTCATATATAGACTATTATTTTGGAATATAATTTATATATATTTATATTTATATATATAATTTATTCATATATAGACTATTTCAAAACGGTATCCGAAACGATACCGGTATCGACATATCTCGTTTCAATGGCTTGACCGAAACGGTTACCGGTATGATATTCAAAACATTAGATAATCTACACCTACTGAGTACAGTCATCTAAAGTTTTTCGTAGATTGTGTAAATTTTTTTTAAACATTTTTTTAAAACCCTTAAACATTTAGAAAATATCACAAATTCATTAAAAAATATTTCCTTAACTATTAAATAAAATAATAGGTAAATTTTGTCAGTGGCTTTCCTCGGTGAAAATATCATTTCCTATCCACATGTAATGCTACTTACCAAATTTGTGTCTTATAAGTTCGGAACAAGCCCTTTAAAAAGAAGTAAGCTCCTCTAAAAAAATATGAATTTGTTTTAGTGGAATCTCTCTTCTTCTTTTTTCAAAAAGTTTGTTCCGAAGTTGCACGTTTGGCTCTTACACAAATCTTTATTCAAATCTTTTTAGCAAAAAAAAAGTTTTAGCCCAACACATGAATTTTAGATACCAACGAATTTTTAGTCTCCTCTCTCCTTTCGTAATGAAAGGTTGAGGTGGAGTAGTGAGACCACAAAAGATTCTAACAGAATTGAGGTGGGAAAGTGTCAGATTGGAAGAGGAGCACGGTGGGGGTACAGTGGAGGAAGATTTTGTGGGTAGCGCAACCGCTAGGTAGCAACTCAGAAGAAGGTGAAAGAAGAATGTGGTAAGCTCAGTGAAGGAGATGAATGAAACTAAAGAGAAATGGGAGAGGTTATGCTTAACGGAAGAGGAGGGTTTGGCAATAGAAATCAATGAGGGAGTTACGAAAGAAATCTTTTACAAAGGTGAGTGCAATCTGGTAGGGAAAGTTTGCATGGAAATGAGCATCAACAAGGAAGTGATAGAGTCCACAATGATGAAAGTATGAAGGGTAAGCAAGCCAACTAAATTTTTAGAAGTTGGTATGAATGTTTTCACAATAACTTTTGCTAATCAAGCTGATAAGCAACGTGTGTGGAGTGGGAGGCCATGGTTATTTGACTTACATTTGTTTACTTTGAAATTGTTTGACGAATACACACCATCACAGGAGTTGAGGTTTGGTTAGGAGCAATTCTGGGTTCAGATGCACAACATGCCCCTCACATGCATGAATGAAGAACGTGGGAAGCAGATAGGGAAGACCATAGGCACGGTAGAGGAGGTAGATGTGAAGGAGGATGGCAGTGGATGAGGAAAATATCTAAGGGTCCTCATTAATCTGGATCTTTCTAAACCATTGGCCAGAGGCAAAACCATTACTGTAAAAGGTGAAAAGCTATGGATTCTTTTAAGGTATGAGAAGTTTCCTAGGCTATGTTTCTCCTGTGGTTATTTAATTCATGGGCTTAAAGGATGTGAAAGGAAAGAGGAAGGGTTTTTGTTCAGTATGGGACGTGGCTCAGGACAGACTCGAAAGTAGGAGCTAGAATGAAGAAAAAAGAGGGTTTCATATCTATAAATAGGGGTGTTGCTAGTATTACTACAAATATAGAAGATGAGAGGTGGGGTTCTCAAGCTGAGGTAGCAGCAGAGGGTAACAAAAAGGATGATAGAAAAATAAATAGTGAAGAGGATCGTACTAATCTGGTAAGGGTGGACATTGAAGGTGGGGGTTTGAGTGAAGGTAGTGATGGGAGAGGTAGGAGTGTTGAAGAGTCAGCTATGAAATGCAAGCAAGCAGATATTGTTAAAAAACAAAAATAGGGGAAGAGAAAGAAAAATTAAAAGATTTAAGGAGAGGAAAAGAAGAAGAAGAGGAAATGGCAGGTTGCAAGGTAATTATGCCTATTGAGATAGAGAAGCTGATGGAAGATCCAGTAACAATTTTCATGGGGTTAACAACTAAAAGGACTCAGTCTATGGGTGAATGGAAGAGGAGCTCGAGAGAAAGGGAAGGGAACAAACAATTTTGGTGTTTGTATCACTCGAAAAAGAATGAAAGATGACGAGGAGGATAGGAAAGCAAAGAGTTTGAAGTATAAAAAAGGCAGAAAGAGCATATATAAGAGTGTGGAAGTTTCACAACAAGTATTGGCAGAGGCTGTTCAACAGCCCCACCAATTACAATAAAAACAATTAGTTGGAACTGCCAAGGGCTTGGGAACTCTCTGACAATTCAAGACCTTTATCATATGGTGAAGGAGAAGAAATCTTATTTAGTCTTCTTAATAGAGACTAAGTTAAGAGTTGAGAAGTGTGCTAGACTGAAGAAGAGACTTAATTGTGAAGGGTGTTTTGTGGTGTAGCCAGTTGGGAAAAGGGGTGGATTATTAGCAATTTTGTGGAATAATAGGGTTAAAGCAGAAGTTCTAAATTATACTTAGAGGCATATAAGTGTCTGGATCACAGAACAAGAAGAGAATGAGAGGTGGTTGCTGACGGGTTTCTATGGTCAGCCTGAAACCAGCAAAAGGGAAAAGGCTTGGAATTTGCTTATATCCCCAAGGCCAAGTGATAATCAAGGGAGGTGTGTGATAGGACACTTTAATGAAATCCTAGCTCATGATGAAAAAGTGGGTGGTAAGTCAAGACAAGATAAACAAATGGAGAATTTCATATTAGCACTTGAGAAGGGGAAACTTTTTGACTTAGGGTGGAGAGGGAATAAATACACATGGAGTAATAAACATGAAAATGAGACCTTCACAAAAGAAAGCTAGACAGGGCAGTGGCAAATCTAAAGTGGTCACAAATGTCCAGAGATTATTGGGTAGAAGTACTAATTGGAAGAAGCTCAGACCACAGGCCAATCATACTAACCATGAATAAGGTAGGAGGGAAAGCATGGAGGGGAAGGAAAGTGTTTAGGTATGAAGCTAGTTGGGCTAAAGAGGAGGATTGTGAAGAAGTAATTAAATGGGCTTGGCACAGTTATGAGGAAAGGGGAGAGCTAGCTCAAAATATTCAAAACATGCTGCAGAAGTGTAAAGGAGCTCTCACTAGATGGAGTAATCATATTAGTGTTGACAGATTAAAAGAAATAAAAGAAAAGACTGAGATTTTCAAAAAGCTACAAGATGAAGAGTGTAGATATAACTTTGAGGAGATTAAAATAGTGCAAAGGGAGATTGGGGTTATGCTTGAAAAGAAGGACCTGAAGTGAAAACAAAGAGCTAAAAGGAACTAGTATGCTTTGGGGGACAGAAATACCAAATTTTTTCATGCATGTGCAAAATAGAAAAGAAGGAAAAATAGCATAAAACAGGTTGTGGATGAGCAAGATAGGGTGTTTAGAATCCATGAAGACATTGAAGGAGTTTTTAGAAACTATTTTGAGAAGTTATTTACCACAACTCAACCAAGCACAGAAGTTATTAAAAACTGTCTACAACACTTGGAGCCTCGAGTCACAAGAGAAATGAATGAGATGCTTGTAAGGCATTTCTGCAGAATGGAAATTGAGACAGCAGTTAAGAAAATGGTCCCATTGAAGTTACCAGGTCCTAATGGGTTTGGAGCATGTTTTTCTCAGAATCACTGGAGCACAGTAGGAGATGAGGTGTGTAATGCAATGCTAGCCTTCTTGAATGGTAACTCTTTCTATTCAAATGTGAACTATACTTATATTGACCTTGTTTCTAAAACAAATAATCCCATGTCTGTTAATGAATATAGGTCTATTAGCCTATGAAACGTCATTTACAAAATTGTGTCTAAGTGATTGTTAATAGGCTCAAAGGAGTGTTGACAAAAATCATATCATCCAACCGAAGTTCCTTCAACCCAGGGAGAATAATCACTGATAACATCATGATTGCTTATGAGGTTTTGCATACAATGAAGGTGGGGAAGAAATGTAAACTGGGGAGTATGGCTATTAAACTTGACATATCCAATGCATATGATAGAATAGAATGACCATTTGTGGGAGCTGTTATGAAGAAGTTAGGCTTTTGTAATGAATGGTCAGATTTGATTATGAAGTGTGTTACTTCTGTATCATACTCAGTTTTGATAAATGGTAAACTAGGGGCAAAAGTGTATCATTCAAGGGGCTTAAGACAAGGAGATCCTTTATCCCTCTACTTATTCATTATGTGTGCAAAAGGTTTAAGGTCATTGCTTAATAATTCTGATCATAAGGGGGAAAAAAGAGGGGTATCAGTGGTGAGATGGGGTTTAAGGATAAAGCACTTGTTATTCCCTGATGATTGTGTGTTGTTTGGGAGAGCTTGTGTGGAAGAATAGAAGAAATTGCAGGTGATATTGTTAAGGTACAAAAAAGCCTTTGGACAGTTTTTAAACAAGAATAAGACTACTATTTTTTTTAAGTACAAACACCAAAATTGAAGACAAAAAGCTGATTTTAAGGGAAGGGGGCCTTAGTGAAAGGCAGTTATGAGAAATACTTGGGGCTTCGCACCATAATAGAAAAATCTAAATATAACACTTTTAGGTGTTTAAAGGAAGAGTGTAGCAAAAAATGAGCAAATGGAAGAACTCTTTTCTCTTGGAAGCAGGGAAGAAAATTATGATTTAGGCTGTCTTGCAAGCTATATCTGTAACGCCCGTCCTTGTGGTGGGTCTTTTTATAAAATATTTTGAGAAAGGACGACGGGAATTACCGTCCGATTTAAAACTTTTTGCTTCTTCCCAAGGTGCAAGACTCTACGTTTATAAAATAAAATTGTGCTTTTACAATAAAAGAGGTTTACAACGGAAAACATCAATTTTAATAATAAAATGCCTCTCTTACATTTGAACCTCGTGCCTAGACTTCTGTGCTCTTCCCCATGGGCCGTGTCTGTCCTGACGCATACTTCATTTCATTCCTTGTGGGGGGGAGGGGGAGGAGGGACATGCATAAAAACTAAAATGAGTCAAAGACTCGTAAGCATTACTTCATGCAGTTAAAATATAACAACGTAGGTTTTCATTCATGCATTCATCATTCGTACATACTATACATACATGCATGCGTGCATATGTGCGTTCATTTGAAAACGTCACTGGACGGGGTTTTCCTTTCTTTTCGTCAAACGTTTCACCCGTCAGTGCCTTCATTTCTTAAAGTGCGTTCGTGCATGCGTACATACATACATTCTTTCTTTTCACTTTCATAGGCCGATACACATTGTTACGCTCCGTGTGTTAGGGTTAGCGGCCCTTTGACCTGGATTCCGCTCGTGGCCATAGGTTGGGAATCCCTTTTCATAGGGACAGCACTGGGTGCACTACTAGTACTACTTACCCAGCATTGCAAGCTGCCCATTCATTGGTACCCTTTCATTCATTCCTGTGGCCGTTACGTATCTTCATACATTTCATGCTTTCATTCATTCTATCATTCATTCATTCATTCATTCATTCATTCATGCCAGCTCTGAAGAGCTGGAGCTTTCATTCAGTTCTTTCTTTCATTTAATATGAGAAAACATTTCTTTTCGTGAGAAAACATCATTTCGTGAGCGTGGAATCGAACGTCCTCTTTCATGACATCCACGAGCATCACCTCGCGGCCTTCACAAAAGTGTCAGTTCGCACCATCCATAAAACATAAAGCACGGATTCAAACTTCGCCTTTCACGGCATCTGCAAGCATCACCTTGAACGTTGGCCTTTGCGACATTCGCGAGCATCACCTCGCGGCGCTCGCGACAGCGTCGGTCCGTAGGATCCACGAAGGCGTCGGCTCAAGCTCGTCTTTCGTGCATTTACATCAGTTCATTTTCTTTGAAAATACGTACAATAGATACATCTTATAGTCATCCATTCGCATGAGTACAATTAATAACTTTGGGTGCATAAAAAGGGGCTTTCATGGAGGGGCCGTACGTACATATATGTTTGAAAGCATAACATCTTCTTTCGTGAGCATTTTCATCAAGATAAAAGCTTTTCCTTTTCGTTTCGTAATTTCTAGAAAACTCCAGAAGGGCATGAACGTAATACTTACCTGGACTCCATGCTACTTTCATACCATGCAGTCCATTCATGCGCGTGTCAGCTGGCAACCTACATGCATACATAACCTTAACATCATTCTCTATCTAGTGCATAAGCAACTTAACTATAAATAGAACTACGCTATACTTGAAACACTCTCCTTCTATCCCGTGCACTTACGTGCTCTTCACTATGTTAAAACCTTCGGAGACCACTTACGATCACCACATCTTCCAACTCAACGTCTTGCCTTGAGTGCTCATCCACTAAAGTGAACCCATGATTCACCTTAGGATTAAGACACTAAGAGATTCATCTTATTCTCCTTATTGAACTCATATTGATGCATGACTCAAACCAATTAAGTCACGTATCCCAATCCTAGACAATACACCTATCACTACCTCCATACATTTTAGCCCATACTAATCCTCATTCCCATCCAAACAAGTCACACGGCTCTAAGCCAACTCTGAGGCTTAAGCATCGTGTAACTATACTGTGGACAGATTATCCATTACATATGGTGAATCCGTCAGGCACATGTGTCTAACCAGATTACACATGTACCCTACTCCTTTATCACCTAAGATCAACATATAACATGTTGATCATCTGCTCGTAGGGATGAGGGCCATATTCTGATACCAACATTCCCTTAACTCGGCTAGCATGACTCTTCATGCTATCCATCCCTTCTTACAGTTTATCCCAACACTTAATGCGACAAGACTCCGTTCACAACTATGCCTTACGTCACGTCACATAGCTCGAGACTACTCTCAAGCTACATCGTGACCTTGTCACGTCACCTGACATCCTGCTACGTCACTTCTACGCCAACTTCTTACTCATCACGAGTACGGTTCCTCACGTACTCCCGTCACGTTCCCGTTATGCCATTCCAAAGCTAACTCATTATCCATCATAAGCATGACTGTCAATAACCACGTCACTTCGTGACGTTGCCCAATCATGCTTCCGCTGCGTACTCTTACACTTGTTCTACTACTTCACGCATACTTCCAGCCGTAGGTCAATCACAGTGACACTTGTCACCATAGACTACAGGCTACGTCATAACTACTTCGGGATATTGTTCCACAATTCCCGATACTATTCACCACATTCTACGCCCACCAACTGCACAACCATCCTTATCTCTGCGACACGCCACACAGAGTGTCGCTGCCTCATGGAGTACACTCCACGTATACTCCCTTCACATATGCCACATTACTACTATGGCATACCCGCCTTATGGTGCATCACTCTACCATATGGAGTACAACTCCCTTCACATACTCCATTTACATGCACTACGCCACATCACCCTTATGACATACTTGCCATATGGTGCATCAATCCACCATATTGAGTACATTCCACAAGTACTCCCTTTATACCCATCATGCCACATCACCATTATGGCATATCCGCCACATGGTGCATTACTCCACCATATGGAGTACATTCCACATGTACTCCCTTCATACATATCACTCCACATCACCATTATAGCATATCCGCCACATGATGCATTACTCCACCATATGGAGTACACTTCACGTGTACTCCATTCACACACCACGCCATACAGAGTACGCTTTACGTGTATTCTTCACAATCCACAATACGCCAGGAGAGTATATTCTACATATACTCTCTTTATGTCACACTACGCCACACACAAAGTACACTCAGCATGTACTGTTCCCATTCCACATGCCACAACATCCATATAGCACATGCCCCATAACTACATTGCATAGCACAACCACGCCATCATTACAACACAAACTCCACAATCATACTTCACCGCACACTTCACAACACAGAATGCCCAACACTTCATAGCGCACTACACAATAAGCCCAACACTTCACATACACTGCACATCACATCATCACACTACACAGATATGCCCAACATTTCACATACACAGCACATCACATCACCACACTACACAGATATGCCAAACACTTCATATACACGGTACATCACATCACCACACTACACAGATATGCCCAACACTTCACAGTGCACTACATAGTGCACCTCAATACAACCCAATCATTCCCCTAATACTAACAGCACAGTCCACAACCTAATCAACTAATCAATATCTAACATAATTAACGAGGGATAGAGATTTATACCATCGACGGGATACTCCGTGCATTGCTCGCTGATCGTCACAGCCGATGACATCGGAGAGGCCGTAGGTGGCGGCTAACCCACGTACGTTAACTGTTTGGGCATTTGGATAGCTAAGTGTGGTCTTGGAAGGGCTCGTGAAGGCCCTATGTTGGTGGCTATGAAGGGCGGTACACAACGTACCTAATCGTGTACAGTGACTGTCCATCACGTGCAGTGATTACCCACCACGTAAAGTGGTGGTTTGACCCTAGGCCTTGACTAAGGGAGGTGCGGTGGAACTCGTGGTGGCGTCGAAGTGGCGCCACGGTGGCTCACGGCGGTGGATCTGGCCGCACAGTGGAGGAGAAGCCGTGGGAGAGTGAAAGAGAGTGTGCGTGCATGGGTGACAGATCGGGACCGTGGGTGGTCGGGTTGGCTTGGTGGTAGCCTGAGGAGGCTGATGACAGTGGTTACCCACCGTGGGTGGCGGTGCACGGTGTGCAACCTGTGAGTTAGAGAGAGAGGGAGGTTGTGCGATGGAGGAGAGCTACTGGCCATGGGTCATGTGAAGGGGGAAGAGGAAGGGAAAGGGAGGCTCACGGTGGTGCCTAGTGGCCGTGGGAGTCGCGCACGGCGGCGCTAGCAGCGTCGGTAGCTTGAAGCCGTGTGAAACCCATAAATGGGTTTCGTGCGTGCGTGCGACGGAGGGGGAACGGGGGGCTTCCCTAGGCTTGGGTTCCATGGGAGGGGTTCACCGGTGAGAGGGGAGGCTGTTGGTGGTGGTGGTGGCGCCAGTAGGTGGCGCACAACGGTGGAATAGGCATCATGCCCATTTGGGCATTACACTTCTGAAAGGGAGAAAGGGAGAGCGTGAGGGAGAGATACCGGGACGGGGGAGCTCGCCGGAGTGAGGTGGAGCTGGTGGTGCAAGTGGTGAGGGCTGCCGACGCACGGCGGCGCCGGGCTAAGGCATGGAGGCTTCGTCGTGGGAAGGGAGAAGCCGCGTATCACGTACGCTGGAGAGAGGGAAGAGAGAGAGAAAGGGCTGGGGAAAAGTGAGGGAAAAGAGAGAGGGTCTGGGTTTATAATCCAGTCCCTTCGTCTTGGGGTCTTCAAAACAATCTAACGTTGAGATATTAAAATACTGATTTGAAAATGCGTAAACGTTAACTTAATTAAAAGCACTTAGAGGAATTAAAGTAAATATTATTTTAAACTAACTTTAGTTTATAAAATAATATTTCTTCATCATTAATAAATGATGAAGTCTTATTTAATATATTTAAAAGGATGAAACCATTTAATTTAATTAAAACTTTCAACATAATTTAAATCCCAATAATATTTCAAATAACTGGAATCATTTTAATAATTAATATTAAAATGATCTCCGACAATTATAATATTTTGGAGCTCTTCAAAATATTATAATTGTCTTATTTAAAAACAAGTTTAACTCAACGATACTGGAAATACCTCATATAAATATTTTCAGTACATTTTAAACACTGGGCATACTTTAGAAGTCACCTAATATCTCGAGAGGCATGTCGTCATAGTTCGGCACACATGACGATGCTTGCAGCCGCCAGAAAGAATAGCAGACTGTTGCATAATTCCATCATCGAAATTTGCTTACGTCGGAAAGGAAGAGCCTTACGTAAGAAAGAGAGAAGCTTACGTAAGAAGAAAGGAGCGGGGGTTACAATATCATCCTATACTATGAGTGTGTTCAAGTTGCCTAAAAAGCTATGCAAAGAATTGAATGTGATGCTCTCCAAGTTTTGGTGGGGAAACCAACAGAAAGAGAGCTGTATACAATGGAGGAGCTGGAAGAAGATGGGATAGCCAAAAGGGAAGGGAGGTTTGGGTTTCAGAGATTAAAAGCTTTAACTCATCTTATTGGCAAAGCAGAGATGGAAAATAATTCAAAACCCTTTTTCGTGGCTACAGTGATTTTTAGAGAAAAGTACTTCAAACATTTTTCACTATTGGAGGCAAAGTTGGGAAATGTACCCTCTTTAATTTGGAGGAGTGTATGGAGTTCTATTAGGCTGTTAAAAGAGAGACTTAGATGGGGGGAATGGCAATAAAATTCAAATATGGGGTCAAAGGTGGTTGTCATCTCCTTCATCCTTTTGTGTTCAATTTCCCATTTCAAAATTTAGTAGTGATGCAAAAGTCAAAGAACTCATACATGAGGAAAAAAGGGAGTGGAATGAGGGTCTAATAAGAGCAATATTCAAGAAGGAAGATGCAGACCATATATGCAGTATCCCTCTAAGCATAAGAAGTATAGAGGACAAAATGGTATGGGGTCCTTCCAAAAAGGGTTTATTCAGTGTTAAGAGTACTTATTTTCTTAAGGAAGCAAGGAAAAAAACAGTACAAAGGGAAATATCAGGAGAGCTTGAGACAGATAGTAGGTGGAAGAATATTTGGGGTCTGGATATACCTAGAAAGGTGAAAATATTCTTGTGGAAGGCATGGAATAATCTGTTAGCTACAAGAAGAAACATGTTTGAAAAAAACATTGTTGATGAACCAAAATGCCCCATTTGTTTACAAGAAGAAGAGTCTGTGATGCATGTACTGTGGCACTGCCCTGCTATAAATGATGTTTGGGCCATGGATTTGAAGCCAATTAAAAAATGGAGGATAGCAGAAGATGATTTACTGAAACTATGGGAAGAGTTGACAGGAAAGCTCAACAAGACTGAAATGGAAGAAACAACAGCAATCATGAGAAGCTTATGAATCAAAAGGAACACATTCATTTTTTAAAAGAAGCTTCTCAACCTTGATAATGTGATCAAATCAGCAAAGGATAGTTTGAATGAATATCAATTAGCTCAACAACCTTTAGAGGGGCTAGAGAGACTTAACAATGCATATAGGGAGGAGCAACATTGGAGACCACCATGGCATAATTGTGTAAAGGCTAATTGGGATGCAGCACTCGATGTTAAGTCAAGGAAGATAGGGGTAGGAATTATCATTAGAGATGAAAAAGGGGAGGTGATGGTGGCATATTGTGATAAGAGAGGCAATGTGGAGCAACCAGTTATAGCAGAAAGTTTTGCACTGAGGAAAACAATGGAAATCTGCAGCGAATTGAATTTCAACAGAGTGATACTAGAAGGGGATGCACAAGTTATTGTTAATGTAGTAAATGACACAAATGAAAATTTTACCTCCTATGGAAGCATCATCGAAGAAATGAAGGTTTTCCTACAAGTTTGGTCTGACTAGAAGGTGCAGTATGTACGTAGAAGTATAAATACAGTGTCTCATAATTTAGCAAAAACAGCTATACATTTAGATGTTAAGAAGTTGTGGATAGAAAAGGCACCTGATTTTGTTTTAACTTGTTTACAGAAAGACAAAGATTGTATTGTAGACACTGTTCTATGAATGAAATTGGAAATTTCTACTTCAAAAAAAAAAAAAACCCACACGAATTCTACACTTAATGTAATACATAGGATTTACTTTATAATAAAAAGAACTGTATGATATGATGAATCACATTAAACCGGATCACTATATAAATATTTTATAAAATTTATGAGTAGATCAAATTTTTATATTTGGTGAAAGATAAATGTCTGGCTTTAGGGATTTGGACTGCAGTAAAAAACGACATACCGTTTACAAACATATTTGAGCGACAGGTCGTATCGTTACGGACAAAATAGAACGATGCTGTTTCAAGTTCTTCCTACTTTCCCTTATGATTTCCCTGTTTCAGAGAGAGAGAGAATGAAGCAGATATCGAAAGATCCGTTCGAGGCGGCGTTTGAGGAGGAAGAGGATGATTCCGCCGCAGTAGCTGTCGATGCACAACAACAAGACCCCGACGAAGACGAAGACTACGATGGTCTAGGTATGGGTACGGGTACGGGTACGGGTATTCATTCCTCTGCCGCTGACCCTTCCGTTTCTGCTTCCACGTCCGCACCAGCATCGACCGCTACGACAGCAGCAGTCTCTGCCGCTAAATCCAATGCAAAGAACAAATACGACGATCAGGAGGAAGAGGAGGAGGACAACATGGATGTTGAGCTCTCCAAGTTACCTCCCACTGCCGACCCTGTTAAAATGGCCAAGATGCAGTATGCTCTTCTTTTTCTTTTCGTTTTTTTTTTTTTTTTTTTTTTTTTTTTGCCTCTTAGTATCGCAGACCCGTTTTACTGTTGTTCTCCATTACCTTTTCTTCTGTGAGAAAAATTCAATTTTGACAACCCATGTGCCACTTGCGCCTGAATTATCAAAAAAAGTGTTTCTCTATCAATTGGAAAATAAAATCATAATTAAACACATAAGAAGAAAAAGAAACGGGAGGCGTATATGGAGAAACCCGTTAATCGCTTAATTATGTCAAGTCTTTTGTAAAGATAAGCTTTTGAAGGCTTTAGATACCAGTTTATGACAGAATCATCTCTGAAGGAGTGGCTGCAAATGCACGTTTTGGTATGTATTGAGGAAAAATGAAACCACTCAGTATATTTTCATCAATAAAAGCAGTTTCTTTTATCGAAACTGCAATTGCATGTACTGATAGCCATTTTGGTTACAATCCCACTTCATAAAAAATGCCTGTTTCTTGAGGTTCTTCAATTTAGAGCTTGCCTTTCTTTGCATGTGCTTTTTATCTTTATGATAAAAGAAATCTCTGTGGGAACTAGACGTACACCAAGTCCTGCATCAGACTAACCTTCTGTCCTCTCTCTCTCCTTTTTATTACTGAGGCAGGGCGGAATAGGGATATGAGGGAAGGGCCAATCTTCTAACTTGCCTTTTCTTTATCCTACTGTAATCTGCATTGGAAATTGATGTGATTAATTATACAACTAGACATGTCCGCTAACTATTGCATCTTGATCACTTCTACAGGGCTATTTTGTCACAATTCACTGAGCAACAGATGAGTAGGTACGAGTCCTTTAGGAGAGCTGGATTTCAGAAATCTAACATGAAAAGGGTACGCTTCATGTTTGGTTGTTGTTTTCCCCTCTCCTCTTCTTCCCTTGTAGCTGGGCTTCATTTGTTGGGTTCAATGTATTTAATTGAAGTGTTCTAGTTCCAATAAATTGGTCAGTTTCTGCTTTGTTTATCTGAGAGGTGGTGGAGGGGGACCAGCAATATTAAGTTCAGGCCTAACGGAATTCTTCATTCTTGTTTTTGTTTTTTCTTTTTCTTTTTGATGGGGGGTAAGGTTGGGAGTTTGAATTTTTGAAAGGTAAAAGCAAAAGGCAGGTTAAAAAGAGGCTCACATATTGAATTTGTCAAACTATTCCTTTGGTCTTGTGTACTGTTTTCTGAACTTACCTTCACCAATTACTGATTGCTTTTGGTACATCCTTGTAAAGACTCATATTCCTTTTCTTGTTTGCGTTGTTTGCATATTTATCCTTTGGTGTGGATGCAGTTGCTAGCAAGCATCACAGGAACCCCGAAAATTTCTGTGCCAATGACAATTGTAGTGTCTGGGATAGCAAAAATGTTTGTTGGAGAACTTGTCGAAACAGGTATGCATATTGTCCAATCTTGAGTTTATGTTGAGAACTAGTTTCAGGAACAACTATTGTTCACCTTTTGGTTAATCATATGAAGGAAAGATATATACTCTTATGACTATAAAGAGAATGACTGCACAATGGAGAATAAATGAGATTGTGTGAGATGCTTTCTCAATTATATTTATTTGAACACTGTGTATCAAATCTAAAATATAGTGCATGATGAAGTCCAACTATCTGTATCTTCTAAAATCAGAATAGTTGAGCATTAGTAACAAGACTCCTTACTTTGCAGCTAGAATGGTTATGGCAGAGAGGAAAGAATCTGGGCCGATCAGGCCTTGCCATATCAGAGAAGCATATAGAAGATTAAAACTTGAAGGCAAAGTACCAAAGAGATCAGTTCCAAGGCTCTTTCGGTAGATTGGGCAGAGACGTTTTTATGGCTGATTGCACAGGTTTCAAGATCAGCCTTGTTTTGAAGTATGGAATTTAACATTATATTTGGCATTTCTCATACTAGGCCTGTACCCTCTATGTTTAAGTAAATAGAATAAGAACGCCAACACAGTAAAAAGGATATGGATTTAGAACAGTACGCCTAACTTTTTTTCTTTTGCGAAGAGTAATTTTGGAAGCAAGCTGAGCTGATCACATGGCCTCTCACAACACCTATAGAAATAGTTGCTAAAGAGGACTTGAGGATTCCATCATTTAATCTTTCCATATGCCAAGGAATCTGGATACTGCTAGGCCCCAAAACCTATTGACCGTAGTTCAAAGTTTAGGTTTTCCTACCAATATAGGTGGGCTAAAGGACTCTAGATATTCTGGTTTCATGGTTAAGGCTACTTCAGACATTTTGGAGCCTTGGAGTTTTTTCAAGGCCTTCTAGGAGTCTCTCACCTAGAAAAGTTTTTGATGCAGTTTACTGTTAAAAGAAAGCAAAACTTGTTTGAAAATTTTCCCTGATCAAAGTTGTCATGATTCTACTTTCTACCACTTCTAGTAGAAATTGAAGTCCTAATTTAAGAAGTGCAGAACCCAACTGCTATAAAAGACCACAAATAAAAAAAATATAAAGCAAAAAAAAAAAAAAACACAACAAAGAAAGAAATTACATATTGAAGACCCACCTCATTGACAGTGAAACATAAATTAAGATTACTTGGTATCTTGAATAGCCTTTCAAAGATTACATGATTTAGGTATTCTATAAGCTTCATTTTTCTTCAGCCTTTTGTGTCCTGTGTCACCTTCAATGCTTGGTTAGCTTATCTTAGGTCCGTAAGAGTTCAGCAAATCGAAGAAATCAGAATTAGTGCTAGGTTGACCTTGGTAATGATAAGTCCATAAGGGTGTTGCAAATTGAAATGATTGGATTAGTTGAGGCTTCTATGGTTACCTATAAAAATAAAAAATTGAGGCTTCATATGTTGTTAAAGGATGGAATATAATAGTTTATAATCTCAATGTATGCACTGTGGATTTGCTATTCGAAGGTTAATGATTTTCCCGAGTTACTGTCTAGAAATGCAATATTGCAGAGGTGTAAATAGCCATATCAAGAGAGACAGAAATAATAAATAGCATAATTAGAACTCTTTTGCATCGCGCCTTATTGAGATTACTCAATGCATCGGGAACCCTAAATTCATAATCCAAAAGATGAGAATTTCCACTCCTGGTCATTTCCATAACAAGGAAAACAAAGAAACAGAGAAAGCAGCTATGTTCCATGCATTATATGGTATGCAGTCATGTCTCATTTTGTTATGAGTTAGAAGACTCCCTGTACTTAATATATTGTAGTTTTGTTCCAACTCTGAAGCTCAGAGCTTTTTATCTTCTCTTTTTTGGTATGATTGTTGACAATCTCATCGATTTGGTGACTCATTGCTTTCGCAAGAGTTTTATCTTCTTCCTGCTGTGATCATTTATCCTTAAGTCTTTCATATGTTCATACAAAATTCTGCTTTTCCTTTCTTTCTTTTTTTCCACATTTTGTGAAAATGTTGGCTAACTAGTTTTTTTTATTTATGATTTTTATATTTGTTTTACCATATATTATTTGGTCAATTTGACCGTAGAGTTGTGATGCAGTTCGTTCATTGTAAATCAGGCATGCACGTCAATGGCGTTCGGGAACATCTCTCCCAAAATGCAGAACATGCACAGGTCATATCAACAGTCTAATTTACTTGTGCTTCAATATTGTATAATAACTATTCATGAGTCTAGACAATTTTCCCTATTTTTTTTCTCCACTTGGAAGTCATGACGCTAGATAAGTTTATACTACTCTATATTCCCCACGGATGCCCCATGATGCCAGTGGATGTTATTGTGCCATGTTTTTTTTCTATTATTATTCTAAGTAGAGTGGATATAATGGTGCCATATAAGCCACATGTTACATTATTTTCTAGGACTTTAGATATTTGTGCTGGTACTTGAAATGCTACTTCCCATTTTTTGTATCTCCATTGCTTCTATAGCTCAAATATAGCAATTCGTGGATCTTTGTGAGGGTACAAGTTCATGGCCTAAACGTTGAATTAGCTTAGTTTGGTTCTAGTACTTGGAACCCCTAGGAGTTGGCTGAAGTGGTAAAAGCCTTGGTTTTGGTGGTATGCTTCCTCCAGGTCTAAGGAGGTTTGAATCATCTTGGGTGCAAACAATTTTTCGGGATCATCGGACTAGGGGAACTTCCCCTTGAATTACCCGAGATGCACTTGTGAAAAACTCCTTGTCGAGGGTCTGTGCACCTCCGGGATTAGTCGGGACTTTGTTCTTGGACACCCAGTGCCAATAAGAAAAAAGTTCTAGTACTCGGTTACATTTAAAATGTTGTATCTAACCAAGTTAAGATCATTTAAAAAATACTTGACATGAAAGAGGTGTTGAGTGTCAGAGAGCTGTATTGATTATGTATGTATGGGAGTGTGTTTTGATCATTCATCGATGAATGAAGAACAATGCGAAGGAGTGGCAAAGATGGTTATAACAGGAGGTTCTAAATTCTCTGTAAGGTTGTGAAAATGAATATATATATATATATATATATATATATATATATATTAAGGTTTAAGCCTTTAAGGTACATGTGCTGAACACTGGATAACTTTTATACATTGGAAAGAAGAGCCTTTACGTGGTGTAGAGAATAATTCCATGAACTGCAAGAAGAAAACAATTTGATGATCGTGATGAAGTCTCCTAACGAGGTGGAGAATATATATATATATATATATATATATATATATGAGATTATTTATGTCTGAAGAAATATAGATATCTTTACAAATTGAACTTATGGAGGGTAACAAATAGTGAGCTTCAATGGTATTTTTTTCAAAAAAAAAAAGTTATTTTCATCAGTTACTATTCACTTCTTCACATTCTACACTCTATGAAAAACACTCCATTCTATGGAAAAAAAAAATTATAAGTGTGAAATGTGAAAGTGAATAATTGTTGATGCATAGAATTACTTTTCACTCAAATCTTCATGAAAAACCTGCTTTTATGATTTGATGAAATCATGTGCTATGGCTCCAATTCATAGTCAATCTTATTTTTGATAGGAGGGAGCATTTGACAATTGAATTTAATTTTTCCTCCATAATAATTATTATGTAAAAAGAAGGAAGACTTGACTACTAAGTTATTAGATAGTATTCATGACCCTTGGATTGCTTGTTTAAGGCCCCGTTTGGATTGATAGAATCGTCGGCGGAGCCAAAAGTTTGACGTGGAGATACCTTCTATTTTGTCTTGTTGTGGAAAAACTCCTGTTGGTGATTGACTTCTTTGTGCTATCCAAACGACTGCTCTTCCAATGTATATAAAAAGTAAAGAGGATGTAAAACTCTTTTTACACTTCTTTATATAAAGTAAAGAGGATGTAAAAGGGCGTATGGCAACGAGCCGTGTGTCATTAGGCTTGGTTTAGATGGTGAAAATATTTAAAAATTATTAAAAATATTTATAAAAAATAATAATAAAATATTAAATAATAATAAAATATTAAATAATAATAAAAAATAGATGAAAAATAATAAATAATAAAAAAATAAGTAATAAATAATAATAAAATAAATAATAATAGTCTTCACTTACCAAATAAGGCCTTGTGAAACGTTTTTTAAAATAGTTAATGTGAAACGTTTCTATATCAACTGCGTATGATTGTATAAAAAGTGAAACTTACAATTAGATTTTTTTGAGAGGTTGATGTTCTAGAACGCCATAATTTATTTGTCTTTTGGAATGAGATTTTACACTTTACATTCGTACTTGTTTGGAAGAAACGAATTAATTTTAAATAAGATGAGTGTAAACCAGGATGTGTGATTTGCAAAAAAAAATTAAATAACAAATACACAGTATTGTCTGGACGTCACAGCTGCTTTCCATGAACAGTGACAATTGACAAATGGAAAGACAACAACGAAAAGCACATCTCATGATTTTGTATTTGGCTGTTTTATTCAAAATATATTTTACATTATATTATCTATCTATTAGTTAAAATAATAATAATATTTTAATAATTTAATAATTTTTTTTCTTAATTTTTTTTTAATATTTTACAATTCTACTAATTATATGTAAATTAATAATCAAATTATAATTAACATATGATTGATAGAAACAAACGGTAAAAATCCTAATAAAAGAAGATAAGAGACAAATCTTAATTATAATTAACATATAATTGGTAGATACAAATGGTAAAAATTTAAATATATTAGTCAAAATTTAGAGAAGGTAGATTAGAGCAAAGAAGGCAAGAAACAGTGAGATTTTTATGATTGATTGCTCATATGGTAGTATTTTGACTATAGTTTTTGCTACGTACGGAGTGTCATAATCATGCATAAGATCTCAATTTGTAAAACTCTTTTCAAATGGTCACTAGCTAATGCTTGGTGGTCTACATTTTAACTCCAAGGTCAATTATTTTTCTTTCCAAACCATTAATTTATGTTACTTTTGCATTATTAGGAAATATTTCATTTTAGATTTTGGGATTGATTTTAATTTCAATTCTGGCTAGATTTATGATAGATTTCTTGTTTAATTACATATTTATTTTTCTTTCAATAATTAAGATTTTGCCTTTTCAAGTAAAATTCTCGTGATTTTGGCATTTCATAGTTATTTGAGCTTGACTTATGAGTTTCACGTCACAATCTCTAATTTTGATTGGTAATCTATACTGAAAACTTGTAGTTGGAATAACTCTAGAGTAATGCTAGAGAGAAGTTATTGGAGTAGTGCACACTTTGCACTCACTGCATGGCTGCTTCTAATTGATTGTTCCCAACACTCACTTGAAGAGATGTGTGATCTAGATGATGTCACATTATATATGCAAAATAGATACTCCTAATAGTGGCTTCTATCTATATTTATTCTTTTAGATAACTAAGTTAGCTTGCTTTGCAATATCATAGAATAATTAGAAGTTGTAAAAGATCTCAGACGGAATAGTCTGTAGAGGTTTGCAGCATGAATTAGACCATGTCAGTAAAGTTATGTACTAAGAAGCTATTAATATTATAGTTAACTTGTTATATATGTTTCAGGTCAAAGTTGTAATGTTCGTTATTAACAAATGCAGTATGTTTTATTCAAAAAAAAAAAAAAAAATTAATCTCTTATTCTCATTTATTTCTGTATTGGTGAGGAGGAAACCTCGTAAACTTTATTTAAATCAAAAGAGGAATCTATAGCTATGTATAGAGCTTGTCAAAAGAATTATAGTCATAACGGATTAATTACTCTTTAACTTGTTTTAAAACTTAATAGCATTTATGATAAAGTTAAAAAACTTAATAGCATTTATGATAGGAACCTGCAAGAAATTTAATAGTGATAATATAATAGCATTTATGTGACTCTTTAACTAGTCATCCGTTAGCTTTTTAGGGGTGGTTTGTATTCACAAGTCATTTCAAGTCATCTCAACTCATCTCACTATTATTTATTACTATTCATCAACTTTAACTCACAAATCTCGCTACTATTCGCAACCCATCTCACTACTATTCATAATCCATCTCAACTCATTTTCGAATCCAAACGACACCTTAATCTTAAGAAATGATGTGAATAGAGAAACCAAGAGCTATTTATATAATTTTTCAAAGTTTAAGGGTATAATTTGAGAAAGGAAAAAAATGCACTTTAAAAATGTTAAAGGACTAGTATTTTGAAAATTAAAATTAGTAATTAAATGTATTATTTTTCAATTAATAATTTTGAATTTAAATACGATTAATTATTTTAATTGGATATACTATCCTATATTTATAATTTTAACTTTATAAAGTATACTATTTAATAATAAAAAGAACTAGGAAGTGAACGATCATGTGCTTTGTAGCAGTAATTGTTATTTAGTAATAATCTAGTGAGATTGTTGATGAATAGGGTTCAATATTTTGTAAAATTACATAATCTATAGATATTCTATTATATTTTTCTTTTCTTATAAAATACAATTGCCCTTTTTTCATGTTTCTTGAAAAATCATAGATAACATTATAGGTTTCAAAGAAAATTGACATACCTTTTAAGATAAAAATAAAAAAAATAAAATAAAATAAATGTTCATTCAAGGACATGGCAGAAGAATACATGCGGTCGAGCACACCATTAAGGCATTTATCAGCATTAAGAATATAATACAAATATTAAATCTACCTATTCCAATCACAATAAGATTTTGGTACAATGAGTGATATTACATGGTATTAGAGCAGGGTGTTCGAACTCTAACTCTACACTCTATTCTAGTTAATTAAATATTTTACATATTAGGTTCACTCATTGAGAGATAGTTTAGCCCACAAATAAGTGAGAGTGTTAAAAATATAATACAAATAATTAAATCAGTATTTTTCCATCTATGAGCATTAGCATCGGATTATGCAAATTCAAATGCAAAATTTGCATAATATGACATGATTTTGTTTTTGACTATTTCACTTAAAACTTATTCCCACGTTGAATTATCTATATATTAGTCAAAATAATAATAAAATATTATAAATTTAATAATATATTTTTTCAATTTTTTTTGTTCTATTAATTTTTTTTTTCTAAATTAAGAGCTATATGAAAATATTAATGTCATACTAGCTTTTCTTTTTTTTTTTCTTTTTTTTTTTTAAGACTAGTAGCATTTCTTTGATGTTTTTATTTATTTATTTATAAATTACAATCTTGGGCAAGCTTGAAAATATTAATGTCATACTAGCTTTTTTTTTTTTTTTTTTTTTAAGACTAGTAGCATTTATTTGATGTTTTTATTTATTTATTTATAAATTACAATCTTGGGCAAGCTTAAAGATACTGGTGTTCTCATGCATTAAAAAAACAAGACCCATAAAACAAACAAAGACTCCATAAATCTACAAATTTACAGTACACAGTTTTTGGGAATATGTTGTTCTGAAAGTTGGTCCTAGGTATTGCACCATCATCAACCATTAATTATTTCTCGATCTTCGGCATTCACATAATCAGGAAAAAATACGACTATGATGAATCATCCTGATCGAGGGAAGAAAAAAAGTTGGTATAATAAAGAGAAAGAGTACTGCTATGGGTCCCGAATTCGGGACCCAAAAAGTTCACCGAATAGTGTAAATTTTTTTCTTCTTTTTTTCTTTTTTTTTTTATATATTTTTTTAATCATCATAAACATTTTTTAAAAAAATAAAAATTTCACAACATCATTAAAAAATATTTTTTTAATCATTCGGTAAAAAAAAAAAAAAAAAAATCCCATTCGGTGAACTTTTTGGGTCCCGAATTCGGGACCTAAAGCATTTCTCAAAGAGAAAAATGAGAGAAGAGAGAAGAGAGAGAGTGTGTTTAGATGAAAAGTGATTTTTTAATAGATTTGATTGAATTACATTGAATGTCAAATATAACCATAAGAGTTGATTTACTTAGTGAAAGTTATTTTGATTTACATTTGCATAATTAACTAAATTATCCATTTTATTTACATTTGCAAAATTCAATGCCACTGTTTTTAACATTTTAAAACAAATGATGAACATTATTTTGCTGTTGTTTTTTGCAGGTCATTTTAGAAAGGGTTTCAAGGTAAAAAAACTCCACCAATACTAATGAGCTAGAACTGAAATTTCTTGGGGGAGGGGCCCACCATGAGAAAAAAAATAAAATTTTATTTGAATTTTAATTAGAAAAATGTCTTGAGATTTTATTTGAACATGTTGAAAAAGGTATTTAAACAAAGATACAAAAGAAGGATAATACTCAAGCCCTCAATTGCCACCTTTTCTAAAACACTTCCAAATTATTATTTTCCTTGCCTTAACACCCTAAATTAAATATTATAATGTCTCTTTGAACCATTCCTTAGGTTTTTCTGTTAAATTAGAGGAAAAGTAGATGTATTGTTTAAGTGTAAATTTTTACATAAATGATCAAAGTACCCTTTTAAAAATACAATATTATTTTTCAAATTGACACATAAAATAAACACAATTCAATCAATTTCAAATTGAAAAATTGTTCATGCGATGCATGTGAACTACTTTCCATTCAACTTAACACTAGAATTCAAGCAAGAGTGTAAAGCGAGATTAAATTATGAATTCAGAATATCAAACCTTATTGGAAGTATCGTTGCAAGATTAAAAGGTAGTATTTGATGAAGTTTAGTATAATTTATGTTTAAAAGAAATTATATTTATAATCGTGAAGTGTACAAACGTCGTATAATTTTAAGAAAATAAATAAATATGAAGTAGAGTAAAGAAGGAAAAAAAAAAAAAAAAAAGAACGAAAGAAAGAAAGAAAGAAAGTAGATGGAAAAAAAATGGGTAGCGAAGGATTCGATGCATTTGGGTTGGGACGGCAACTTCTAACCCTAGTGTTGGGAAGTTGTAGGGTAATGGGATTGAAGGAGGTGTTGGGATCCTTGGGAATGGGTTTTAATATGTATATGGTGGCAGAGTGGGAGATAGCGTGACAACATGGGGGTGTTTTAGAGAATTCGAATGATAAAACAACATTGTTAAAACCTGTTTTGTCTACTACTATATCGTTTCATCGCCCATCCTCTGTAGCTCTCTTACTGTTCTTCTTCTTCCTCTCTTTCTAGCATTCATCTTCTGTTCTTGTCTTATTTTGATTTATCTCATTTGAATTTATGGGAGGAAAGAAGTCATTTTGATAGGTGTTTTCATTACCGAAACGCGTATCCGTTTGTTTCACAGAAAGCTGGTTGAGTGAGTGATTGAGGGATCAAAGCAGAATTTGTTCCGGCAATATTCATCCTTTGGAGTACATATATGTCGATAAGGTCTGCCTCCATATATCCCTTTTCTTTCTGTGTCTCTTTCTGTTGTGATTATAAAAGGCCAGAATATATGTAGCCATTGCTCGAGGCCTTGAGAGATGAATTTATTTTCTTCTTCCCTTTTGTAGCTGTATCTGATGGCGCAATGAGTTCCTGGATCCTCTTGTTGCCGATACTTGATTGAGATATTCTTATTCTTTTGTTTTTCTTTACTCCCCCCAAAAAAAAAAAATTATTGTTGTTTGACATCAGCCATTTTCATGGTGGAAATTGTTGGCAGGCAGCAATGCCTCGGTTTCTTTGAAAACTGAGCTCCTTCTTGTGGGTTGGACCCGAATTTGGTCCTTTTGTTGCTTGTCGTTTTTCTTGAATGAATGAAAATATCACGGAAGACTCTCTCTCTCTCTCTCTCTCTCTGTGAGTGTGGAATGATCGAGATACCCACCAGATTGAGATTGAGATTGAGATTTACGGTTTTATTGTTTTGAATTCCAATCGATTATTATATTTCTTTGGATTCGGTTGCTGGAGAGTCTCTGCATCTTAATCTGGCAACAAATCTCACTGGCGGGTTCAAGCCTTAAGGTAATTGCTTCTCTACAGCGGTCGAGATGTTTGTGAACCTGGATTTCTCGATTAGATATTCGGAAAGTAATCAACAAGGGAACAACACCAAGCCTTTTGAAGAAATTCTTCCCTACTCATGGGGCGATTCACCGAGCTTAAGAAGCTTTATGCTTTCTGCTAGATTTTGTTGCAGGTCACCGGTTACGTTGCTGGAGGATTCACCTTTGGCCTTATGTTCCGAAAATGAATTTCCATCCTAAAAATGTTGTTATTTTCATTATGCTAAACACAAATCGTTGAATGTCTGAACATTTCTTGTGCACATTTAGTGTTGAGTGCTCTCTCTTTGTGTGTGTTGAATGTGTTCATTCATGTAATGCCAATTACATTTTAGAGCAATTTGGTTGAGCAGCTGGGAAAGGGAATCTGTTCTTTTTGTCATATCCTCCCTTTGCGCCATCAGATCTTGTGATTAACTTTTTTTCCCAATTGAATCGAAAGGGTTAATGGTATTGAATGTGTATATTTTTTTGGTTATGCAGATATCAGAGAGTAAGCAGCCCAGATGGTGTTCCACTGGCTCTGAGCAATGTGAAAAGGTCCATCACCAATGGCAGAATTCTCCACACCACGACGAATACTACCAAACCAATCGTGAATAGCACTAGTTGTTCTACTTTGGAAGGCAAAGGCTTCAGATTCAGATCTCCATCTAGGACAACTCAAGACCTTAACACCACCCTCGAGGCTGCACCCACTTCTCCCCAATCCGAGAACCACCACCATGATTCCCCACCACCACCAGCGAAGAACCACCAGGCACAGATCCCGACCCAGAACCCGAAACGCGACAGGAGTCCAAGTCCTGGTGCGAGTGCCAGTCCCAGCCCCGGCCGGGGTGCTGGAGTTGGAAACGGAGACATGCTATTGCAGTGGGGCCAAAGAAAAAGGGCAAGGGTCTCAAGGACCGATGTCCGCGTACCGACCGATGACTCGGCTTCATCTTCATCGTCGTCTGCTGCTATCAAATCCCAGAGGAGACTCACCCCCGCCTTATCGATGCCGCCGCCGCCACTGCCCCTTCCTCCCGCTTCTACTTCTAATGGCACCACCAGACCCAGAAGGGAAGCTTCTTCCCTTCTTTCAAACAGGTATCAACCTTTTTGCTTTCATTTCTTGTTTTTCTCGCTCTACCGAATATTTTCTTTCATTTTTTTTCCTGGAAAATATTTTTCTAATTATTACGTTTGTATGCATCTTTATTTGCTAAGTTTTTTTTTTTTTTTTTTTTTTTTTTTTTTTTTTTTTTTTGTAGATCTGCATTATGATTTCATCAAGGACTTTTTTGTTTGGTTTCTTCTCGTCTTTAGATGTAGGATGGATGATGAATAATGTCTCCCTTAAATGTCATTCCGGGTCTTCGTATTTGCTTTTATTTGGTAAATTTCAGACGTTACTAACGTCGATCCAGGATCTAAAATCAAGTTGCTGTGCTTACCCTTGATCGCTATGTTTTAGCTGCTTCTGTAGAATATATTAGTTGAAAACAGCACATTTTTACTAATTTACTTTTGTGCCCCTCAAAAAGATGGGTATGGGAAATAAAGACCTAAAAGATCAAGTGGGTTATCAAGATTCAGGCAGTCCAATCCCAGTCCTCCTTCCCCCTCTTGTTTTTGTCTCTGCTTTTCAATTCTCTTTCACAAATGTTTGTTGGGTTTAGTGGGTATCCCCTATTCATGCCTTATTCCGTCCTATGATTATGACAGAGAATTGCTTTGAGCCCCGTTACAGTCCTCTAGTCCCCGATCTTGAAATTTGAGAGGAAAAAAAAAAAAAAAAAAGGAAAAGAACTCTTTTAAAATCGTTTCCCTTATTTGTTCTTTCTGATTAGAATTCAAAGTTCAAACTCCTTTTTTGTTTTTTAATATAATGAATTACTATATTTATTTAATATAATTAATTACTAGTATGTGGTACTAGTATAGTATAGATATGTTAAATGCATTTTAATGTTCTGGGTGGGTATTAAAAATCCTGTCTTCTCGATTTTTCCGTTCTCATCGAAGTTTTAGAACTTGAATTTACTCTGCAACCATCCCAAAGCAAGCACCTTTAGCTATCTATTACCTAATATTTCTAGGCCGCCATGCCCAGGAATTTAGAAGACCGATCTGGTCGTGGAGGAAATGGGTCACCATCAAGAAACGGTGTCAGGGTGCTGCCTAGATCTACGGCGGGGAAGCGATCTCCTCCTCCTGAAAAACATGATAGAAAGGTGATGCTTTGTTCTGGGTCAGCAAAAGATGAGAAGCCAAATGGATCCTCTGATCGTGTTGGGATTGCTAATCACACACTGTTGGAGCAGGAATCCCGCCGTAGTAACGCTGCTGCTCCATTGGCAGGAGGAGGAGGAGGAGAAAAGGTGAATTTTGAAGTGACTGAGTGGCCCAGGATTTACATTTCTCTGTCGAGAAAGGAGAAAGAAGATGATTTCCTTGCAATGAAAGGCACAAAGCTCTCTCAGAGACCCAAGAAAAGAGCCAAGAATATTGATAAAGCTCTACAGGTAAAAATACTGAAAATAAGAACCCAACTGAAAAAATCCACATAAATCATATCAATAATAATAATATGTTTCTTTTCTTGAGTGGCTCTCTTCCTTCCAAATTCTTCCATGCAGATACCAAATATAAATTTGTGGGTTACTGTGTTTTTGGTGCAGTATTGTTTTCCGGGGATGTGGCTGTCGGACTTGACAAGGAATCGATATGAGGTTCGGGAGAAGAAATGTGTGAAGAAGGTATTGATTCTCTTTCTCGGTTGTGTTACTCTTCTTGGCCTTTTTGGATTTTGGAAGAGTGCGAGAGAGACCGCCCATAACAAACTTGAAACTACGACTCTTTTATTTTTTCAATCTTTTTTGGCAAGCGTTTGTATTAATCAAAGACTTTTAAAATAAACTTGGAGTCTCAGCAATGAACAAACAACTCTTTAGTCTTTTGACCCAGTCCCTACGATCATTTATTTATTTTTTCTGTTCTTCCTTTCGGTCATCCTTCACAATCATGTGCTTGACTTTGGATGTTTCCATCTACTTTCCTTGATGGAGATTACAACTTGATTCACACACGTTTCTTTTGGAGTTTTTTGACATATTCTTTGCAAATCAACCATCCATCTCGACTCCCCCCCCCCCCCCCCCTAAAAAAAAAAAACTAAATAAAAATAAAAATAAAAAAAACCCATAATGTTTATGGTCAAAGTAATAATACAAGCGCTCGAAGCCATTAGTTATGGGTACAAATAAAAGGGTGTATTAGATTCAATTGTTTGCTTGTGTGTATAATATATATATATATATATATATATACTAACTTTGTAGACTGAAACTATTAGTATGTTTGTTGCTGTTGTGGATGCCATATGCAGCAAAAGCGAAGGGGTCTGAAAGGAATGGAGAGCTTTGACAGTGAATCCGAGTAGGGGGAAAGCTTGTTATTCAATTTTGCCATCTCAAGCCTCTCTGTCTCTCTCTGTGAAGTCACAAAGCAATTATGTCTGTGTATAGTTGGTGTGATTGGGGTCCACAAACCACTACCACCTTTTGCAATTCTATCTGCTATCTGCTCCATTGATGAGTGTATTACTTGAGTTATTACTGTTAATGATATCATATATCAGGTGAGGTTGAGAGATACAGTAGGTTGAGATCCTTATGGGACGGTACTATAATATCATGAACTTGATCACTATAATGTCAACACACAGTGAGACAAAGGGGTCAGAGGCTGTGGAGACAATGAAAATCGAGAGGTTTCAGGCCCAGCATCCTTTCAGAGATGAGGGTCGCACTGACATATAAGAGCTATCACCATCTTAACTCACGTGCTCCAGCCACCTGGGGTTTCTCAATTGCTTTGCCCCTTTTTTTTTTTTTTTTTTTTGTCTGTCATTCATTTTGCGTGAAAGTCTTTCATGTTGTGCATGCTCTTCACCTGAAGGAACCTGCCCCCTGCAGTTTCTTCCCCATCAATCACAAAGAGCTGTTTCACCTTTTATTATTATTATTATTATTATTTATTTTAATTCTTTTTTGCCTTTGTTCACGCCTTGGAAGTGTTTTCTTTCCATCTTAGTTGTGAAGCTTTTTACAGCTAATCCAATGTTCAGGTATGTTTTTTTAAGTGGGACGTGATACAAAATTTTATTTTTATCTAATCGTATGGTTTTAAATTTTCACACCAAATGTAAGAAATAATTCAATTTTTTTAAATTTTAATTCAATTTTTTAAAATTTTTAAATAATAATAATATTAAAAAATGATATTTTAAACTTTCATTTAAAACAAAAAAATTCTCATGCGGTATGAAATCACTCGAAGGAATCAGACAGCCACCTAAATCCATCTGAGATGCTTGTCGTTGTTCTATCCTTCTGCATTAATAAAGGATAATCTTACATAATTTCTTGCCAAAAAAATATAGTTTTTATTTATTTTTCTTAGAACTTGGTGGGATTATACGAGACGTGGGAATATGGAAAGTAGAATAAAATTGAATTAGTTGGATGACTAAAAGATATGGAGTTAAAAAACTGTATGGGCAAGAATGTCGGGGAATATATATATATTTTTTTTTCAATTTAAGCATTTGGTGAAAATACACGTACTCCTTCAAATTACCATTCAATTTGCAATTGCATTACACTAATACTTTTAGCGATCATTGATGTATAGAAATTTGTCTTCACTTGAAAATAGAATTTTACTTTTACCATTGAAATAAATAATAATAATAAAAAATTATCCAGCTAAATTAAAAATAATTATTTTAAAATAAATTGAGAAATAAAACTTATTAATATTTAAAGATATGATGAGTTGTAATGAAATGCAATGTCAATGTTGGGATAGTGAAGTGTGTATTGCTGCAATAGAATGCACTTGTGTAGTGTATTGTTGGGTGATTCTGCAATTCAACTCTACTACTACTATATATTAAAATATTAATTTTTTTTTTTTAATTTTAATTTAAAATTTCTATACTTGCAACAGTTCAAAGTAAAATAAAATAATAATTTTTTATACTTAATTCTAAACTGTAGTATAGTTGTTGTTATATCATTTTCCATACAACTCCTCCTTGCTATTTTTCATCTGTTTGGTTGTACAATTGTTTTTGTCTTTTCTTGTTAATTAAGATGCAAGTGGGACAATAACTACGCAAGTAACAATGGTTTTTAGCCGTCTGATATAGCTTTTCTACGTACGTGAAAAATTTCTATTAATTTTTTTAAAATGGTAGATGGATGAAATAGATTGTTTTCACCATAAGTCTTTTTTACCGTTTATGACTATTCACGTAAACAATAATCAACAATAAAAAAACCTTACTTATTTTGTGTGAAGTCCATGAATCCTTCTTGTGTTTGTAGCATTCTTCAACACAATACTTTTATTGAGCATAGAAGTGCTGTTCAATCAACAAGGAAGCAAAGAAAGAAAGTTGCACTACTTGCCTCCCAAAGGACATCGAACTATGGCCTAGATGAGCCAACAGTCAATGAATCAAAAGCTTTCTATTTTGGCAGTCTCCTTTCTCTCCCTTCTCTCGAGCCCAACAGTTCCTTTTTCTTCCTTTCTCTCATTTTGCCCTAGAGTACCTTCTCAAGAGTACCTCCTTGAGACTCTCTTTGTCCAACTCTGGTCTGTGTTGGGACAATGGTTCTAACAATCACCATGTTATGCATTGTGGTCTTATTTGTGTTGGTTTGTTGGAAGAAAATTATTGGAGAAAATTTATTATCAAAAAAATTTATTGGAGAGAAATATTTGGAAATAACAACCACTCTAGTAAAGGTTCAACTCTAGTAAAGAGAGGGAGTGGTGAGCGAGAGAGATGCTCATCGTGAGGGGTTGCTACGGGCTGAGGTGACCTGTGGGTGTCCATCCTCCTTTTCCGTGTAGGTGATGACAGCTTAGAGTGGTTGACGAGGTACGGTTGTCCGGTGGTAAGAACTCTCTGTTTTGAGCTGCAAAAATATGGGAGTAACGTGCTGAGTTTCCGTGAGATGGGGGTGGCAGCGTACTGGGTTGTGGGTTGGTCGAGCAGATGTTTAGGAGGAGGTGCACTGGTGTAGCGGTAGTCCGGACGACGAAGGGCTAGGCTTCGGACGGTATGGAGTCAAGGAGGAGGTGTGACCGGGTTGCTATTGGTTGGGTGGACAATGGTGGCAGTGGCTGTTGGTGCGTGCATGCAATGGTTGGGCGTGAGTGGGGTGATGAACGTGGGAGGCTTGCATGGTGGTGGTGTGTACGAGGTAGTGGCTTGCTGGTCCATCTGTAGAAGCCACAGGTTGGCGTGATGGTGGCCGTGCGGGATGGTTGGCGATGCCACAACAGTGACTGATGGCCTCAGGCTACGGTGTCTGCATGGAGGTTTGCAGTGAACGAGAGAGACTCTAAGAGAGAGAATTGAGAGTATGAGAGACACGGATAAAGAGAGTATGTTGGGAGAGAACTTAAAAGGGAGAAAAAAATAATTACAGAGGCGTGGGGAGGTGGTACTCGAGGTGAAGAGGGATTCGGAGGTGTGAAAAAAAAATTGAACAGAAAGAGATAAGAGAAGTAACTGCCGGGTCAAGGAAAATAAAAAATAAAAATAAAATAAAAATTTGAAAGGGAGAAAGCCTACCCAAAATGGCATCGGTTTCTCATGAAGGCTAGGCTTCCATCTAGTCTGAGCTTGGGTTTCACAGTGGAACTGGGTGTTACACCCACCACCGTGCAATTCTTGGCCGTTCAGCAGTCTGGTTGTGTAAAAGACCAAATGATACTTAGCATCCATAGAATAATGAACTTAGACTTCCCTCAATGCTTCTTCTCTGTGTCGACTGAAGAAGAACCCTAGATTTCCAACTTCACTTGTTACATATTGCTTCTCCTTTGCTGTCGTTTGATATGATCACTAACCAGAACTCTAGACTATATTATTGCATGATTATGATTTTTGAGTTAGGGTTGTGCTTATGATTTCTATGATTTTTTAGGTGACTTCTAAGGTGGGTTTTTATTTCTAAGCTTTTAGTACACGGTTTTATGATTTTTAAGTTGGGGTTGTGCTTATGACTTCTATGATTTCTGAGGTGGGTTTTTATTTCTAGTCTATTATTGCATGATTTTATGATTTATGAGTTGGGGTTGTGCTTATGATTACATTGATTTTTGAGGTGGATTTTTATTTCTAGGCTATTATTGCATGATTTTATGATTTCTTAACTAAGATGTGCCCACTTGATAGATAGATAGATGGATAGAGGGGGAGGGAACATTGTGGTTATCTCTTATGTTCAGCATGCATACATGATTTATGACCATACCATGTGCTCCTGCTACTTGGACCTTCTTCCCACCATTTTTTGGAAGATCAATTGCCTCTGTACGTCAACAGAAAATTCCTGGGTTCAAGAAAGGGGACCAGCCTTTTAGGATGCAGCAATATACTTGATGATCCCGAAGTCCCACAAAAGTTTAGAGGTCTAGGTGGTGAAGGTTTACAAATCAATTGAAATAATACCATGGTCTAACAATATGTTTTTCTTATTGGACAACAATTTGCACCTTTTTCTTTATTTTTAAATTTTCATTAACTAGTGTCTGGTGTTTCACATAGGCTGATTTTAATCTAGCTAAGATTTTCATTTGTTTGAACCTCTTTTCCTTGAAATCAATTTCTTGTGTTTGGTCTGTTATTAATGTTTTAAAGCTTTAACCACTTTAAAAAAGTAATACAACATATTATTATAATTAGGCTTGAACAATTATGATGGAATTACGTACGTACATCATATTATATATATAAGCATGTTCTTCACCATGATGTTAGTTTTAAGATATATGCCTTTTTTTTTTTTTTAACATACAGATGTGCAAAAGTTTATTGAATAGAGCATGAGGAGAAAAAGAAAATCTAAGAAATGAGAAATCAAACCCACTGATCTATAAAATACCTTTTACTTTCATAAATATTTCATGAAAAATCATGAGAAAAGTATTCATTGAAACTTAGTGTAACACCCCGTATTTTAGTGTATTTTTACTGAAGGAATTATTTTTATGTAATTAAAATAATTTCTCTTATTTTAAATTGGTTGAATTTTTAGTGAGTTTATTTCTATGATTTTTATTTGGTGGAAATTATTTTTATATGCTTTCTTAATATTTATTTATTGTTATGCATTTAAATTGCTTTTAATATTTAAATTAATTACTGTGGAATTTAATTATTTCAATTTGACTTTACCATTACGTTTAAATTATTTTATGAATGACTGTATAACTGCTATTTAAATCTTTACTGATGTTTGATTGTAATTAAATTCTGGTACTTAGTTGACTATCCGCTGCGTTATTTTATTTGAACACTGTTGCATGTACACACACTGGCACTTCGTTGGGATGTGTGACCGTGTTGTCACCATCCTGGCGTCTCGATCCCTGTGTATTTATATAAGGGGGATTGGGGGACGCCACAGGTGGTATCAGAGCAGTTCGGCTCTGGGTAAAACCACATGTCCCTTAGGATAGTACCAGAAAATTATTTTTATTATTTTAAAATAATAAAATTTTTGTTTAAGTGGTGCAAGTTAAGTTATTTATTTTATATTATGAGTTTATTACTATTTTATTTTATGTTAATTGATGTTAATTGACGTTATTTGATTTTATTGTTTTAATTAGTGTTTACCTTTGGTTGAGTATGGTTTTATCGGCTTTATTTATTTTATTGTATAATAATTCTGTTGTTTATTTATTTTAATGTATAATAATTTTGATGTTTATTTATTTTATTGTATAATAATTTTGTTATTTATTTATTTATTTGTATGTCATTTTAATTTAATTGTTTTATTTTATGGCGGATTATTTTATTGTTATATTTATTTTATGGTGAACTACTTCATTGGTTTTATGCATTTTGTCGTATGTTATTTTATTTATGGAATTTTATTTTATTTTGTTTTGTTCGAAATTGAAAGGCGGGTTAAGGGTTATGTTATGACAGGAAGATGGTACGACTGAGAAGGCCATTGTTAGGCTTAAACATTGGTATAGTAGGCCTGAACTCTTGGTGATTGGTTGTTTTAATATCAAGGCTCGAATATCAGGATCTGGGAGAACTCTTTGGATTAGGTATTCAAGTTGTTGCTAAGGAGGGGAATAGTTTTTAATTGCTTAGGATAATTGAGGATTTAGGTTCCGTAGAATTTAGGTAATGAGTATTTGAGGTAGGGGGTTGTAAGTTCAACGAATGTCAATGTTAGATTTATGAGATGTTCATCTAAGGTTTGTGGCCCCATAGTTTTTTTTTTAGAAAATAAGTTAATGGAATTTAAGCTGGTAGGTTCAACAAGCAATTAAGAGATTACTTAGACTAGAAGTTTTTGATCTTGCCGACCTCGATAAGCAATTTGATAACATTTGGGGTTTTAGAATTTACAAGTTTTATAAGGCGAATGTTTTAGATTTGAGTTCATCGATCTTGAGGATTTCAGGAAATTATTTATATTTGGGTTAAGGTTTTAGAATTGCAGAGTTGAATGGCTGAATTAAAATAGGATGGATCTGAGTTGAGTTATTGATATGAAAATTTTTTTAGGGAAAAATTTCTTTGGAGATGGAGGATGTTGATCTAGTTCAGTTAATAATTGTTTTTAGCTTGAGGTTACAGTGTCAGGTTGAGGATTTAATCCATATCAATTTTAAGGATAATAGATGGTGACGATTAAAGAAATGATTCTTATTGATTTCGAGGATATAGGTTTAGTGATGGAAATGGTAATGATGACCACCTGCACGTTTGGAGGATTATTGGTTTTGGCTAAGGGTGCGTAAGATTGATGTATAGTAGTGGTGAGTGGTTATGGATTTCGGAGAGTATAGGTCCTAGTCTCATTTGGTTTGAAAGAAGTGGTTTTGGTTGGTGTGGAAGAGGAGTCAACACAATAGTAGTAATTCAAGAGACTTTGGCTTGGAGTTTTTGGGGAGTTGATCGAAGTGTGCAATTGAAGTGGGTTACTCACTGAATCATGGTTGGGAATAGTTGTTGTGATTATCTTCAGGAATTAATTGTGACTCGAGGTTACCTAGGAATTTAAATTTTAAGGTTATACTTTCTTTTGGAGTTTGAGCATCTAGTTGGTTGAATGAAGGACATTGTTATTTAACTTGAAGTGAGATTGATGGGATGTCACGTATGGTATATGAAAAGATATTTGAAGTTGAAGCTTAGGCATCAACAGTGGATAATATGATCAAGTATGTGGGGGTAATAAAGCATTAGGATCCTTGGGTGCTTTGCAATGGCTTTTGGTAGATTGAAGATTTGATCAGTATGGTTTGCCCTGAGGTTTAATAGTGATGTGCTATTGAAGGAACTAGTTGTGTTAATACTAGCTTATTGGAGTAGAAATAGGTGGGCGAGTTACCAAGGAAGTTTTGTTAATGTTTTGGTGAAGTCAATGGTGGTTCGCTGTGAGTTTAGTCACCGTTAGATTAGAGGATGTTTAGAATGTAGATGGTGAGCTTTCGGGTTTAGGTTGTTAGGTAGAAGTCTCTAGGCACTCTTTTTGATTCGCTAGGTTGGAATTGAGTCTTTTAAAGTATGTTTCTTATTTTAGAAGAGATGAGTGTATTTTGGGTTGAGGTTGTTTATTTTCAATTTGGGATGCTGAGGTTGTTTGATATTGGGTTTCTGTCTTTGATCATGGTTGTATTTTATAGAATTTGATTTTGATCAAGGCAGCAGAAGTTAATTGAGGAATTTGAGTTATAACTCGTGGTTTGGGAGAGAGAGTGTTTTTCTACCAAATTGTGATAAGGGTTTTGGTTAGTAGGAATGGAGCCACCTTGTACTCGATGGTGTTAGTTTCATGAGAACGTAATGTTTTATGCATGTGGCGAATATCAGAGTGCGCAGCAGAAGCGTGGTATTTTTGTTGTAGTCAGGAATTCAAGTTGTGCTGATTTGAAGAATTAACGGTGACTTGAATTTTGAGAAGATATTTGTAATTGGAGATTAATCATTTGGTTGTGCAATTTGTTATTGATGGTTAACATTGGAAGTGGCTATTAGGTTTCCAATAGTAGAATTCAATAAAGGTTTAGAAGTTGGAGCATAGGAATTGATTGAGGTTGGCACATATTATTGTATGGATCTATTGATCATTGGAATTTATTGGATGTTGTATTAAGGTTCTCGAGGAAGTGAGAATTTTGGATAGCAGTCACTCTAGGAATACTGGTCGTGATGTGTCATTGGGGGACTAAAATGAGTATGATGGATAGTGCCATGCTCATTGAGGAATGTGCCACGTGCCGTCTAGTTAAGGTTGAGCATCAAGGTAGACTTCAACCTCTCCCTATTCCAGAGTGGAAGTGGGATGATATTTCTATGGATTTTGTGGTAAGGTTGCCGAGGACTCCTAGTGGGAAGAACTCAATTTGGGCGATTGTTGATGTCCAAGATATGTTGGCCATTTTCAGATCGTAGATAAGGTTGCGCTTGTTGCTTATAGAGTGGCCTTGCCGGACTATTTTGGCGGTATGTTCTTAGTCTGCTCTTAGTTGAATCTTATTCCTGTCTTGGTCTTAATGTGGACCTTGCCAATTTCGAGGACGAAATTTTTTTTAAGGGGGGAGGATGTAACACCCCGTATTTTAGTGTATTTTTACTGAAGGAATTATTTTTATGTAATTAAAATAATTTCTCTTATTTTAAATTGGTTGGATTTTTAGTGAGTTTATTTCTATGATTTTTATTTGGTGGAAATTATTTTTATATGCTTTCTTAATATTTATTTATTGTTATGCATTTAAATTGCTTTTAATATTTAAATTAATTACTGTGGAATTTAATTATTTCAATTTGACTTTACCATTACGTTTAAATTATTTTATTTAACTTGTGGTTTTAAAATCGTTTCCGTTGGATCATTTTTGTGACCCAAGTTATGAGGATTGGACCTCATTTCTTTTCCCTCTATTTTTTCTTTTCCTTTTCTTTTTTTCTTTTCTTTTTCTTTTTCCTTATTTTTTTCTTTCTTCCCGTGCGGACGTTTCTCTCTCCTCTTCTCTCTCTCCCCGCGTCCGTTTCTCCCCCCACCAGCTGCGCCGCCGTCCGCCGGCGGTGGTCGACACCGCCCGGCTCCACCGCTTCCCCAGCCGCCGGCCGTCCTACCCACCAATATCACCGCCGTTCGTGCCGCCGTTAGCCTCCACGAAGCCCACGAAACCCACGACGCCGCGGCACATTTTCCTCCATTGCGCCGCCGTCGCGCCACCTCCGGCCACCATCTTCCTACCACTTCATCCCCGGCCTCTTGGCAACCCATTGGACCCAACCCCAGCTCCGATCCGTCACCGGTGAAGCCCCACTAAGTCCATCTCCGATTTGCACTTTTTTGGCCTAAAACCACCCCTTGCGCCGCCACCCACGGCAAACCACCACCACCACTAGCTTCACCGACCTCCCTAGGCCCTACCCTATCAATCTTGGGTCTTCGTTTGTCCTCGTTGAAAAATGGGTATCTGTGACCCACGGCCACAGTGTATTTTACACTGTGGTGTTGCTCAAACGTCGCCTTTTTCTACTTCGCGATCCTCGGAAAATTATTATATTGCACTGTAAGTATTTCTCCAAAGAACTTTCGTAATTTAAATGTATTTTTGCACTAACCCATTTCACTGTGTTTTTGGCATGCCGGACTGAGTCCGAGGAGTTCGGGGGTCGGATGGATTTGTGATTGGAGTTGTTTGGTTGGATTTGATTGGATTGGTATTTGTTGGTTTGGATGTTGTGTTGGTACATGTGCATTTCATTATTTCATGCATGATCATGTTTGTAAAAGAAAACTGGGTTTTCGTGTATTGCATTCATGTTCATGTGCTTTGAAAAGCTATGATTTTATGTGTTAATATTTTTGGTGCGTGTGTATCACGACCCCAAGCCGAGATGGGGCATTAACTCGGTGGAGCTCCTCTGGTTACTCGGGAGCGGAATATACTGAGTAACGTCCCCTGGATTGTCGCCGGGCGACAATGGGATCGGACGAGATGGTCTCGTGCCGACTCCGTGGTCCTTCTGCTGGCGGGGACTAGAGGATGTCTGGCCACGTACGCGCTGGGCGCGGAACTGGGCATCGCTCGTTGCGTAGTGTGAGTGCTTGGCCACGTACGCGCTGGGCGCGGAACTGAGCACCGCTGCGAAGCCAGGACGTGCGGATGGTCCATAGGGGAGACCATGGTGCATATGAAAATAATGCATGGTGCATTTGGGATTAATGCACTATTTTCTGGGAAAATAGTGCGAGTTGATTTTTGGGTAAATCATTTTCTGGGAAAATGATTTACGGATAATTTGGACCAAAATGGGATTTTGGTGTGTGTTGGAAATTTATCATTTTCGGGGAAAATGATGTTTTGTGGAAAAATGCATGTTTTCATGTGCATGCATGTTAGTTGCATTTAATGCATTTTGTATTACGTTGTTGTTTGGGTTATACTTACCTGCGAGACCATTTTGTGGTGTCGCAGATTTGATGCTGATGAGGAGGAGGAGGGCGAGCCTGAGGAGACGGCTCCGCCTGACGAGTGATCTGGGATCACTCGTTTGTACATTTTAAAACTATTGTAAATTATTTTATGAATGACTGTATAACTGCTATTTAAATCTTTACTGATGTTTGATTGTAATTAAATTCTGGTACTTAGTTGACTATCCGCTGCGTTATTTTATTTGAACACTGTTGCATGTACACACACTGGCACTTCGTTGGGATGTGTGACCGTGTTGTCACCATCCTGGCGTCTCGATTCCTGTGTATTTATATAAGGGGGATTGGGGGACGCCACACTTAGAGTACACACATTTTGCATACCAAAATAATGCACCTTTAGTTTGCTAATAATAAAAATCTGACAAAAAGCATCTTCATGTTTTATCATGGCCAATCTCATGTATTCCATGCCATATGATTTAGACAACAAGTTTTACTTTTTGGTTAAAGTTATACAAAAAAATCTGTAAGTTCCCTTTTTTAGGTTAATTGCTAGAAGAAAATAGGCTTTTTACAACTATTTTTATTTGGCTACAAAAGAAATCGCCGCAAATGGCACTTAAATGCAACATTCGTCACTTTGTCGTTGAATTGTAGTGCGAATGTGGGAAATTCTGGTTTTTAATTCACTTTGTCAGCTTTTACAGTAATTTGTGACCTATTGTGACAGTTATTATCATTACAATAACTATGTTGAATTTGCGTCGGTCGTTTCCCTAGATAATGTATGTTTTTTACAGCAGGTGTTCTTAACAAGGCCCCAAAACACATCAACCTATTTTCTTTCTTAGCCGTGTGGTTTCGCGCGAGTCTAGTCTCTTCCAATATTCCCAGTTTGGTATTCTCCATCCAACCCTACCTCAGATTCAATTTCCCTTACCAACACAGAAGACAACTCTAGCAGATCAGTAACTTTCTTCCGGCAGTCAAAGCGGCACACGCGGCTCTCCCCTTCAGACCCCACTCTGTATTCCCTATCTTCAATCCACACTAAGTCTTCCCTTCTAACACTTGACGCAGAGTGATTGGAAAAGCTATCTAGTGTCAGAGCAGGAGATCGTCGATCGATGTCTTGTGGAACAAACTGGCGCTGTACCGAAGGTAACTTTGGTTCCCCCACTTCAAATCCCCATGAAGTTATCCAAAACATAGATCTCTCCAGTCCCATCACCATGGTCGCGCGCTTAGTTGGTCACACGCTGGTACTGCTGCCACCCCCTCCCATTGGCATATACCATCTATCGAAAATATAGACAAAATAGAATCCAAACACAGACCACCGAGATTAGAGCTCTCTATCTCTGTCTCCCCTGCATCCCGATTGCTTTCCAATAATTCTTCGAAACTTCTATCACTTTCCACAAACAAAAAATCTGAATTTATTTGTTAAATGATCTGTTTAATTATATCCCATACGTGCTTGCTCCTCTCTGAAAAGGGCCAAATGCAGATATTCGATTATATGAATGATCCCCTTAGACGATGGATCCCAAAGTTTCTGATTAGTCTCCAAAAGCTTGATTTGACACTCAATTGACGACAAGGAAAATTAAACCCACCATGAGTGAAGGTATTTATTTTCCCTCTATAAATTTGTTAAGCAACTTCTACAATTATATATTTTCCATAGAAGCTCCCTCTGATGTTTGTGGAGTGTTGTAAAAGGCAACTATTAGATCCTGGGAACGTATTATTCACACACTACAATTTTTGCTCATATGTTGTTGTATTAAAGTTAGAATCACACCTTCCATCCCACTTGTGCATGTAGATTGAATGTGCACATGCACACTAATTTTGATATGAAAATCAAGTCTGCAAATATTTAATAAATCCACTTTTACCACATGGGCATGGAGGATACATGGTGTTATTCACATGACTTATAAATGCAAATCCACCATGTTTTTACTGCGGGCACCTTAATTACTGAATAAGTCCTAATAGATTTTAGTAAGGTTCACATCAGATCTTGAACAACTTTTAAGTGAAGTTGTTAGTGAAGGATGAACAACTATATGAATATACTTGGTCGAAACATTGGTAGATTGAATGTTATGTACAAACTTTAATATGGATCCCATTTCAACATCTATGTGGTTTGATGTTAATGACGATTGGAAGAAAGGCCTTTAATTTATAGCGTACAAAAAAATTTTGTATGTTTTTCTCCAATGGCTTAAATATGGATTTTAAGTCAACATTTATGTGGTTTTTTGGTGGGGGATTGTCTATTTGGTAGTGTTATATTTATTTTCACATATGAGAGGATTTCGTAAATCTTATGAGAGAAGATGTACTAAGTATCTGTGGTTGTATACCTCAGTTGGGTTCAAGACAAGTGGATGTGATGTACAATTCATGGACTAATTCACCTAGGAGTGTTTTGGATTTTTAGGAAACCATTTGTATGATTAATAAGCTGTCTCAATGAAGCCCATGCTTATTGATCAGTATTCCCTCGCTCCCTTCTGAAACTTTAAGGTGGTGCTTAATTATTGGTATTTTGCTACACATATTGAAGCATCTTTATTTGTAGATAGTGACAACCGCCCTACCAAACACTGGTCATTCAACCATGGTCAAATCTAACTTTATCCAAGAAATGCACTATCAACAAGAACTGTAGCTATTCAACTCCTTATGTGCCATACATAATGTATGTTGTGATTACATTTATAATATGTGATCACACTTTTAAGAAATATAGAGATTAACATTTATTTTTATCTTGAAAACACACTAGGCAGTACTACTTTCAAAAGAAGGTGCACACATGTTTGGCTGTGTGATGCTGTCAGATGCTAGCATATTCCCTCGAAAGTACTTTTGGGCTTAAGATGATAGGTTAAAATCATGCATGCTAATAAGGAAATGATTGCCTTATGTTAATGGCGATATCTACATAGTCCGTGTTTCATGTTTATACAAGATAATTGTATAGTTCAACATAATCTAATGATTTTGTTTTATCCCATGGATATGATGACCTTGATGCCTTCTTATTTTTGCAGGTTTGATAAAGAGCAAAAAAAAAAAAGTGATGATTATGTTGATTGAGGGAATAAGAGTCATAAGTAGATAGCTTTCCATACTCTTGTTCTTATATTTACTTACATGAGAACTTTCATGATCACCTGTTTTTCTAAAATTTATTCAGTTAAGATTTTTGTTCTATTATTTTTCTTTCTCTCTCTTCTTTTGGCCGTTATTTCTTTTTCTGATATTCACTTTTATACCATTCCTTATAGTTAATCAACAGATTTTTCAAATATAATTAGGCAAAACCTTGTGGGTTGAAAATCGGCCTATTTCGTGCATATTACATAAAAATGTAGGCATTTTTTACTCTTTTTTTTTCATGTGCCCTAATTAATAAAAACTGATCCGTAGACTAAAAGCTACTTGTTAAAACTCCACTTACTTTGTGTGTAAGTTTTCATTACAAAACTTTTTCATATATTTAGCTTTTGTATGAAAAAGGTAAGCCTTTTTTATTAATCAGGAAATACTTATATCACTCAATTATTAAGGCTACTGTGACACGTTAGCGAATGCAAGCATCTGAGATGAACCTTGGAACTGCAACTTTACCTCTAATGGATGTACTGTTATTGTGTTACTATTATACACAAACCAAATAACATCTGAACAACTAAAATTGATTTCTTATCCTCTCTCTCAACCCCCAGCTAACTCCTAACTCAAATCTCTCTGTGTTTGTTTTATAGGTGGTTCATTGTTACTATCAACAAATTGCTCTCTAATAAAGCTTCCACAGTGAAGTTCATGATTATGCTAATATAAAGTCATCTGTTAGGGTACACTCTGTCCAAAACACACGTATATTAACTAATGTTTAATATATGAAAATCTTGAATAGTCCTTGGTTAACCCTCCACTCTGTCTACTACAGATGGTTATGGGAGTTTTCTGCTCTATCTCCAGACTCACCGATTGTAATTCCATAGTTAGGAATGTGGAACCCTTATGTTTAATTGCCACTCAGCATCAATTACAAATATGTTTTCTTACTACTTATTGGCATGTTTATTTGAATATCTCATCATAATTTTATGTTTAAATTATGTGGATACCTTCGAAACTACCTTTAAGTTTTAGGCAACCAAATTCCACTTGCTATAAATTCGACGAACATTGGGTGTTAATCCTTGTGTTGGTAAGTATTTGACATCAATTTGTGACAGTCACCTAATGTCATCTCAGTCCGAAATATCCAAACTTTACCATGTACCCTTAGTAGTCTATACATATGCTGACATAGGCCTTGCGGCCCTTTTTTTTAAATGTGTCTCAAGGTTGTTTAACTTACACATGCCTATAACATCTCCGACGTATTCTCATCTCTTGTTTATAAGTGATATTAGCATCGCTTTGTGACCCACTAAGTGCATTATAGCAATACGATATATTTATGTGATATATTTAGTCCATTATTTAACATGCTTCATCTTTTGTGCAACAATTTGCTACCCCCTTCATCAGGTAATAAACCTCATTTAGTACAATCTCTTCTCTAGAAAATAATCTGTCAACGATTGTCTTACGTGCCCAAAATGAACTATATCAACATTTGACCTATTATTGCATCACTCGAAAATGTCGATAGTTCTTAAACACAGGTATATCTCATTTTCTCCCTCCTTATTTCATGGTCCACACAACGATAACATGTAACCTTATTAACGAACTATGCATGGTCTTACCACATACTCAAATGTCCTGTGTCAAGAGTACTAACTTCAAAGTTAGTCGTAAACTAATGCTTGATGGACAAAAGTTGGATATTTTGGGCAATAGACTTATATCACTTGCTGTACTTGCATACGTTGAAGGAGTTAACCAGTTCCTCACACTATCACAAAACCATACCGGTGGAAGTGACTGCATTTGGTGTCTATGCCGTATATGCTGTAATAATCTCTTCCTGCCTATACCTAAGGTCGAAACTCACTTGTTTATAAAATGGATTAATCCAAATTACACCCAATAGATATTTCATGGAGAGGAAACAGAGAATGTCGATGATGTTGATGAAGATCTTAAGGTTAGTAATGAAGACGAATACATTGATGACATAAACCATATGTTAGATGACATTAGGGCAGACACATTCATTGATGTTCCCGAAGAGGAAAATCCATCTCCAACTCGCACGCATATACCGAAACCTTTACCTATGTCATCTTTTGAGAAACTATTAGAGGATGCCTAACGTCCACTTTTCCACGGTTGTATTAAATTCTCAAAACTATCATTCATTGTCAAGTTGGTACATATTAAAACACTTGAGGATTAGTCAATAAAGTCATTTGATATGCTCTTTACCTTGTTGCAGTCTGCCTTTCCTGACATCGAATTGCCACAGTCATAGAAGGAGTCAAGGTCATTAGAGCAGGGATTTGGGTTTTAAGTACCAGAAAATTCATGCATGCCTTAACGACTGTATATTATTTTGGAAGGAAAATGCATCTCTGAATGAGTGTCCTAGATGTAAGGCTTCTAGGTGGATGTCTAACACACATGGGACATGGGTTATCCCTCAAAAGGTGCTGCGTCATTTCCCGTTGAAGCCAAGGTTGCAGCAGCTATATACGTCTACAAAGACATCAGTTAACATGAGATAGCATAAAGAGCAACGAGCGAATGATGGTCACACCATGAGGCATCCTGCCGACTATAAGTCCTAGAAGAGATTTGATAAAGACCATATCTGGTTTGCTAAGGACGCTCGCAGTGTAAGGCTTAGTCTGGCAAGTGATGGCTTCAATCCATTCAACAATATGGCTAAACCTTATAGCATATTGCCAGTGATCCTTGTATCGTTAACTTGCCGTCGTAGTCATGCATGAAAAACCAATTCTTTATGACATCCCTCCTCATTCCTGGTCCAAAATACCAGGGAATGACATTGATGTTTACTTGCAGCCGTTGGTTGATGAATTGCTTGAACTTTAGGAACATGGGGTACCTACATATGACGCATCCATATCCGAAACAATCATATTGTATGCTTCTTTATTATGGACAATCAATGACTTTTTAGCTTATGAGAATCTTTCTAGTTGGTCAACTAAAGAAAAATTTGCATATTCACCGCGCAATGAGGGAACATAGTCAATTTGGTTGAAGTATGGCCGAAAACGTAGTTACAAGGGACACTGTCGTTTCTTACTGCCAGACCATGTTTGGAGAATGAGAAAATATCTGTTCAACGGTAAAGAAGATCACTGCATGCCGCCAAGAATGTTAACTAGACCAGATATTCTACGTCAACTAAATATTGTTAGGAATGTGTACAATATGATAAATCTCATATGAAAAGAAAATGCACTGTTGAAGAGTTGAATTTGATGAAGAATATCATATTCTTCAATTTACCTTATTGGTCAACACTTAAGTTTCAACATAATCTGGATGTTATGCATATTGAGAAGAACATTTCCGATAACATCTTCGACACTTTAATGAACATTCCTGAAAGAACTAAAGATAATATCAATACACGACGTGACTTGGCCAGTTTAAGTATAAAAAAGGAATTACACTTGAAGCACCAATGTGAGCGGTATTACATGCCACATGCATTGTATACATTACATGAAGATAAGAGGTATAAATTTTGTGAGTGATTATCCGATTTGAAATTTCTGATGGGTTCGTTGCCAATATCCTATGAAGTGTTTTTGTACATAATTGCAAAATCTCAAGGTTAAAAAGGCATGACAACCATGCTTTCTTGCAAATACTACTTTCAATCACTGTTTGTAGGTACTTAAGAAAAGATATTGCATTGGCCTTAACTGAACTTAGTAGTCTCTTTAAAGAGTTGTGTGCACGAAGACCGGATATCAACCGTTTATCCCAACTTCAAACTGATATCGTCATCATTCTATGTAAATTGGAGATGATATTCCCTCCTGCATTTTTTTGATGTGATGGTGCACCTAGCTATCCATTTGTCTCATGAGGCTATGCTTGCGGGTCTAGTCCAATATAGGAAGATGTACCCATTTGAGAGGTATCTCAAAAAATTCAAGTGATATGTTAAGAATGAAGCCCATTCAGAAGGATTGATAGCGAAAGATTGCATTCACCCCAAATGCTTTGACATTTTGCTTGATGTATCTGTAAGATGTTGAGACGAGGTTCAATCGAGCGGACCGCAACATTGAATGGCCGAGAAGAGGATACTATAGAAGGATTCTCAATTTTCAGCCAAAAAGTTTGTCCCTTGGGTACAACGTCTAATGTGCAATTAGATGATAAGCTCCTTATCTTAGCCCGTTGGTAATTGCTTAACAACTTCACAGAGAATGAACCCTACCTAGAGTATCCATCAAGCACTTCTCAATTACGAATACTTACTTCAAATTGTACAAATACTTACTTCAAGTTGTACAAATTCTTCCTAGAATACTATGTATTATGTTAAATGTTCCATGTCCAAATTTGCTGTAGATGTTATGAAATTTTGTGTTCTATGTGCAGCGAGCACTATGATAAATGTAAGGAAAATAACCCAAATTTTGTCGATTGCATATATCAGAATGAGTTTCCAACATGGTTCAAGAAACGTTTAAGTTATCTTGCTCTCTTTGTACATACAATGTGCATAATATAACTACTATAACGAAACTATAAACGGTGATTTATTCAAAATATTGTGATAGGTTCAAGAGCAGAGAACAATCAACCCACTGGATATGTCTGCTTATCTATATGCGTTAGCATGCAGTCTTGAACGTTTAGTTGCATCATATACTGTCTACATTATAAATGGAAAAAAGTTTCATATGAAACATCGTGAACAACGTCGGCGTACACAAAATTTAGGTATGTTGGGAACTGGTGATCATCAATCCAATAATGTAGATTTTTATGGTGTTATCAATGATGCTGTGGAGTTACTTTATATGAGATGGCATCGTGTGTACTTGTTCAAAAGTGCATGCTTGCGGGGATCAATTATGGCCAGTACTGAGTCACTCTCCTGCATGCATAAACCCTAAACTTGTAAAAGAAACACTTTTTTGTTTTTTCTGAAAATAGAAAAGTAATATTTAATCTGTATAAGATTCTATAATTTGAGAATTAATTAAGTAGAATAATCGACAGTGAACATTTATAAGTCTTCCAATTAATGTCTAGCTTGAATGCACAAATCTGTACATTCTTTACAACTACAACCTCCAAAAGAAAGTCTCGAAATTTTCACAAAATACCTTAAGAAAGTCATAAAAAATATAATAATGATTTTCATACAAGTAGAATACCTACAAATCTATACATTCTTTACAATCACAACCTCCAAAAGAAAGCCTCAAGATTTTTACAAAATACTTCAAGAAAGCCATAAAAAATAGAATAATAGTTTTCAACCACAACCTCGCATCTTATCATTTCCCGATAGTGTTTGTTGTGTGACAGTACTACATTGGGTTCCAACAATAACATCTTCAACGTTAGCACCAACTTGGGGGGTCCAGGATCTCACCAATTTGTTTGTCATATTTTCCTACAAGTCTAATTTTTAAAATGAAAATACACATCTATTAAAAAGGAAACAAACACTAGTCCAACATATATACAATTAATAGAAAAAAAACTTAATACATGTTTCTTATTTCTCTTAGTTGTAGCCTTCTCCATAGGCAGAACCTTTCTCTTCGTTTGGGGTCTCTTTTTCCCTCGAATAACGTGGAGGCTAAATATGTTTTTACCCTTATCCACGACGTCGCTCTATTTGACCCTGGTTGAATCAGATTCAAGTGGTAATCCTTTAAAATTATGCTCAAACTCATCCAAAACCCGCATAAATGTATTGACATGGTCATCACTTGGGAATACACACAATACTAATTTCAGACATATTTTAACCACAACCTCGTACCTTCGTGCGTCCGCATTATCCCGTAAGTCATCATAGCTACTTTTGACAAGTGTGCATCTCCTCTTTAAGTCTTTCCTCCACTGATCCAAAACTTAGTATGGCTCGGATGGTACTTGCTACCATGTGCACACCCAATTATCACATATTTTGCTTTCCCATATGTCTTTCTTTTCGACCTTTGTGTGATGATACCAAAACCCCTGTTACTTGACATATTGTTTATAATATGTCAGAAGCTCTTTATCAGTGGCGAACTCCATACCAGGTTTTGGCTCTTCAACTTGTTCATCATCATCTGATATTTCATTAGTCCCTTTTGCCTCAGCCGTTTTATTTACGTTTGAAGAAGTTTCTGAAAATAAAAATATATGTTTTGTATTAGAATTTATATTATATATACTGGATGTTTACTAATTGGGTTAAAAGTTTAATACCGTTAACCAGGAGACAACTCTAATTAGTCGTGTGTGATGTGCCTCTAAAATTCTTTTCACTTTTAGCACCCAATGGCAATGACATAGTTGATGATACACTTGCTAATTGGAAAGTCTTTTCAGAGCTTGTTGACTCCTCTGGATTACTCAACGGCAGGTATGGAGTAATTAGTTCAAAAGGTGGTATCAATGGAGGCTGTAGTGATGCACGATATTCAAATAAATTCAAAGCATATAAGAAAAAAAAACTAAAAAATTTTAAAAAATGAATATACCTGGAAAGTATGTTGAACTCATGTGGACTCCTTCGGATTAATGGATGGAGGGTAGGGCATCGTTGGTCCAAAAGATGGCATCGACGGAGGTTGTAATTAGGCACGGTGTTAAAACATCCAAAATGCATATAAGAAAAAAAAAGACTAAAAAAGTTTAAAAGGAATATACATGGAAGGTACGTTAAATTCTTGTGGACTCCTCCGGATTACTTGACGGACGGTAGGGCATCGTTGGTCCAAAACGTGGAATCGACAGAGGTTGTAATTAGGCACTGTGTTAAAACATCTAAAATGCATATGAGAAAAAAAACCAAAAAAGTTTAAAAGGAATATACTTGGAAGGTATGTTGAAATCGTGTGGACTCTTCCGGATTACTCAACGGAGGGTAAGACATCATTGGTCCAAATGGTGGCATCGACGGAGTCTGTAATTAAGCATGATATTAAAACATCCCAAATGCATATAAGAAAAAAAAACTAAAAAATTTTAAAAAGGAATCTACCTGGCTACCCCAAACTTAAGTATATGGATTTAGATATGCATTTTGAGGCATAACAATTGATGGGTAGTAAGGGTTTTCTGGACCATAATATCCATATAATATACAAATAAAAAATATATTAACTAAATGGTAATATCGGACACAACGAGATTTTCAAATGACCAATATGTTTCATACCTGAATCGATGAAATCGATGTAAAATAGGTGGCATTTCATCTTCCTCTTTGTCCATCCTGATATTTCAACTGAGTTTTTAGGACAAAGTTACTAAACATAAAGACATAAATCATTACATAATTGAGTACGCTAAAAACATGGTGGTTAAACATAAATCTTCAACTTCATCCAGAAAATAAATACTTTAGTTTAAAAGCATGGTGGTTAAATGATCCTTAAAAGGGAAGTTGGGAATCGAGAGAGACATTGCAGAAGGATTGATTTTGCATAAGAAATTAATGTGACATGCACTTTTTCAAGCTACATGCAATTGAGACAATCCACTACCATAGTTCTGCATCTACATGAAAAGGATGTAATAAAGAGATTGTATTTAAATCCTTGTCCAATGTAGTTCCCATTCTTAGAGCAACAAAAACCCAAGAATGCATTTCAAAAAATCCAAATTTAGATGCAAACTAAAGATATGGAAATTAAATTGTTACCCAACTCAAACAAAAAATATGGTTACCTAACTCAAACTAATATTCTACATACAGCTCTGATCATTCAATTTTGGACTTGAATCCAAAACAAAACCTCTTACACAGCTCATTAAAAAAAAAAAAAAAAACCTACCCTGCGCTAACACCCCAAGTCCCAAGTTCCCAAACAAATTGAAAAATGAAACCTATCAAATATATAGACAAAAGAGTGAAAATTAATGTAATGAATTTGCGATAGCCAATTCCAATACTTACATTTTACATGATAATTATACAAAAGAGGGAAAACAAAAACACTAAAAAATAAATTCACTGAGTAATATGGCAAAGAAGTCACGATTAATAAAATTCCATAGGAAGTACATAAAGACAAAAGCAAAAGCAAAAAAGCCCAAACTTTATCTGCTATGATTTTAGGTTCTTTGATTTTCTTTGCAAGTTCGAGTTGACAAAGGGCAATAAGTCTCTCAAATGAGAACCCCACATAGAATCGAACAACAAGCACTAATCTGGAGGCATATAACCATCATTCATCTTCAACCATTTTTGAGAGATTCTATTGCAGAAAGTGTTTGGAATAAAGGTCACCAAGAAACTTACATAGCGTAAGAAAAAAAAACAAAAAAAAGACTTCAGGAATAAAAAAAAAAAAAAAAAAAAGAGAAAACCTGTGTGAGTTGAACATGGATGCGAGCTGAAAGCCTAAATGTGGTGGGTTGATTGTAGCTAAATTCTCGTTGTTCGGTCATTCTCCTCAGCGGTCCCAGACGTTGGCAGACATGAAGGAGGTAGATGAGTAGAACTACTCTTTTTGGATTGTGGATAATCTATCCATCAATATTTTTTTACTCTTTTAAATTGTTAATATTTTAAGTTGGGATTGTGGATTATTAGACAAGATTGTTATAAGACAAACATAATTTTTTAACAGCTTACAAATAAGACAAATTAGTGTCCATTTTAACACTAAAAAGTGAAATCTTAAATAATAGTAGAATAAGGGTTGGCAAAATATACTTGTTCGTAGATGTGATTGTTGGGTAGAAGAAAGGTTGTCAAACGAATATATTTGATTTCAAGAATTGTAAATATGATTATTGGATGGAAGAGTTGGCAAAAAAATATAGTTGAAAAATAATAATTTAATTATTAATTAATATATGCTCAATAGAATTGTGAAATATAAAAAAAAAAAATTAGAAAAAATTATTATTAAATTAATAATTTATTATTATTATTTTGGCTAACAAGTAGATAATTCAAAGTGTAAATTTCTTTTGAATGGAATAGTTAAAAAGACAAAATATGTGATTTTAGCTAAATTTTAACTTTGTCATTGCCTATTCTAATGCCAACGCTCCTAACAACAGTCTTGGAAGTTAACTGACTTGAGGTAACCACAGGTATTGAACATAACCACATCACAACGGGTTGAAGAATCTTTCCTCCCATTAAAGACATATCCAGCCCTCAAATTTAAATCACTTCTTCTCATCATGATCAACCCACAAAATCCATCAACGTGCCAACTCTTTAACACAAGTCTCACAAGTTGAGTCACGTCCCACATATCTCAAACCCACATATCTTTTATCCCCCGTAGCTAGCACCCTTCCTTTGCACTCTTACTACTCCAAATAATAATAAAAATATCAATAATAAATAAATAAACATAGGGTAAGTTTAAGGGCTCCTTTGGCCACTTGAGTATCTCAAGAATTCTGCGAATGGTAGTAGAATATTTTGAGTTAAGATATTTTATTGAATTTTAAAAAATGGAGAGAGAAAATGTTGATTAAAAATATTAAAAAATTGTTTGAATATAGTTTTTTTTTAATTTTTTTTGAAAATTAAAAAAATTGTATTTATTTTTGTGTTTTATTTTGAAATTTGTAAAAATTATATTGATTTTTGTGTTTAGATAATGATTAGGAAATAATAAAATGAAAAAGTTGAAAATTTGAAATTAAGAAGTCTTTTGTGTTTGAGAAAGAAATTATGAAAATTTTTTGATAATCTTGAGAATTTCAGATCTCATCTTTGTGTCCAATCTTCCCCTTTAAAATTCAATGGAAATAAACAAAAACATTAATGGATCAATGGAGACCGGATGTCAATTTCCAAATCTTAGTACATTTACAATGTATTTCTAATGCCTGATTACAGACTCAGCATTACAAGTTACACGTATTTGTTAAGCTCAACATTGCAAAGATGGGAGGGATGTGTGAGAAAATATTTTGCGTAAAAAATAATGTAATATTTTTTATCTACAATAATAGATAGTCAGTTGAATCTCTTGGCCGAATTTGACCAGTCGAAATACTCCAGACTAAAAATGTTGTAGATATACCCATCTCATTATTATTTATTTGCTATATTTTACCATTTTCAATTCTGGTCAAGTCGAAGTAATATAATTAAGCACTCAAAAAAAAAAAAAAAATTTTTTATTGGCCAGGCTCTGTATTATATAGCAATCACATCATTTTAGGCTTGATTTCTTCTCCCTAGAGTTTCCGGGCAATATATTATACGAAAAATTATACTTATCATTTCCTACATTATATATCAATATATGATTTATTATTTTTATTTTTTTATTTAAATACACATATTAATGTATAAATATATATTTTTAAATAGAAAAATAAAAATGATAAATCACATATTAGTGTATGATGTAAAGATGATAAGTAGCATTTCTTATCTTACAGAGAAGATGAATTCTCTTATGGAAAATGATTTTTGAACAGATAAATTGGACGATGATTTGTTATTGCAATGATTAGTTGGAAGTATCAGTCGAAACTCTCAATTCCAATAACAATGTCTTTTTTTTTTTTTTTTTCAAGAGTGGGATTGGTAAGAAAGCAGAGGGTTTTAGACATGACAGGGCAATGTGGTGAAAGCTCTCAAATTTGGCAGGTTTAGGTTGTGTTTAGTTGTTAAACCAAATTCACCTCATTTTAAACTAATCATTTATGATATCTACTACTTTCGCAACTTCTTATAAAAAAAAAAAAAAATTATTTCAACCTACTTTATATATTTTAATCTAAAAAATTAAATTCATCTCAACTTAAAAAAGTTAAACCCATTTCAATAAGACCCACAAAATATTATTATTCACAACTCAACTCAACCCATCTCAACTCATTTCAATCAATGTTTCAAACCAGGAAGAAAATACTTATATAGACCTCAAAACTGACCTAAATAAAACAGCACAGTTCACTTCACGTTCAATGAAAGTACGAAACCACAAACAAAATTGTAACGTATTAGCAACTGAATAAATATGTTTTCTCTGATATCCTTTTTTTTCATAACTAAATAAAACAAGAGCACTTGAGGGTGTCTTCCCTGCATGGCGCAAACAATGCCTTGGAAGATGGGCTTCTTGGAGCTCAAACATGAGCATCCGTCTTCTACCCAGTAAGGCTTTATGAATCTGAATTGATCCTACCTTCTTTGAGGCTCTGCAATCCAGTGCATAGATTTTATTTTTTTCCAAAGTCCAGTGTATGAATTTCTTCTCTTTTCAAAAAAATAACCGAATATTACCAAAAATTTAGACAGTTACAAGAAATGAAAGAATATATGTGTGTATGTGTGTGTGTGTGTAGATATGATATATATATATATATATATATAACAATATTGTTTTTTAAAAGCATTAAGACAGTTGATCTCGTGACAAACCATTCGTTTGAAGGATCTGCTTAGCATTGTTTTCTTTGACTTCTCCAACTCGGGCTTGGCACGATCCAGAGCCTGCAGAGTAGTGCAAATGTATGCTTATTATAAACCTCTACTAAGAATATTCCGTAATTATTATTTTTGTTTTCCTCAAAAAGAAAACTGTAAATATAAGTACGTGCACGCGCTCATGTGTGGGAAAGTTACACTATCTCAAATTAATCGTTTTGCAATTTGATTTGCAAACCATCAAAGTCATAATAACTTTCATAATTAGGTGATTATAATTATGTATGTATGTATGTATGTATGTATGTTTGTATAAAATACAACACGTAAACAAGAATGCATGTACAAAATTCTCTTTGACACCACCAAAACAAATGCCATATAGCTTACAAGAGTATCACAATTCCATGAGGAGACAGTGCATATGTATCTATTTGTTAAAGCAGATCAAAGTCAAAAAGGAAAAAGAATAATTGCAATCACAAGTTTCTTAGTGTCGAATCTGCGACTAACCTCTGTCGCTCTATACTTGAATGGCCAAAAGCTGAGTAACCAAGCACTGAGACCCTCAAATTGCCCCATATTTATTTTGGAGAAGAAAATCCCAAAGCCAAACTCATCACAGTAAGATTGTAAGTACGTTTCTTTTTTTTTTTTCTTTTTTTTTTTTTTCAAATTAGCAAGTAGTATAATCAAAATGCAACAGTAAAGCAAAATACATGCTGCTTCCTGTCAAATTGATTATATTCAAAACAATAATTTCCAACCGGAACTAACTTTACTATGTTTGGAAATTTAGGTAGATAAGAAGTTATATGAATGGTAAGAAATCAAGAGTGGGGAAGAGAAGGGATAAGAGAAGAGGTGATGCAAAATATAACTTCTCTTTTTGGATTCTCTCCATAGACAAAAATGCATAATTTTGTACCCTTTTAGTAGGGATGGGAAACAGGGACTCGTTACCCGGCCTGCCCGTGCTAATCTGCCTGCTTATTAGGGTAAAATATCAGATTTTCCATTCATTACCCCAGGTACGCAGGCAGGCAGATCCCTTAATTTCCAAAACATATGCAGGTGGGAGGTGGATTCAATCAAAATCCGCGTTGATATATACCCACCCAACCATATATTATATATAAAACATATTTATATGTAAATATAACAAATAAAAGCCCTGACTGAACCTTTCAGGCCTACCCAAACCATCTCTATAGCTCTATGCATCTTCTATTTCTAAGAGGCCACAAACCCTCCCCATGAAGGTGTCACACATCCCCAACATGAATGAACCCAGGCCTACCACAACGGTAAACATAGTCAACATGCTCTCATTAAGCCTGAAACAGCAAAATTCGAGTACCGTCATCATCTCCTTAAAAAAAAAAAAAAAACAGAAAGAAGCCCAAACAGCCTAATGATGCATAAATTTCTTAAGCACAGAAGATAGGTATGAGGGAAACATTACTCGAAGGCCCAATAAAAAAAGACAACCCAAATTAATGGGAGGTACAGAAGATAGTATCAACAAAAGAGAGAAAATTGGAAAAGAAAAAACGGTTATAAATTCCTATAAGTCAAGACATCCATAAATTTCATCAAATAACCTCAAATGGCCATAATGAGGAAGATTGAAATCCAAAAGAGAAGCTCCAAAACATACTTTCTCCTTATGGCTATTATAAGATTTGGTCCGTTTCTAGCCCATTACTAGCAGCAACAGTTGCCTTTGCTCTATTTCAGATTAAGATATTCACATTTGTCTCCATAATTTTTCAGGATCAAGCATAATATATCAGTACAATGCAAAATCAAACTAAGCGGGACATTTTCAGAAAGTATAAAAAAGAAAACTCTGTTGGAGGATATAGAACCTGAATCAAAGACTCCACACGACGCCGCATCCTTGTATGCATGAAGCCCTCTGAGCACTGTTAAAAAAATGTAGGGAACAGACTGAAAGGTAGAAGACAAAAGCATGCGAAAACAAAGTGAAGACTTTGCACCCCAAAAATACGCCCAAAGGTGCTGATAGAGGACCAAATAAAGTCTGCATACCACACAATCTAACACATCCAAATAGACCAAGGTTTTTCTATCTTTTACTTTTACCGAAAGTGGAAAGATCATATTAAAAGCAAGGTTCTTAATTAGTCTTGGTCCGGGAAGAAAGATGCATAATATGTGCACGTCTTCATAATTTTGAAAGCATAACAACAGATTTCAAGATAAATGAGTCCAGAGCATCTACTGCATGCATTTGATGGGCTGCTGCGAGAGGAAAGTAAACATAGTAACATACACTAACTATTAACATGACAGATTTCCAGTAGTTCATACATGGGAAACATTCCCCTCACCAAAACATCATATACACTAAAAGAACAATATGAAAAGATTTAAACCATATTGCAAGGAATTATCCACTGACAAATTTTAGATCTTGCCTGATGTAATAAAGTAAATTAAGTGATCGAAAGTAATTACTTCTATGTGAACCTAGTCACTAGATGTAAATTTACCTAAAATGAACAGTTTGTTCTTTTAATAGGTAATAATGAACAGTTTGTGACTCCTTTAAAAGTTTGAACATGCAAAGTGAAATCTTTCTGTAAGAAGATGCTTACTGCTTTCTTTGCCATAAATATTGAGACTAACATATGTACATGTATATTAATTTTAATGTGTTCTTTATTTCAAAATTTACAAGTATATGAAAAAATTCAAGATAAAGGAAGCAAGACTCAGGAAGATAAGTTGAAAGAAATCTCACTTTAACATGATAACTAACATAAGCGTGAAAGGTAGATAAACTCCAAACTGTACGGTCCAGCCTTTTGCCTTCTACATGACGCGGGTAGATAACTGCATGGTTTGAACATTGGAATTTTTTATGGTGATATAGACACAGAAAAAACCAACTCTGACCATTTTCTACATTACCAAATGTAACAAATCCTGCATTTGCCGATAATGTTTCAGCAGGTGCTCCCTTCAGTTCTAAAGGAGGAGATGGAGACCACATACAAGAAGGGGCATTATTAAGTCCAGCTGTACGCCTTGCTTCCACAAACTCCTGAATGAAAAACAGACCTTGGAAGTGAAAAACTAGAAGTAACACATGAGCAGTATAAGGGAAGCATACAAGAAAGGTATGCTTGTAAGTGTCGGCAACAATATCACCATACATACATGCAAATTGTTAAAAACTTCCACGTCTGAAAGGCCTTCCAAGGACCATCAACAAAGTGTTACTCCGCTAATATCTTTCCCAGATAAAAATTCATGTTGGCATTTTTTGAGACATAGCATTACATCAACTATTTAAGTTATAAACTTATGGTACCTGCAGGAAGGAAGTGGCAAGAACAATATCTACGGAGTCCTTAAATCTCATAGGAAACATCACCGTCACCTTTCCTACCTGAAAGAAACCAATATTATAACATCTTCTCAGTGAAATTTCAAGTACAGATCCTAATACATCGGCTACAATGAATCATACACAATGATTACCACAATTGCGTCATGCACTTTAATGCAAATAAATTTTTGCTGAAATTCAATAATATTCTGTACAAATTTGAGATTGATGCAGCTAAAAGATCATGGGGTTAGCAATTTAATTTATGAATCTTAAGGGGTATTTTTACAATTAGTTTATGAGACCGATTCACTCCTAAATAATGAATTTCTTGCATTAGTGTACAGGGTTTGGGATAGCATAAAATGGAGATGTAATAGGAGTGCTGTTTGGTTTTCTAAATAATCTGCCAGCAATAGGAATAGGCTGGTTTCTCCATCAAATAGCATGATTATGGTAGAATAGCTTGGTTTTATGACGTGTTAATGTTTAATTCATGTTTTGAAGTGCTGCATGCATGCAAATCATTTGAAACAAATCGGGACTTTGTGGAAAACAATGAGCTGTCTGCACATTGCTTACTTACTGGGTTACAATCTTCCATTATCAATATCTTTTTTTGATAAGTGCATTATCAATGTGTTTAGGAGCTAAGTTGCTGATTGACTGCCTTGACAGAAGCATATAACTATGGTTGTAATATTGTTTTGGTAGCATACTCCCTAGACTTTCTCAATCTCCATACCTTGCCAAAAAAAAAAGAACTCTCCCCAAGTCTCCGGTTGACAAACTATTTTAATTTTTGATGCTTCTGTTCGTTTTATCTAATTATTGGATATTTTTGTAGAAGAAGATTGAGATTGCGTGCGACTTATGTGATCAGAGCATATTTTGACCATTTTCTGTAAAATCTGTACATAGAAGTAAAGAATTGTTAGTCCATGAAGAAACGGAATAGAACAGGTTTGATCTAGTTAAATATGAAAATAAATCAAACAATATGCACAGTTTGTTGGGTTGGAAAATGAAACAAAAGCACGGTTCATATACAGTTTTTAAAACAAAGAAATATATTTCAGAGGCATAAAGAATTCCTTTAGAATGTATCGGATTAGACAAACCACGGGAATCACATATTTTCTGGAATCCTATTAGATTCACAATTATATCTAAACATGGGTTAGTCGCATACCCGAGAATTCATATTTGTAAACATCACATTCCAGGTAACGTGGATGTTGGGGGAAATGTAAGATTCTATAAATCAAATGCCATGTTAGTCTTTTTTAAGAACAGTTTTAAAGCCAAGTGACTATGCCCACATTGGGTTGTCTATCGAATGGTTGAAAACACAAAACCTTAGAACACTTGTTAAATTAAAGCAAAGTATACTTTCTCTGATACTTAGCAGGTTTTTCTGTAGATACACTTGAATGATAGAAATATGTTTAAGGCCACAAAGGTCATCTTTTTAGTAATACAGATATTTTAAAGGGGCTTTTATGTGCACTAAAAACCTAGGAAAATCCACAGAGCGAATGCAGCCACAAAGGCAAAAGGGACCTCAAATATGAATAGGAGGATGGATTTCTATTTAAATTCATCCTATGTAACTTAGTTTATGGGCTGCCAAGACAAGGTTTTAGCAAACTTCAAAAATAGAAGTAATGATTTAAAAATCATTTTTTAAGACCTAGTGACTTTAGACTAGCTGAGTTTGAGTAAGGTTAGAGAATTAAATTTGCACATAATGGATAGCATAAGGCAAATTGACCTATATTATAGTTGTGGGATAAGTAAGACTACTTGCATAGTGTAGACATTCAATGCTAAATTAGTTGAAGTCAAAGAAATATCTAAGGGGTGAAGATGGAGAGAGAGAGAGAGAGAGAGAGAAGAATAATTTTCTCCTGAATACTACTACTCTCTACAAATAAACCAAGAAGGTTAAATGAAGTTGTTTAAAGTTCTAAAGAAGAAAAACTTATGCAACAAATATACGTTAACCTGTCAAGATGATATTTTACCTGAGGAACAAGGAAAAAGGACTCATTTGGACGATGCACAATGGCAAAACGCCGATCCATATTAGAAGCAGCAGTCCTTGCTGCAAGTTGCTTTAGAATTACTCTCAATGGAGCACCAAGTACTGTTTCCCTTATAGATGCAATCTTTACCAGAAGAGCATGTTTGTACCCTGCACAACATCAACAAAAAAAAAAAAAAAAAAGTTGAAGAAATCAACAAATTATAATAGATAAGTGAGATTTTTTATACTATATGGTTCAGGGCAATCTTAGACAGATAGAATTGACACTAGTTATATCAAATAACTATTCTGTGCTTTTAGAAAAAAGGTGAAAGCAAACTCAAAATGTTGGCATGATGACTTGCATTATAGCATCATTAAATGCTCCAGTCTGCACAGAAGCCCTACACTGCTAGACAGCAAAGAGGAATCCTTACCAAACAATAACGCTTCATAACATTAGGTGCAACAGCCAGTCACACAAAATTTAACACGGCCCCAACTCTACAACTTTGAACGTAATGGCAATTTACACCCCTGAAGTAGGATATTTAACTTCCAGCAAAAGAATGTGGCATTTACATCCATGGTCCAAAATAGGAAGGTATGCAGATGATGAAGGGTGGGTGAAAGAGGACAGATCCCTAAAATGATCCTTAGCATAACCATCAGAGGGACCACTAGTGAAATTTCCATTTATTTTCCTTTTTCTTTTCTTTTCTTTTTTCATTATACAAGTAATAAAACATATTAAAGAAAAAAAGAAAATATATACAGGATGTATGGACCCCAAGAGACTACAATCAAAAAGTCAAAGTGAAGGCATCAACTTCCCAATCTTGTGCAGCTTTGATAAAGGTAACATTCCATTGAGGGAAGCCACTAGATACATCTAGAAGATCTGCAATGGAGGCTTCTTGCATTCGTGAAATTCTGTAAATTCCTGGAAAAAAGCTTCCTTCAGAGGGGTCTATCACCACACCATATTTCATGCCAAAATTTGATTCTAGACCCATCCTCCACCACAAAGCAAGTGTATCTAGAGAGAGTGGCCCATCCTCTTCTTATTTGCTTCCATAGCCCCACCCCATAAGACCCTCTCACCTCATTCAACACCATCCTCCCCATGTCCCACCGTATTTTGATTGATATCTCCACAGCCACTTGCCCAATAGAGCATGGTTACAAGCTAACAAATTAAGAACTCCCAGCCCTCCTTCTGAGATTGGGGTACATACCAATGATACCATGGCCCATTTTACCAAGTGAAACTTAAACTCATCCTCCATCCCCGCCATAAGAAATCCCACTGCAGTCTCTCTATACGATGGGCCACCCTAGTTGGAATTGGGAACAAAGAGTGGAAATAGGTGGGCAGGTTAGAGAGCACTTTTGATCAAAGTTACTCTCCCTCCATTTGACAAGTATATCCTCTTCCAGCAAGCCAATCTTCGCTCCATTTTTACCAAGACCTCATCCCAAATTGGCATAGATTTGAATGAAGCACCTAGGGGAAGACCAAGATATTTTATTGGCAAGGATGATACTTTACACCTGAGAATGTGATCCAAGCTCTCCACATTTGGAATATTTTCCACTGGCACTAATTCCGACTTGGCTAGATTCACTTTCAAGCCGGAAACAACTTCAAAGCAAAGTAAGAGTGCCCTCAAAGCTAGGATGTAATCTTGGTTGGCCTCACAAAAGTTGAGAGTGTCGTATGTGAATAGAAAATGGGAGATATCAAGTGCATCGGTACTTGCTTGCCCCCACTAAGAATCCTGTGAGAAATCCACTCCATGACACCTGAAATCATTTTGCTAAAAGCTTCCATTACAAAAACAAAGAGTTATGGAGAAAAGATCTTTTGGCGTCCCTCTAAGAAGGGGAGATTCACCATGTAGTCTTTCTACAAGTCTCTCATCATGGGAGACTCCAATCCTTTTCCATGGAAAAGCATTTGGAAGACTAAGGCCCCTTAAAAGCTGCAAGACAGCCTCCTTGGAGAAGATTCTCACTATAGACAACCTTTAAAAAGCCGAATCGTGGTTATGGATTGGTGTTGTATATACAAAAAGAGTGGGGAGTCTGTTGACCATGCATTACTTGATTGTGAAGTTGCCAAGGCCCATGACCCTATGGAATGAGATCTTTTCTAGAGTCGGAATAGCTTGGGTGATGCTAAGAAGGGTGGTTGAGTTTCTAGCAAATTGGAGAGGCCTTCATGGTAAATCACAAATCGTAGCAATTTGGAAGATGATCCCTACTAGTCTTTGGTGGTGCCTATGGAGGGAGAGGAATGAAAGAAGCTTTGAAGACCGCAAGCGGTCAATGGACAAGATTAAAATGTTTTCTTTAATCCATTGGTCGATTGTAATTAACTTCAATGGCAGGACTATTCGTGATTTCCTTGTATCCCTAGTCAATTATGCATAGGTATTGCTCGTTTATATGTCTTGCGTACTTGGGCTATACCTACTTTCTACCATGAATAAAATTATTATTTACCGATAAAAAAAAGGGAAATACCCTTAAGAGAGAATTCTTGTTGAAGCATTTTTTAGGGTACCATTGCAAGGGCTTAATAGTGGGAGAACTCAATTGTACTACCTACTTTTATTCCTTTTCTTTTATACAGCTATTTTATTTGTGCATCTGCAAAGGGTTAAGAGAAAAAATAGAAAAGAAAGTGCATGGGGGCAAAACTATGTAAAAGAAGGAATATCCCATTGCAACTTATAAAAGGATTATGCCCTACAGGATAATCCTCGTCCTTTTTCATGGCATTTCCAGTGAAAGAGGGAATTTGCTATAACAACTTAGTACCAAAAGGAAGGATTTTTTTTTTTTTTTTGGCATATAATTGAGGATTTTATTAAAAAATGTAAAAGGCATAACCAAAGTATATAGGACGTATAAAAGAAGAACACCAAATTAGAAACAGAAAAGGATAAAAGTAAATCATGAAACGAACAGAGTATTGAAGAAAAACAAAAGTTATAAGCTCTTCCATCATTAGCTTGCAATCCTCGGAATTTTTATCATTCATTTCCCTACAAACACACCACATTAAACGGATAAGGGTCATCTTTCATATTGTTGTGATTTATGGGCTCAATCTGTCACAATAATATGACGTTTTCTTAGATTATCTGTGATGAAGATCTTCCCTAACGAGGTCCATGCAAAAAGAGCTACTCCTAGAGTCACCTTAGTCCGCCAAATACTCCTCCAAGGAAAAACGTTACTACCTGGGGTACAAAGACTTGATAGAAAAATCAAGTAGTCAACTTCCTTTTCCTAGAAGGGGTTTAAAGAGTATGGACCTCCGAAACATAATCTAGAAGATAACAAGAGATTAAAAGTTTCTTCAAAGGCATCAACCTCCAAACATGAATCACTCTAAAAAAACTAAAATTTCACGGAGCCACTAGAAAACTCCAATAGATCAGCCACTACAGCCCCTTGCAAATGCACAATACTATACACCTTTGAGAAAGCTTACTTGTGTAACATATGGATCCTAAATTAGGCCATAAGATAAATTTTTGTTTATTTATTTATTTATATTTTAAAAATATTATTAGAAACATTCTATTATTGTTACTATTATATTTCATTAATAAGCTGCACATTTTTTAATCCAGGAAGGCCTTCCTTAATCAACAGTGGGAAGGCCTTCCTCAATAAGCTGCACATTTCATTAATAAACAGTGGGAAGACCTTCCTCAATCAAAGGTGCTTCATACGCAGCGGTGTTGAGGTCACTGGTGGGTAGTCAGGCCGAGACTAGCTCAGCAGTAGAAAGAAAGGGCAAGGCACTTGTAGGAAACAAAAGACCTCAAGTGACTTTAGGAGAGTTGGAAGGCGTCTTGTGGGATGTCAAATCTCAATTGAAGGGAGTTATGGATTATGTAAGAGATCTAATGATTAAGGTGGACAAGGGGTTGGATCTAGTCGTGGGTACAAGTGTGCTAGGAAGTGTGCCGGCAAGTGTGCAGTCAAAGGGTGTGTCAACGAGTCGTTGGACGCTGGCATCTTTGTTCATGCCAGTGTCACCATGCCTTTTGAGGGAGCTATAGGGTCTCATGCACCAGTTACAGATGTAGTTGGTCCTTCTGTCCAGGGTTCATTTGTAGTTAAAGACGGGGGCTCCTCCAAGGTCTTGGAAGAAACAGTCGAGCCTCTTTTAGAAGATGCAAACGGGGTAACAAATGGTAGTGCTTCCCCTCTTGAAGAAGCAATAGGGTCAGACAAAGTGGCACGGCAAGGATCGTCTAGGGGTGGAGCATATACACAATATGTTGATGGAGGGGAGGAACCTGTAATGGTAACAGATGGAGGGGAAAACAACCATATACCTGTCAAGCAACCATTTGGCGAGAAGGAAATTATCGATTTGTCATTGGTGCCTCGTGTGGGGGAAGGTTTAGAGTCAGGTATTGTGGCTGGGGATAATGTCGTTCCCCTGGTTTCTCTTCCTCCGATTAACGATATAGCGAGTTCAACAACGGATTGGATTCTAAATAAAGATAATGGGTTTCTACAAACCCTGGGACTTTCATATGGGGAACAGGGAGACTATGAAGACCAATTTAAAGCACTACTCACTACAATCGAGGCGAGCCACACGCTTGAAACCAAATCTAAGTTTAAGAAAAGCAAGGAGTTAAAGAATCTTTCTTGGGCAATCAACTACGATACTAAGGGAGCTAGCTCAAGTCGAGGGAAGGCTAAAGGGAGGGCTTTGTGAAGACGTTCTCGTAGTGGGATGTTTGGGTAGAGGATTATTTTCACGGAATCTTGGGAATGGGGTCGGGGAGGTGTATCGATAGTTTTCCAATTCGGGCTTTGTGTATTTTGGGTAGGTTTTCATGGGCTTTTGGGTCATTAGGGGCTTTCTTGTATGGGCTAGATATTTTTCTTGTATACGTCCAGTGTACTTAGTTACTCCTATTGATATATATATATATAATATTATTACTTATCAAAAATTATTATTATTATTCGTTTTATTTATTAAAAGGATAAATGTAGTTAAATCATCAGTTAAGATTTTTTGTTTAAAATCATCATTGACCGAAACCATGCGATTAATCTGTAAACTGCCCACTAGCAATATCAGTCACTCCGAGTTCTGTTAATTAAACCGCTGCGCAATGCTTTTAAACTTCCGTCATTCTCTCTCTCCTCTTGGGTGATTCTTTGGCAGGTTAGCGTTATGGCAGTTAGTAACCGACCCCAAAGCCCCCCCCCCTCCCCGTACCACCATATTTGGAATTTATCACCTTTCACAATGTCTCCCCCTCTTGACGGTAACACCATAACCATTTCCTAAGAAAGGTCCAGTTGAAAACTTTTAGATTTTGGATCCCCAAACCGCCACACAAGATTGGGGATTCTACCTTGTCCCAATTGACTAGGTGGTGAAATTTAAATTCTTCACCTAGTCTGCTCCAAAGGAAGTCACATTGGAGCTTTATGCGATTCACCGCACTCGTATAGGGAAAAATGAGAGGAAATAAGTATGCAAATTTGAGTGTACTCTTGATTAAGGTGATCCAACCATCTTTTGACAATTACAACCTCTTCCAACTATCCAACCTACATTCAAACTTCTCGTTCACTTCATTCCATATGCACTTAGCCTTGAAGGAAGCACCCAATGGGAGGCCAGGTACTTCATAGGCAAAGAAGAAACCTTGCCTCCCAAGAACTAGCCAAGCTTTTTAAGGAGCAACCATTGCAATCAAATGTTATTTCCAACCGAGAAAGGAACTATTATTTGCAGATAATCACCTAAACCAAATCTAACCTTTAGCTACACATCCATGCCTATAATTGTATGTGGGCATTTCAATAGGTCAAGAAAGGCTAAGGGAAAACCCTTGCTCATTGATTTCTACCAATGCTTTTGCTGCCTACTGGTAGGGGAGATAGCATGTTTGAAGGTATGTAGCATAGGCAACGCTAAAACCAACACAATGAAAACATCAAGCAAGGCCTAAAGGAAACACAATCCAGCATCAGTTTGGCCAAGAGAATTAAATTATACAAATTAACCAACCTCCATTGTTTGATAACAAATGGGACTACTTGAATATAATGATATGTGTATGCCTGGCAAATCCATGCAATGAAATATGAATCTACACAGCTCCAAACATTTGAAACCTCTTCCTACATGTTATACACTTTCAGTTATAACTCCTAATCATTTCACTAGCAAGTCATTGGAATGGATCCTTGACACTAACATTCACCCATGTCATGTGTGAAGGGCATAAGATTGGTATAAAAAACATTTTGAAGAAGTAGAATAAATGGATATCTTTGGCAAGTGATCCCAAAATCCTTCAGCACATCAACTGCAAGCTAATAATGACCTTAGAAAAGGAACTCGTTGAACCTTCATCTGGAGGAAGTTTGGATAAGTTCAGTTTCAGTGTGAGGTTAAATCCATCCCTTGGAGGATCAAGAATTTGAACAATCACACCGTATGCAGCTTTTATAGCTTCAATAGCTCCGGAAGGAAGTCCACCAAAGAAGATGGCCTCTGGAGGAGGAGTGGGTAATGACACTGACAGCAGCAAAATGTGTGGATTCTTCAATGAAACCTACGATATATTTTTGTCAACCAGATAATTAAATCCAAAACTCATGCTCCACATGACAAAACTACTTGTTTGATAACTAATGTAGTTAGTTGATTCAAGATCCATGGTTACGAGTTTAATCGTAATTATTTTCTTTCCTTACACAGAAATGTTAAATTGTTAAAATAAAATACCTGAATATGGTAACGAACATCATCAAACTCAACCCAATGGTTATCGAATTCAACTCCTTTCTCAAGACTACAGAAAAGAAATGACATATCAGCATGCTGTGCAAGGCAATTGAAAACAAAAATGCAAATAAAATTGAATATGTATTTTTGTAGGTGGCCAAGTGATAAAAATCTAAAATATGAATGAGTACTGGAATAAGCAGCAGTGTCATTACAAAAATTAAGAAGATTACTTCATAGTAATTGAATTGGGTGGTATGGAAGTGATTATTGGCGACAATGTCTTATCAGTTCGACTGCAGTAATTTTAACCAAATGATTTTTTTTTTCTTAATTGAACGTCCCCGAACATTCCTTTTTCCATCGCAGATTGAATTTAAGTAAAAAGAATTATGATACAAACCCATCAAAAAATTTATAAATAAGCCACTCGACCGAAAATGCAAAGACAAGCATACATTGAGCACAAAGAACCACATGAAAACGCACAAAACCGATTTGACTACAAATCAGAGGAAACAAGTTGAGAATTATATAAACTACATGCCATGCAAAACTAAGCTCAACAATCAATGTATGGATGCCAGGAAAAGTTTGTGAACTTGAGTCCTAGTGAACAAAAACTGGAGTGAGGTATAATACTTATTTGCGCATTGCAAACAAGATCCACAACAGTGTTTTCAATGACAGAACAACGCAAAAGGTGAAAAATTCAGGAATTACAGGTATACGAGGGGCCCGCTCCAGCTCCTATAGAGAATTAACATCGCAGAAATAGCAAATGAGAGAGAGAGAGAACTCACTTCTGAACTCGATTCAGCAGGGTCTGAAGGAGAAATCTGGAATGAGATTGCAGCAGTATCATGGAGTCCAAGAGGCTGTTTCTGTGCGCGTCGGAGAGTGCAAACAATTGGCGGGGCCTTGGGAGGATCTGCAATGTCGTGTTAAGGAGGGAATTGCAATTGAGATTCTTTTTCTACTTCTTTTTCGATCTTAGGCTTATGTTACTGTATTTAATACTGAAATAGTGATTTTTTTTTTGAACAATTCGTCTTTATATTATAATAATTTTGGAGAAGTGATATTTGTAGTCGTAGAGTGTGTAAGCGCCGTGTAATTTTTTTGAAAAAAAAAAAGTTATTTTTATGCTTTTATTTTAATTTTGATTATTAGGCCTCGTTTGGTTACATAGAGAAAATGATAAATATGTGAATAATAGTGAGATAATTTATAAATAGTAATGAAATTGTTTGAGTAAAGATATTTTATGAGGTTTTGAGAAATGAGAAAAAAAAAGTTAAATAAAAAATTATAAAATTAAACTATTGTTAGAATATAATTTTTTCATATTATTTTTATTTTGAAATTTGAAAAAGTTAAATGGTTTTTTACTTTTTTCTTGAAAATTTGATAAAGTTGAATGGTTTTTTATTTTTTTTCTTGAAAATTTGGAAAAGTTATAATAGTTAGGTAATAATTAGATGAAAAAGTTGAAATTGAAAAGTGTTTGTGTCTAAATCGTATATTTGAATGTTGAGATGAGATGAGATAAGATAAAATTAGTTGAGATCATATTTAAAACCAAACAGGATCTTAAAGTACATTCATCGCACAATGATTAAAACTAAAAGAAAAATACTATAGACACAAAAGAATCACACAAAGAAATTTCACACATTTTTTTTCTCTCTCATTCTCTCCCCTCTTCTCGTGCCTCTCCACTCTCTTTTTTTTTTTTCTCTTTTTCCTTTCTCCCCCTTCCCTGCCCGTGCCCCTTTCCCCACTTTTTTTTTTCTCTCTCTCACTCTCACTTCACCTTGCACCTAGTACCCCTCTCCACTTTCCTTTTTCTATTTTTTTTCTAACTTTCCCCCTACACCCTAGTACCCCTCCCCCCACTTTCCTTTCCCAGAGCCTCTCAGATAGCTAGACGACGTTGCCAACAGCCCTCTACTGCCAGGTATGAATCTCTGTTTGGTCGTTGAGAAATGAAAGGAGTTGAAAGGAAAGGGAAGGATTTGACAGATATGAATCTCTCTTTGTTTGGCTGTTAAGAAAATAAAAGAAAATGAAAGGAAAATAATGAATTTGTAACTTGTTCTTTGTTTGGTTGTTGAGAAACTGAAAAAAATTGCAAAGAAAGATCATTGAAAGGGAGGGGGAAGGGAGAAACGGTGGAAAAAAATTTTTTTCATACCATCGACGAGGAATGGGAGTAGAGAGACGACATTAGCGGTTTGCTGGGACTAGCTCCGACGAACGACGTCAGCTATTTGTTGGGGACAGGAACGCTAGTTTGAAATAGTGGAAAGGGAGTTGGAGTGGGGCTCAGGGAGGGAGAGAAAAAATTTCAATGGACGTAAAAGTGACACGTCAGTTTCTGAGATTCATTTGTGGTATCCTTTTGTGTCTCAACAACCCTCAAATTAAAAATATATTTTCTGTCTAGTCCATGCTCTTTTCCCTCTCGAGTGCTTTGGCCTTGTAGAGGTTTCACCCCTATCTAAGTACAGGTTTTATATTTTCTTGTTCTGATATCCATCCTCAATAGATGAAAACAATGAAGAATTGTGTCAATGCTTATCATTATGGGAGAAAGAGAAGGAGGAACTGGTAGTGGATGAATTGCTGCTGGAGGACTTAAAAGTGCATGGAGAATGTTGTTTGTTCGTATCATTGGTTACATACAAGCATTACAATCGGGATGCATTCAAACAAACACTGAAAAAGATTTGGAGACTCGTGAAAAAAGTTTGGTTTAAGGAGTTGGGGCAGGATTGCTATTGGCTGAGTTCGAAGATAAAGCTGATAAGGAGAGGATTCAATGTGAAGTACCTTGGTCCTTTGATCGAAGTTTGGTCTTGTTGAAACAATTCAATGGTGATGTTCAATCCAAAAAAATAAGTATTACCAAGGCAGCTTTTTGTATTCAGCTATTAGATTTACCCTTGCATGCAATAAATGAAAAGGTAGCAAGGATAATAGGAAACAACATTGGTACAGTGGAAGAAGTTGATGTAGAGAAGGGGGAGGTTGCATGGGGTGAATATATCAGAATCAGAGTGAACATGGACATAACTCAACCTTTGATGAGAGGTAGACGTATACACTTGGGATCTTTGGGAGCATGCTGGGTTAGGTTTGTCTATGAAAGATTGCCTTTTCTTTGCATTTCACCTTACATTGGGGACAATGAAAGTTTTAAGTGTGGGGAAGGGGATTTAGGTTGTGTTTTAATTTATTTTTTTATTTTTTATTTTTAAAAAAAGTTTTGCTTTTTGCTTTCGTGGTTTTCAACGATATTTGGTTGTGTCATGAGCAAGACTCAATTAAACTTGAAAAATTCATAACATGATTGAATAATTAATTTTTCAACTTAGAATTAATTAGTCTAGTTATTTTCCTTGAGCATGGTAGTAACTAAATTTGGTAGACAAAAGCCAGTGAGATTTTGAGCCTTTAGACTGACACATCCATATGAGTCTCACTATTTTTTTTTTCATGTGAGATATTCTTCCACAGATTTATTTCTCTAGAACTTGCCTTGATTCTCTTCGAAGGTCATATTGACACATGCATGCATGAACATGATTAAGGCCCTCTTTGTTATAAGCCAAATAGCCTACCTTGCAATTAATTTTTCCCTTTGTTGAACCCTTTTTTTTTTTTTTTTTTTCCGTTTATTGTGAACCCACATTACAAGCTTTAAACCCGAAAAACAATACATTTACCCAAGCCGTAAAGCTAGTGGAGCATTGTTCATCATTATGATATGTATGAGTGTGCAAGAAATAAGTGTGTGGGTGTTTGGATTTGTGGTATGGTTATGATTGGTGAAATGGAACATGTTCTCATTCTCAATTCGTGAGTTCCATTGTTGATATAATTTTTTTTAAAAAAAAAAAAAGAAACGAAGTGATGGAGGAAATTGCTTTTGATATTAAAAACTATCCATGTTCATAATTCCTCCTAAAATTCCAATAAATGGGTCTGTTTATACGTGATATATACAAGGTGGAAGCTGTT